>NW_022145599.1:36100355-36700355 GCF_000002235.5 Strongylocentrotus purpuratus
CCATTTCTTATACTCTATAACAGTACTATTGGGAAATACAATACCACAGCATTTTTTTTCTCGAAACAATATCCATACTTCAAAACGGGAGGAATATAAAGTCGAGCTTTTCTTAAATTCAATTTTTGTTACAACCGTTTTCCAAAGCAGCTTACCTTGAGAGCAGAAATCCAAACACTTCCCAAGAGATGTTTCATAAAGGACCTATGCAAGTGAAAAGAATGCTCAATAATGCAATACAATGTTTTCATTCTTCTACTATCACACCTAACACAAAGAAGCCTGCGTTGTTCAAAGTGCATTTGTCGCTGTGCTTTGTTCGATTTCAAGTTCTACACTATTATAAAGTGCCATTACGGGACAATGCCAAAAAGTACAGAGTTGAAATTATTTCACATGTTCATTCTTTTCACTGTAAGACTTACCCCAGGCGTTTTTACGTCAATCAAGTATAATTTAAAGTGCACTTGATTCTTTGTATAGGTTTGTAGATGTGTCGTGGGCTAGTGGATACGTCACAGGGCTGTGGATCACCTTTGGCAAGGCATTAATCTACATTTGCCACTCTGCACCCAGGTGTTAGGCGACTGGCCGGAATATTACTCAGGGAGCGTTTTAGGAGAACATTAAGGGGAATGGCCTTGCCCAATGATATAAGCACCAATCAAGGATCGAACCTGGGACCTCCCGTATTAGAGTAAGGATCCTTCACCGATTTACCACGGTGCCCCAACTCTGGCAAATGAGATCTGGATAAGATTCAGAGGCCGGCGTAATAAGGAACAGTGGATCTCGCTGGACCGGGGATATATGGGGGCAGCACGTAGCATGTTCTATCCATTCACTGCAAGTTGTATTGCTTTTTTTTGGGGGGGGGGTGGAGCCTTTAAAGGGGAGTCTCCATTAAATGCTGAAAACTCATTGTGACCATTAAACCACCAGTCCAGTCCAGTCCAGTTGTCATTATCCTATTTCCACTCACATTATAACAAGGGGTCAGCGCCCTTTAGGTTCAGTGTAAGCACGGCTAAACATAAACTAGTGCAACCTATTTAATAGGGGTAATGTACATTTAGATCTGCTAAATGAGTACCGCTCGTCGAGAGAGACAAGAGAGGCTGTCTTTGATCTAGTTTTCAAAGAAACTGCATCTCAAGAGAGCGTAGTATTTGCAAACCGATGTCCCCAACTAGACAACACGTTTATTCTCATGATCTTGGAGCCAACACTTTAACAAGCAATATCCGTCAATAGCCTTTTCCGAATCCTGCTTTTTCAACAAAACTGTTTGTTCATCTTTACGATTAAACGTAAGGCACACGAAGGCCTTCTCAAGCGCGATTTTGGTTAGCCAAAATGTATTAAAGGCCGTCTGTACTACTTTGGCCAGGAGGGATTAGACCACCCAGGGTGGTCACTAACAGGTGGCTATCTCATCAACTCAGCTCTCAATTAACATAAGAAAAAGAGGATCAAGGGGGACCAATGGTCACCGATTAGGCATTGTTTTCTATATAGAGGGAGCAAGTAGATACAAGTAGTACAGTGGGACTTTAAGTAATAATTCGGTTTTCTACTGGAAAGGTCTAAAAATAGATCTATAATAATTGTGTAATAGTACCCAAACTTGCCCAGTTATTACCGAACTCAACATGAAAGGCCTGTTCTTTATTCAAACGTTTAAATCCATTCACTCATGCTTGATAACGAACTGCACTTATTATGGCAGCAGACAGGAATCAAATTGTTTATAACGCACGCGCATACATACAAACACGCCCGTACCACGCACACGTGCACACGCACACGCGCACATACACGCACACGCACAAAATAAATCTCATGTGCATTCAATAACTATAAAAGGAAACAATAATTCACAAGATAATCAGTGGTCGAATCATGGTAACGCCCTACAAGTGCAAGGCAATAAATGACAAGGAAACTTTATACGATTTTAATACGCCCAAATAGACAGTATACGGCCCAAAATCGCGATATCATGCAGTGATTGATGCTTCGCTTCAGGTTTAAACAAATCATATAAAAGTGTAAATAGCCTTTTTGAACTTTTAATGATATACAGTAATCGAAAGGCGAAAGGCAGTAGACACAATTGTAGGACGACATTCGCTCAGTGATTCTCCTTAAATCGTCAACAAGTATTACATCTTATCGCTGGTAGCATTTCAAGCTCAGCAAGTGTTGAGGTGGGATGGATATCATGCAGCTGTCCTCACAAACTCCAATGAATTGGGCCTAATTTACCCTTCTATCGCATCCTCTTAGGGCATTCATTACACTCAACATCCTCCCTCCAATCCTCGTCTTTAATTAGATCTCAACAAATACAGATACCCGAACCTGCCGTGGACGCGAAACTCGAGCCCAAACCGTCTATGTGCATGTAAGGAAGTTGTCGTACAGTAAAGATGTTTTCTTACTGGTTTGCACTTTATACTTCTTATAAGCGTGTTTAAGCAAGGGATTCGAGTATATAACAAAACAAGGGGCAGAAGGGAGCAAGTTCCCCTGGCGGCACTTGAAGGGGGGGGGGGGGGTAAAAAGGGCCCTCAAAAGATAAGGGTTTACAACTAAAAAAGAAAAAAGGGAAAATTGGAAAAAATACATAAATTAAAAGTTGTAATAAGGATTATATGCGCCTACAGGCAGGGTAAATTTCAACAAACACAATTTTTTGTGGGGGTTTAAGGTGCGAAAAAATTTGCTTTGCTCCCTTCCATATTTCGCTTAAGAATCCCGTAATTCAGCGTCCCGATACAGAATATAGTTTATATAGCGTTTATAAGTTTAAAAAATCTAATTATCGATGATTTGCTACCTAGTAGGCCTATGTACGGCTCGTTCGCTTTGCTACATCGCTTGCAAAGTTACGTCGATAAGTTAGAGGCGTAAAAACATCGTGTGCTCCAGGCGCATGCATAGGCCACTGTTAAACACTGATAAACACATAAGAGGAAAAATCTTAGTCATCAGACCCCTAATAATATGTTTACACACTATCCTGTGTCATATATTTATTCCATAACTTTTCTGGATATAAAATCAAAAGCGATTGGCATATTATAATTATAGTGGCGACATTAAGCTCAACGTACTTGATCGTCTGTTCAAAAACCTACAAACAAGCAAAAGAAAATTCAAAAATAAATTCCTGACAGTAAAAAAGAAATGAGAGGGACGACAAGTAAGGTGTAAAGAATTTTGTTTGATTGTTTATCATATAGATCTATGTAAATTTTGTATTATTTGTGTTATGAAGGAATGTCAAAATTTGACTTGGATCAACAAAAAAGAGCCATATTGACGTAATCGCATGAAAATGGTCTGCTCAACGAGATGTGCTAGTGATATCTGTATGGGGTTAAGATCATGAGCATCATCATGTTCAAGGACAATTAAAAACATTAAGAATGGCTTCCTTCGTTCCATCGGGTCTTCACGTCGTCGGCTTACATGAAATGTCGTGAATAATCAAGCCCTAATTCCCGAGTAGCCTGATGTTACGTTTGTGAAATACACCCCTCTTATCGCCAAAGTGTCCAGTCCAGTTTACCCGACACTTTCTAAAAAGTCTAAGGCAATTCTACGAAATACAATATCACATGAGTTCAAGCAATCGACATTTTCGTAATTGTCTGATTGTATGGGCATGCTTTTATAAAAGTACATTAAAAAATAGCCTTATCTCATAAAACATCTTTGAGAAAATGTGATTATTTGCGTTCAGATTACCCAACCTTTCGTGAATATGGGGGCATGTTTTGATGAAAGGTCGGGTAAGCCTTACAATTTCTCCACAAAGCTTTCCTGTCATCGTTTCCAATCTGAAGAATGTTTATATCGGAGCCATCGCGACTAATTGAGCGTCATTTTGTTAGTTTCGCCTTATTAGCTGAATGAGAGTGCGCGGATTCGCCGCTGATTGAATATGACATTGCCTCTAAATAGCACTCTATAAAGGACTGTAACGAGAACGCCCTTGGAGAATATAGAAGATCATTAAGGTTAAGCACGCCATTGACTGAAGAGAAGAGAAAATTCACGTAATCACTGTTTCTTATTCTCATCGATAAAAGACAAACTAGAAGAAACATGCACTTCATATTCACAAACTTTAAATGTAGTTCAGGTTTATTGTTTTATTTAGATTTCTCTGTAGTATATGATAGTTCATACATGTACGTGCCTTCATTAACCCCCTGCATATGCATCATATTCTTAAAGGGGAAGTCCACCTTAATATTAGATTGGTTTAATAGAAGCGGAAAATGTGAGGAATGGGTCATTGAAAGTTTGAGCAAAATCAAATTAATTTGTTTTCAAAGTTATCAATTAGTAAAGTAGACAACAGTGAAACACAAATTGGCAACACTGTTGTGACGTACTTTCCAAAGCTCCTCTATAATTTGCTCGGCACCGACAATGTCATAAAACTTTCATTTTCTTAGTTATTTGCAATAATTATATTTAGGGTGCATGTAAGGAGATATGGGAGGGAACCTCACAGCTTCAGAAATTAATAACTTTCTTCTTATTTTTCTTTTTTTTAATCGGACTTTGCTCCAAACAAAACTTTCACTGACCTGTTACTTTCATTTTCAGCTTCTATTAAAACCAACCTAACTTCAGGATGGACTTTCCCTTTAATGTGATAGTTGAGTTCTGTTTTCAGACCGAAAATGCCTTCAAAGTGCATGGTTATTGCTCTTATTCTTATCTATGACATCTCTAGTTCCCTTTTAGAACCTAAAATTGCTATGAAGGTAATTTTAGACCCCATAATGTGTGAAATTTAGCCATTACGATCATACCAATTCAGCTCCACTTTCAATAAAAATATGGTGACCTTAATTAATTATTTAATTAAAAATAACAATACATGGGCCGGCTGGTTGTGCGTAATAATTATAACCAACACGAAATGCCAACAAAAAAGCCAACATCGGCATTGGCTGAAATACGACGTAAAAGGCGCTATTTCGTTTTTTCAACGGCTTTTTCAAATTATCTAATATTTCTGGTGGTACACAAATATTAGAAATCGTGATATTTATGGATATTTCAGCCGTCTCTGAACCGATTTTGATCAAACAAGGATGATTTTGTCATTTAAATGGTATGTTCTTTCAAACTTGACACTCATATTTTCGTTATCTCACACAAATTTTATTTTGTGTAGCGCCCTCTGCAACAGAACTCAACTATTCCTTTAATGTCTTGGTATAAGGTAGAACCAATATTCCAATTTTTGGAGTCTAAACTAATTGAAGGTTTTCTTTAATACAAATGATGCCAATGAGTAGGGTCAATATTCGTGTTTATTTATAAGCCATTGATTGCATCTGTAAACATCCATTATTGATAATACTAATTTCTCTGTTCACACTCGTTTGCTAAATCATTTTGAGCGTGGGAATGAGAATTTTCTCTTGAAACTTTACGGTGAATTTTGAGCGGGGGCGTGTGGATGAGGGGTCGTGCTCTTATTTAAATTTTGGGGTGTGATCCTTTTTTATTTTTTTTGTAACAATTTATTGAATCATAATCTGATTTGAGCTTGGATGTCAAAATTACGTCAACTACATCGTGGTCAAGGTCTGGGTAGATTAGAAGAGTTTCTAAATTTTGTTTAATAAAATGAAGAAAAGGGTGGAGCCGTGGGGGTCTGTCAAGAACGGGATAAAACTCGATTAAACTTTGAAAAATGGGTCTGAACCCACATTCCATGTGATGACATTGTTATTTCCATTATATCAAATGGGGAAAAAATGAAAGCAAAAAGAGAAAAAACAGTTCATGTTTACAAGTATATTCAACCCCCTGGAGAAACATGTTGCTTGTTGACTTTTCAACATTCTGGGAGAAGTTTCAGCAAATCCCCTTTCGGGATCTCTCTCCTTTTCTCTCTCTCTCTCTCTCTCTCTCTCTCAAATTCTCCATCTTGATCCCTATCCCTTTTATTTTGTTAAGTTTCTTTCCATCCCCCACGCTCTTTCAATTTTCTTTAATTCTCATTCTCTTCTTGATCGCTGACATACATGGGGGCATAATCAATCACAGACATTGATGTGATTCCGGGCGGTGATATAAAAGTTTCAACAACATTAACCACGCAACCCCCACTCCCCAATCCCCCTCCAACCTAAAATACACATTAAGCTATTTTGCAAACATATTGTTTCTCCTACCCCCCCTTTTTTTTTTGTGCCCCCTTAGCATTAACACGCGCGGTACATTAGGAGTAACCCCCTGGGTTCTAAAAAAGGGTTTTGTAACATTTGCAATTTTGCTGAATACCAGGCTAATGTATTTCCCGCCAGGGGCGGATCTAGCTTTTTGCTAAGGGGGGGGGGGGAGGTGGTGAGAGGCGATTACTTTATTTTTTGGTGCTATTTTGAACCCCGTCGTAAGTGATGTCAATGCACATCACATTTTCACTTGACAGGCCAAAGGGGAGATCCCTACCCCCCCCCCCCCCCCGTAGATCCGCCCCTGGCCGCAATCACATACCCATGGTAGGTGTTTTTGACAACTTACATTTCGTCAACGATCAGCAAAACCTCTGCTAAGATCAAGATGGACGTTTACTTCTATAATTTACCAGGGATTACACTCTCCTGGCTCTCAACAGATTCTTTTTCTTTGAAAGAAAGTCTAAAAATAAAACCCAATAGTTTTAATGATCTTTTAAATTGACAGGATTTGCAAAGATATGCCATTTCAATGTTTCCATTATCTTTTCATTTTAGAACTGATTTGTAGATAATTGGAATATCACTTTATTCTAAATTAAGAAACAAAAAATGGGAGACTGTGGTTGATTAACTCTGACGTCCTTTAATGAAGACTTTGGATATCGAATTCTTGCTTGGTGTGTATATAAAATTACGAGGAAATATTATTATCACATGTTAGCTCCTCTCCCCCCCCCCCCCCCCCCCCCCTTAGCCCCCTTTTCTCTCTGACACATAATACGCTCTCTTTCTTGTTCATTCTCTGCCCAGATGATTTACCGCAGGAGGGGCGTATTTTTGCAAATATCTTGAGCGCCGTATGACAGTTGTCTGTATCAATTCCCTAATTTTCATGATCAATTCTAACAATATTTTATTGATTGTAATTTTCTTTACCCCGATTTTACGATTGAATTCATTAACATCCACCTTACAATCAATCATTTGTTATCCCCATTATAACCTATTCCATTATCTATTTTTAATGTTATAAGTGCCAATGGCTGGAAGGGGTGTACGCCATTTAATGCTACATCATCAATAATCGGATACACCACCATTGGCGCGAAACTACTTCACAACGTCATCCCCCAACCCAAGTAGTTGTTAAGTTGAGAAAACCCCTTAGGATTGCAGAAGATGTTGAAGGTTTAAGAGGATGAGAAGCTAGTCACCCGCCAACCAGATCGCATTACCTGCTAAGCCTTGGGAGTAGAGACTGAGACATCTGAGCCTGAATTGTGTTTATAATTCAAACATTCTGCAGATTAAATGGCTCATCACACTCAAAGTCAAGGGTATTCAGCCAACTCCCATCGCCATTACAAGTTGTTTTTACTACATACTGCCAATGGCGCACGTTGAGAAGTTGTTTTGAGCTGAAAATTATTCCTTTTTAAGTTTTGACCGTCAGGATACGTGCGACTTGGGTGGCAGTGAGAAATATACACTATTATACCCGTCCCTGCCAGCAGGCCTGTAGCACAACACATTGTAATACGAGGTAGAAGCAGTAAATAACAGTAGATTCAGTGCAGGATTTATGTCTGGTTTTGATCTTATATCAACACGAAAACGTTTTAGTTGGTAAAAATAAACATTGTAAGAAAGCAGAGAAAATGGTATCTTTGCCACTTATCGATATTGTAACATGCAATCATGATACTGCTCACACGTATTTTTTTTGGTATAGATTTTAAAGTAAAAAAGAACGAGGTCCCGCAATCCAAATTTAAGAAGGTGTCATTAGATACCCGAACATGAGAGATTTAATATGGTCATAAATAATTCAGAATAGTCGTTTCCTCCGAAGTATAGGGTGTATAGTCCAGTCATGTAGCGTACAACGGGTTTAACGTTCTAAGAGAAAGTAACAACATATTTAATCTAATACGGCATATATCCTGTCCGAAAATTGTTTTTCTCGATGTATGACAATCAAAATAATAATATATAAAGAATATAGTATTTCACTTCCAGAAGTGACTAGGCATTTGTGTTAGGCAAGGGGGTGTTTCACAAAACTTGTTATTAGTGACGAATGACCGTTTTTGTTATAAGCTATAGTGAAATCCTTGCTTCTGATTGGTTATCAGCATGTTTGTCACTGATTTTTGTCATTTGTCATTGAAAAAAGGTTTTATGAAACAAGGCCCAGGAAGGTTCATGCTAACATGACCTGTTCAGCACATGCGAACTTTTATAAAGAAACGTCGTATAAAGAATCATCTATACCGCTCGATCTAGCCGTTCATCAATATTGTTCAACGAAAATTTGTCTTGAATCTTTCTTGTGATGTAGGTATATGATAGGTCAGGCAATTCCGACACAAGCCTTACATGCTTTCAAGGTTGCATCGTCTTCCTTGTGTTAAAACTATGATTGCTTGTATGCCATCATGTATGACATACACATTCATCACTTGAGTATTGTGTTGATGTGGATATAAAAAAGAGATGGAAGAAAATGAATACTCTGAATTTCAAAAATGATTATTTTTGTGTCATATGTTCCTAAATCATATTTGATATCTGATCAAATATAAGGCTTAAAGGAAAACTACAAAAACAACGGGATGTAGAAAGAGCTATAAATTACAAAAATATAATGAAAACATATGTTTCATGAGAGAAAAATTGTTAATTGATAATTTAATCACGGTAGGATTTGACTGGACAGGCCGCTCCTCCTTTCCAATGCTATCCAAAACACAAATAAATTATATCTATCACTTGAGAAATCAGCATCAACTTGTTCTCATACGTGTTTCTACACAAATACAGCTCTCTTCGGAATCCTTGGAACATGCGTCCGGAACCATTCAATAATCCTCGAAGTCTTGCTATACCTGCTAATCTTACAACAGAATTATACTCCTGCATATCGTTCATTTGAGCTTGAATGAGAGCGGAAATAATCGAATATTTACTCACGCCCTGAACAATAGAAATAAAGGAATATATGTGAGAAAGCGTTTATCAATGATGCTATACACACATGGTGAAAATAAACATACATAAAAAAAAAAAAAGACAAATTCCGTTTTTTTTTTCAGAGGGGAAGGAGGACATTAGAATACTATTACTAAGGGCAGTGCCGTTTAGTGGAGAAGGATGACCTTGGTTGTTGTTGTTGTTGTTGTTTATTTATCTAAATACTGTGATTAAAAAACACGCTTTACGCTTGGCATAGCTGTTGTTCCGCATGTCCGTAAATGGTACATTAAAATACATACAGATAAAATACACAATTTTACAAAACAATACATAATGTT
Source organism: Strongylocentrotus purpuratus (assembly GCF_000002235.5). Taxonomy (NCBI): domain Eukaryota; kingdom Metazoa; phylum Echinodermata; class Echinoidea; order Camarodonta; family Strongylocentrotidae; genus Strongylocentrotus; species Strongylocentrotus purpuratus. The sequence goes on from NW_022145599.1 coordinate 36,109,888, forward strand.
AAAAGAAATAAATTTTCAAAAAAATATTAAAAGGGAAAGTTTCGTCTTGGCTTATACGAATATCATTTTTGAAATCAGTTATTGCATAATAATTTGATTCACACTCAATCCCGGCGCCTTGAAGGTCTATCGAGTTTGATTGTTGTTGTTGATACAACGAGCCTCGATGATATTAGAGACACTAGAATAACGTTTGTCTAACATTGACCTTGAGGAGACTGAGGCTTGATTGGGAAGCGATGAAAGGTGGATATCTGTTAGTACGATTGCATGCTCAATGACTCGAGGGGGAGAGGGAGAGAGAGAGAGAGTGGGAGAGAGAGAGAAGTGAGAAATGGATAAGGAAACGGGAGAGGAAACGAGAGTGGAAGAGGGAGAGGGAGAGAGAGAGAGAGAGAGAGAAAGGAAAAAAGAAAGAAAAAAGGAAAGACAGACGGAGAGATAGGGAGGAAGATAGAGCTGGCTGTGGCTCTTATGTGGGTATGGTAACTAATTTTGGAGGGTATAATGTTGAAGGATAACTTATATGAAATCAAAACTATATCCTTCAAATGCACAGCTTGTGATTGCTAAAGCCACGGATTGTTATGTAACTATCTAATGGTAAGTGTGATGGATATTACTCTCGGTCCGTGAACCTGAAAGTCTCGGGTTCGGAACCTAGTTCAGTGCACCATCGTTATATAATGAGATGCAGTACCTTCCCTCCTATGACACAATGCTACCTATAAGTGTCGAGTCATCTTTATTCATGTTTTAGCAATCATGCATATGATTAATACATACACAATTTCCGTTTGGCAAAATCGTAGGGGTAGGTAGATTTCTTTTATAATCATCGTTATCAACAGGTATAAATGTAATTCAGTTTTGTGAAATGGGATGAATAATAGACTAGTTAATTCAATAATTGTATGATTTTATCAAATTACACGAGAAAGAAATAAAATGTAATCAACAGCGATTTTCTGTTCGATTTCTCTGGAACTTACAGATTATTCGACAGTGGGAGAGGTCTACTTTTCGGAATAATAAATGATTGGGTCAAGATATTTAACCCAGTTCTCATAACCTTTCCTTATATTTAAATTAATAGTTCAGGTTAATACTCTCTGACTGTGGTTCAATAGAGTATGTGTACCGACAGCTTATAGCAAGCTACTCTGCTGGTTATCCATCTACAACCTAGGCTTATATAGATCGCAGTCTTTTCTAAAGGTAGGACAGAAAACTTACATCACCTTTTTTTTCTGTGCTGCCCTTTTTCTTCTTGATTCTTGCGAAATTCAAGTTTCGTGGGAAGAACATGGGTTTTGGAATCCAAATCGAAAAGTAAATAGTATCACGATAACATGTAGGATTTGTCTTTCGAATCAGAGATGAAGATATGAGATGGGTGGTCACACTCAATGCTAAGTCTGATGACAGATACTCACTCCTAGCTGCTCAAATATCAATATTCATATTGAGGGCTGTTCGCATTGTTTTCAAGTATCAATATTCATATTGAGGACCGTTCACATTGTCCTCGAGTATCAATATTCATACATGAGGACTGTTCTCTGTTAGAACCAATCGTGAGTTGCCACATATGAAGAACAGTAGCCAAATATCGACAACATGAATGAGTTGATTAGTCAGCTGTCACTAAACGTGATCTAGAAAGCCTTTTCCTGACATACTTTTTACCACGAACTATTTAACCCTGAGACTCCCATCCAAACACCGAAAGTGGGCCCCCACAGAATTTTGAAGCCCTACAAAAGCTTTTACTTCTCTTATGTTCTGCTTATGCTCTTTGTGCTTTTGATCCGTGGCAGGTTCGGGAAATTCTGAAGCTTAAATGGGAAGATGAAATAGTTCAAACAACTTAATTGTAATATGACATGCATGATGTCCGTGAATTAATGTACACTTTCTAGGAATTAAAAGTTAGTGAATAACTGAGGAGGATTATAAAACTAGGCCAGAGTGGTATAAACGTCTGAAATTCCAATGTATATCTTTAAAACCCCGGAAGAAAAGACCAAAGTAGGTTACAAAATAGTATGTCGTTCCCGAAGATGAACTGCACAGAGCTTTGGTTCTTCCATGGACCTACGTAGTAGATGGTTTTTCGTAATGTCTGTCATGCGAGGGGGAGGGGGTAACCACTATGTTTTATTATCACCGTGCTAAAAATTTCGATAAATTCGTCATCCTCAAACTGTCAAAAAAAGATTGAAATTCTCGAGATCCTAAACGTTTAATAACAAAAACTTTACCACTCAACTCATTCTCTGCATTCTAGGATAATTATTCATCCCAGTTGATCATGGTCATCGCATACCTGATTGTATTTCAGGCGAGTCAAAACGCCCTTCATCACTATTTTATTCTGTTTCTTGTCAAAAAGGAGGATCGGAATATTTTCTCGGATGTTAAATCTCATCCGGTTTGACAGGTCAGGTAACGTGAGAGTGTGTGGGGTACGGAAAGTTCGGATTAAAAGTTCGAAGGTGCTGCCCCCTTCGAGGAGTGGACATGCCTGAATCGTGTACTCAAACCAAGTCAATTGGTATGTACATCCTCATGCAACCTAGATTTGATCAGAACAATCGGAGCGAGCTACTGCCATGCACAAACATGGGTTTCTATATATGGGGAGGGGGGAGAGTAAAACTAGATCATTTTTTTCTATCAGCTTTGTCCACCCAGTTAATGACTAGCGGCGTATCCAGCAAAGACCGACGCCAGCGTAAACCCGGCTCCTCCCTCCCCCGTTTTGGACTCAGATGAGGAAAGAATCCTGCAATACGTTGCAATATTGCGATATTACGAGCCTACCAATATTTTTATGTTATAGAAACATTTTGGGGGGAATAGAAATATTTAGTTCTCTCGACTCCTTCTGCATAATTTGTTATTGGTCTAAACCTGAATATCGCATTTTAAAGCTTAATGGCATCGCTTTAAAGGAGCAGTAGTATATAGCCAGAGGACATCATCATTATTTGTTATTGAAACTGATGTCTAGACATCGAGGTATTAATCTTTACTTTTCAAAAGGTAAATTGGAGCAAGTAAATTCAGCGTGGATGAGTTTTTTCGATTGATACAAATTGCAATATGAGCTTGATATTACTTTTATAGATTGAGTGCAGTGTTCGTTTCTCGAATTTCTCAAAGAGATAACAATTTTATTGTCATTTTATCGACATAATTATTCGTTGTAATGCTTGTTCAAATTATTGAATATAATTGATCCAACCCTCTGAGAATTGTAAGCTAATTCTAACAATGATGAACAAGCTATTAAAAAATACGAGAAGAGGAAATTCTTTTGACAAAAAAACACTGAACTCGTTTATGGGAAATTCTGTTGTTGACTAGCTTTAAAGAAAAAGGATTGTACAGAGTTATGAACGTAAGTGCCCAGTGGGCTATAGACACAAATAAAAAAAAAAGTAGAATGATTTCCAAAAGGTGGTTAGCCACCCCCCCCCCCCCCCTCAAGGAAATGAAGTATCACCGTTCTCAGATTCTGGTTCTAGAAGTTGGATCGACATTACAGGTATCAGTTTGTTGAATTTGTATTATGTCATGTCAAATAGTTATACTTAGGTGTAATTATCGGTGAATTGGTTTACTTTCTCATAAATGTTTTTTTGTTATTTGCTTATCTACTTTGTCATATATTATGTTGTATATATATATTCAAATGTGTCATGATTGTAAAGCGCAAAGAGAAATTTTAAATTTATTATGCGCTTCATAAATATTCTCTATTATTATTATCATTATTGACAGAGTAAAATTTACCATTTCTTTTCCTTGTTCGATACGTACAGCTTGGTATAAAAAAAAAGTCAAATCAAAGGAAGTTTTTTTTTCTTCATATTATCATGGTTAAACATCATTGTAACATCATAGTCTGATCATAGTGATTCTTTGATTGAATCCAGGGCAATGGAGCTTCCCTCATGTTGAGGGTTCTGATAAATATATAAGTTAGACCTACATGAAACCAATGCCATGATTGCAGGTGAGGTACAAGCATGATGAGGGATAGGTATTGTCACCTAACACGACCACATATCACGAGCGTTCTCCTGGCAAGATGAGATGGATGATGACAACCAGTCCCGCTGCTACAACCACAACTCTAATCAGGATTGATTTGGACTTCATTTGTGGAGTCCTCATACAGGACCAGGAAATTTAAACTGTTTCTACAGCCCTGTGGAAACAGTGATCAGATAGTATTTCTTGTATTTATTGATGTAAGAAAACATTTTAGATCCACGCTGTGATAACAAAATAATGCATTCATACTCATTATTCTTTCTGTGACGATATTTCTATTTCTTGTTGTCGCGGGCAGCGATATCACTACGCGGTCACACCGGCAGCCATGGGTTAGGGTTAGGATTAGGGTTAGGCTATCATGAACAGCTTCGTCAAGGATATCTTCGAGCGAAGTGTCGGGAAAGCTCCCAGTCTCACTCAGCACAAGACTAGTCTTTTTCTTGTCTCCCTACGACCACACCTTAAATAATTTTCAAAACCACCTTATGATTCTCTCTGTCATGGATTTGTATTTCATTTTTGAGGTGGATTCGGAGGGATGTTTTCATTCAGTACCAATCTCCCCCACCATGCTCACAATGACTGATGATCATACTTGAACTCTTCAATTGTTATGATACTTCAAAATCGCCTCAAGGTGGGTGAGAAAGGCTAATGACAGACAAATAAAGCTGAAATGATTCGCAAAGATACGTTTCAGATGAAGACTCTGGCAGATTGCTTTTCGCAATGGTCCGTACTACTACACGATCATCCCTAGATAATTAGACGTCAGGTTTCATTCAGAAGACAGTCACCTGATGACAATGATGGCTTTTCCTTGAGATCTTTTATCTATGTAGTTCTGGCCACTGACCTGCTTTAGTGGGTAATAGTCCGGAAACTCAGATGGCTTATTGATGAGATTGTCTCGGAAATGACCATATTCTGGTTCTTAAAAAACAAGAAACATCTCCAAGAAAATAGTATTAGACGTTTCCCTCAAACTAGTCGAAACAATCAATGCGTGATACAGCATGACGCTTGGTCTGAAAAGAAATAAAGATGGACTTCACAGCTCAGAGGAGCGACTCGAATCAGATCAACTGCCTAATATATTCAGGGTTTTATTGATGGCTTGCTACAGCATTAGTGACAGGTGCGCTTTATTTCGAATTGTTGCCCAACTCAATGAAAAAGGTGCACTTTTAATCTCGCAAACAATACATCTTAATACAATCTTCGACATAAATACGACTGGAAATGTAACTCGAATTACAGGAGGTGAGTGTCCTAAAAGCGATCAATTCATTACAATTCACCTGGGAAGGACCGTCACAGCACTAAAAACAAGGAGTTGGTGATTGAGAAACCGCCTTGGACTCTAGCAAAAGAATTTTATAATTTCATGCTATCGTTAAAGATACTATGTCCTTTTTGCAGCCAACATCAAATTCTGTAGAACTTTGCAGGAATTATGAATATGTCATGTATGTCCTATTTGTGAAATTTAAACGTTAGCAGTGTCCCAATATTCAAATTATGCAAGGAAACCCGTTTACTTGCTAGACTTCACTGTCAGACACTATTGAGTGACTGGTTGACTTCTTTTCATCTTTGGTAATAACATAAAATGAGCTGTAAGGTGTACATGAACATTTGTCTACATCAATAACCCACTTATTGTGATGGCCAAAATTAAACTGATTGAATTTTTGCGCAGCATAAAACGTACAGTATGACCATTCGGTACAATGGTTTGAAAATCAAGACTATTACTTATTGGCTCTATAGCTCCTAAGTCGATTTGACAACTAATAGTCGTTATTTTCCCACTTGAAGACATTTTCAAGCCCCACTTTCTTAGGGCAGTTCTAAATTAGTATCATCTTTCAATTGCCGTTGGAATTTAACCTTTTCATTTTTTTGGCCTGCAAATGGGACATAGTACCTTTAAGGCAAGGAGTTGGTGGTTGATAAACCGCCTTGGACTCTAGCAAAATAATGTTATAATTTCATGCCCCTTTTACTTTAAACATAAAACTACGTGCTAAGCTTGATATCGTCTATATATCAAATTTAAGCAATTATCCGTGACGTACAGCTCTTTAAACCATTTCCATGTGAATCGTGACAACGAAGGGGTAGTTAAAGACACTATGAACATGACGGACAAAGATAGAGGACAAAATATACAGTTCCTCAGGTAGACAAAGGAACATCCCTTCCCTGTTATTATGTAAAAATGTGTAGAACAGCTAGGTGTCACATGCATATTCACCTGTTTTTACACATTTTTACATAATAGCATTGAAGGGATGTTCATTTGTCTACCACAGCAATTGTTGAGGGTAGAATGAGGAACTGTATATTTTGTCCTCTTTCTTTGTCCGTCATATTAATAGTGAGAGGCATTTATAAGCTGCATCCCTACACTCATGGAGCGTACAGAAGGAGGGTTAGAAATAAGAACGAGAGATCGAAAATTAAAAGATGGCACGGCTTCCTTCGGTTTTCACTGTTTATCTATCTTGTTATGAAGAGCCTCCGTCAGTAAATGCCCCCCCCCCCCCTCCATTCCACCACCACCATCACCACCACCGGAGACAGGATCCATGCTATGCCAATGCGCTTGCTGGCTCCAACAAATCCCTATTACTTTTGGACAGTTTTTGTTTTCTTGTTCTTCTAAGTATGAATTCACCGCCAGAATTCTCACCGTAAACAAGATGCAATACTAATGGTTTTGAATTAAATAAAAGCTACGGTTGTCAGCTCAGACGCTACAGTATTTATTTCAATAACCCTGTATTATATTTAAAGGCATCGTTTAACAATGTTAAATCTGAGATGCATGAACCTACGAGTTATCAGTGTCTGTGATATGGTGTAATATTGAAGCTCTAAACAATTGCTCTTTAAAATGATCTTGAAGTGCCTCAAAAAAGTAAACAAATCTTTGAGTGACCGGTTTTACCATACTCATTTTCCCCTGTAGACTGTAGCGTTATAAAAACCGTAAGGAAAACGAATTTTTAAATTTCGATTTCCAATCAAAACTTGATAATCAAACAGGCAATCGGCTTGTAAAAATCATGGGGTTCCTGATTTACCTAAAGGTTTATAATCATTATTGCAGCATGAGCTAAATCCATTTTGTCTCGGATTCTGAAAACACTTATAACACCACAGTCTGTTGGGGAAAATGAGTATGTTAAAACCAGTCACTTAAAGATTTCTACTTTTTTGAGGCGCTTCATGATCATTTTGAAGTGCAATTTTTTTTTTAGGGCTTCAATATTACACCATATCACAGACACTGATAACACTTAGGGTCATGCATCTCAGATTTAACTTTGTTAAACGATGCTTTTAAATACACTTTGTAGGGTTTCTCGTTTAATCCCAAATAACCTCTGATCCTCTCTTCTAATAATTCTCAACATATTTTGTCAACCTTTAATACAACAGCCGAGCTGAAAGATATCAATGTTAGACAATGAGGCATACAGATCAATGTTTGCAATTATTCGATTATACAACGAAATGAATACACCATCTCTGGAGTAGATGAGTGTATTTGTAGTATAATCGAATTATCGCAAGTAACAAAAGGCATCACACCAGGGGGTGTTTCACAAAGATCCTAAGATGAACTTATCCCTAAGTTGGACTTAACAATTATGGAAGGCTGTTAGCATCTTTGAAAATATTTTATAAAAGTAATTTCAAAAGGCATAAAATGTTGATTCAAATCATTATCGAGGGAGATTTCACGTTCTTGATGTGGAATTAATAAAAAGTCTAAAACACTTCAATATTTGCTTTTGAATATATTTTATTTTAAGGCTACAAATGGCTCTCCATAATGTTTAAGCCCAACTTAGAGTCAAGTTCGACTTAGGATCTTTGATAAACACCGTCAGGGGACATTTGCACGTGGGAATATACGCTTTTAAGCAAAGAATATAATTGTAGATGTTACGTTTATGTTTATTTTAGTCATGATTTGACAAATTGCACGTAGGTATGAAAAGCTTACCTCATCCAATGATAGAGCTTGATATTACGCACTGGTTAACAGAATATGCAAACGTTTGTTTTTGTTTTGTATCTTCTTTTTCTGTGTGGGACAAATACCAATTGCAAATGATCAGTTAATTTCATCTCTTTGACGTGTTAGTGACGGACGTTGTTTTTATACATTCCATCTAGGTGATGTACGCTTCATATATCACTTCTAACAGACAACGGACAACTCTCAACATAGCTGTAGAAGAATAAACCTCGTATATGTTATATAGCAAACAGAGCACATTCCAGCCTCATGGATTATAAACAAACGTCGACATGAAATATGCAGAAAACAACTCAAGTACACTGGGGTGCACGCTACATGAAGGCAACTCTCTGTTTTCAACCCAATCTGCAATCACATGCCGCTTAAGAAAATAAACTTTGCGCCATATTTTTATACCCGGAATGCAATGTAAATTCACCACTGCGTGCCTACTCCGCTAACATAACTTTTAACGAGGCCTGGTTCATGGGTTATGGATGGGGATAAAATAAAATCGATGTGAAAATCCAATATGGTATGTCTGTATCATCACCTCTGAATGGCACAAACTGAATGCTGTTCACATGTCACTTTTACTAATAAATAAACTGTTTGATGACGTCATTCTTCAGGCATAACATTCATTACCGACGTAGTGATTGGCACATACGTATACACTTTGAAACAAAGCTTTTATTGTAGGTTTGGTATTTTTCAGTCCCGATGTGTTAGAATGCACGCAGACAAGCATGGTGACTGTATTCTGTAACTCGTCAAAGGTGCATAATTTTAGTGCTAGAAAATAGGTCCAAATGAAGATGACGATTGGGGGGAGGGGGGAATGATAACAACAATAGAAAGAGAGAAGGGAAGGGAGAGGAGGAGAAGACAAAATATGTGTGGGGAGGGTGGGTGAGTGTGTATGTGTGGGTGACCCCAAATCAGCTATGATACTGATAGCAAGGCTACTTTAGTTCGTTATGAGAAGTGACATACAAACAGAATCTGGTTGATAATAAATTAGGATTTAAAAGATATAGCCATTGTAGTGTATTATTATTTCACAAATATGTAAAATGATGGTGAGGTGACAAATAAAGAATAGAAAGGAGGGGGTGTAAAGATTTACAGAATGAAACATTTGCACGGCGATTTCTCAAATACTTATGAAGTTACAGCAAAATTCATAGAGAAAAATCTGCCTTGTCAATTTTTTTTAATATCATTTATTAATACGATCATCCCTTGATTACAATACGTGTTACCTTTCATCAGGGTCAAATTTTCACTCTCTATAGATATAGTTTAGATATGGACAGGTGCATGAATTCTCACGTGCTGACAGTGTAAGTGAAGAATAAATCCAGTAACATGTTGCGTGTTAACTGATCTGTACAGTGAGGGGAGAATAAGTGTTGCATAGAACGTCCGTTGCTATGGTAACGTTTGTTTTTCTAATGATTTTCACTTTCACGAGCTGTCTGTTACCAGGGTAAAGCCAGTGCTTTCACTGAGGGGACATCTATAACAAATACGCCACCCCCCCCCCCTCCCCCAAAAAGTGAATTCTCCTACACAATGTTAAAAGGACACAACGTTAAATTGTTCATCTTTATGGGGGGGGGGAGTCCCCCTGATACCCCATCATGTCAACACACTAATGCTCAGCCATATCATCTGATCGCTTGAAATCTGTTATTAGAGATCATATTTGGTATACGACGACACCTACGGCTCCGAGGTATGCTGGGAAACAAGCACCTGTGAATTGTAATATTGAAAGATTTGAAAATCTCCTGCTGTCACGACTATGTGATAACTTATTTTTTACCGAAATGTTTTTGGAAACTGTCAATCAAAATGTAATATTCTTTGGTAATTTTGTATACAAAACTGTCGCGCTTTTAAGAATTTCACCACCCCTCTTTTTTATAATCCGTGTCTGTCTGTCTCTTTCTCTCTCTCTCTCTCTCCCTCCCTTCCATTTTGACATTCAAACCATTTTTGTGAATCGTCCAATTCCCCCCATGCCTGACTGTGTCAAATCCTCCTGACATCTGATACAACGCTCCTCCACATAATGGGTGTCTTCACAATGTATCTATTTAAATTACCCTCCTCCTTCCGTTTCGAATACTCAATGAACGATACAGGGTTTCCAAAAGGAAGCTGGGCATAGGATTGTACTTCTTGGAGTTCAATAGTGGGTAGGTGAAACAGATTGTCTCCCACCTGCACATCGATTCCTGAGTTTTATTGCATTCTCTCCGCATGAAAAAGATTGACATTTCAACTGCCTAAATACAATAGTAACTCTCGTGATGTCACAATGACTTGAGTATACGTTCTTGACACTATTCCCGTAAAATCATTTCAGTTTGGGAAGTCGCGCGTGTAGCTGTGTCAAGGTTGATTTTTACTTTTTGAAGATAGTAATGAAATCTTTTTTTTTTGTGTCCATCTAAAGGTTATAGCCACTATGACCAAAAGTCTCTGCATCGACTTGGAGGATTCATATTTTTCATTATTTTGTGCCATTACAAGTCAAGAAGTTGTATTAATATAGAAACATATTTATATGAAAGTATCATGAGTATGATACCCGGATAATGCATTTAGTCGATTGAATGCATGTGAGGAGCTTATCTAGCTATTCCAAGCTGGTATTAAAGCGGACCATATTGTAGTGATCATTCATCTCGATTCAATTCAATTCTTCGAAAGATAATTCGTATGGTAACCGTCAAACCATACGTCATATCATGTATTTGTAAGTCCCCTGTCCTATTAATTCATATTCGTTCAGGTAAATATAACAAAGACATTAATGCTCCAACAAATGATGCGAGAATACAACACATATTAATTAACAAATAAAGGTTAAAATATACAAATTTCAATTTAAGCAAAATAGAATCTTTTCAGGCTTCAACTCTTGTAACTTTATACTGCCCCTCCCCGATATTATGCATATTTACATCCCAATGTAATTCTTGTCAGGTGGTATAGTTTTGCACCCGATTAATCGGGCATACTCTACTATGCATGATAATTGTTCTTTCCAATCTAAGGCGTATGTTAAACTTTCACTATGCAAATTCAAGCTTATAATTGCCTTAACAACTGTGCAATATAACATTGTATGTTATTTTTAACAGTGAGGAAATGTCAATCAGTCATTTTAAATTCCGTATATATTTACTATAATTTTACCAATCAAATTTTAAATTATGCTTTTACATATTATATTTAATTCCATTATTTCTGATCTCATGTTGTTGTTTTATACATGCATTGTATTTTACCTGCATTGTGAAAGCATTCAGTCTATGACTGTCAGTCATGTTTCTAATAAACCTTGATTGAATTGAATGAACGCCCGAATGTTCAAATTTGCACCCCCTATTAAATGTTTCCTGCTGTTTGTACCATTCGGGGTGCAGATGTAAACCTTTTTTTGTTCCTATTCAGAGCACAGTTCGTGCAGAGCTGACAGAATTCACGAACATAACTGTTATCTTTTGGACACTCCTATATCGAGCATAAATGAGGGCTCTTCCGAGGTTGTGTTTACTTATCAAACACTTTGGACAATCAGATTATATCAAAATAATTACAACTCAAATACGATTACGAAACACCTATAATGATTCGGAAACGCTTCTATACATCGCATCCATATTTTCGCTTTGATGCTGCTAACCCTGAAAATGTAAAGCGTTCAGGTGGTAACAGAGATTCAACTTTCATGCCAGATATGAATCTGCTTTATAAATGTTTTAAACAAAACATGAAAATGACTTACCTAGTTATAATCCAAGACATCTTAATTAGACTTGCAATAATGTATTGGCGAATGATAAGCTCCGCACTTTCCTCGAATTAAACGATTAGTATGTTTCGTTAGACCTTATCCCTTATCATTTTACAATGCTTCTGTTTCTCTTGATATCTCCACTAATGAGGGCTAGGTCCGCGCGCTTATCAGTCTGCTTAAGCAAATCATGGCACTATCACTACTCCCATGCACGGTACGCACGTACACGCTCGTTAAGTGTATTTATTCGGGGCTAACGTTCTAAACACATGCAAACATTTCTAATAAGTATGGAATAACAAGAACGTATGGCATAATAATTCAATTTCGATTAGATGATTGATGTGAATATATTACGTACATAATCAAATTTAGCAAATACGGCGGCCAGAGAAAAGAAATCACGATATTTGCCTTGGACTCATCATAAGTGCCTGTATAACTAATCCATCATTAAGTTTATTTTGTACTGATTTTCTCATTACAAACAGAGAATGAAATAAAGAATGAAAGAATATCGTATTCATTGGTTTACCGACAACCTTTGAAATCCCATTCAGCTAGTCAGGTTTCCCCCCCCCCTTTTTTTTTTTTAAATATCTGAACCCATAATTCGAGCAAGGAAAACTATATCAAGCTTTGAAATCCCATTCAGCTAGTTAGTTTCACCATTTTATTTCTTCTTTTTTTTATTCTTTTTTTATTTGTTAATATCTGAACCCATAACTCGAGCTTTAAGAATCTGCTTTTTGAAATATACCAGCAAAGATATGTAAATTAAGAGGACATAGCCCCTAGCCCCCCCCCCCCCCCCCCCTCTCCCTCCCTCTAAAACCGAAACGCGACTAATCATAGAACCTGATGTTATTGGTATATTTCAATCAATGTGAATAGAGGGAAGACACTGTTTTGATAAAGAAAATTGGCGCGTGCAATGGGATTTCGTTTGATAATACTATTAGGTACACTGTTTACTTGTTATAATCACCTTATATCGCTTCCTATAGGATTATTTATTGAATTCATGAATAACGATGTTTAATTCAGGTTCAGTAGTCACTGTTATGTACAGCTCGATAAACATGCATCGCCATCTTACCATAGATAATTCAATTGTATAAGATTTTCTCGAGACCATCACCATTTTTAGCGGCTTGAAGAAATGACCTTGAAGACAATTTGTTATGAGGTGCTCTAAAGGTATTCTCAATGCATTTTTTTTTGCAATAAAGTTGTGGTCTAAATGTATTTCTCAATGTTGCTGGTATACCTGCGATATTCATTTCAATAAAATGAAAAAAAGCCTGCTGATAGAACGCACACAGCAAGAGTGTATGTGTAATTGGGTTTTTACAGACGTGTATCAATCAGATATGATTATTTACGTCTCGGGACCGACCTTTAACGTCACCATCCGAAAGACGTGACTCAGTTTCGAACCTGCGTCCTCAGTGTGTAACTTCCATTTTTAGCTTGATTACAGACGCGCGTCACAACCCAATAAACAAAACACTAAAAAGTAACCTCTTTTGGGAGTGTATTTTAAGTGAATTTATAGTATGGTGCCTTTTGAACTAAATTTAAACGTTATCGACACGTGCTTTCATTTAAACAAAAAAGGTACTCCTGTTCACGTTTTCATCTAACCTAAAAGCCACCAATTTATCACGCGACTGGAGTAACGTGATTCCACTTACCTCTGTAAATCACGTGTTTATGACCAAATAACCACTTGACCAAGCAACGAGTTTTTTGTCCGTTAACCGATGGTGGTGATAAATAAGTAATTATTTGGTCTTGTAAGCACCTTAATCGATTGGTTTCACAGGTTATCCAAGGTTGATGGTAATAATAACGTTACTTACACCGGCTAATCGTCTGATTGTTCTGTCCGTGAATCTCTGGTTATATTAAATTAGTAATTCTGAGGTGTCTTACACACCTCTTTAAATGGTTTCAAAGTTACCATAACTTTCTTGGTTATGATCACGTAGCTAAAACTGATTACTAATCTAAGCTGTAAATCCGTGATATTTAGGTGTGAAAAATTAGTAATTATTAGGTGTCTTAAAACACCTATTTAAATAGTAGTCAAAGTTGCCAGCAGTTCCGCGGTGATGATCTCGTGACTCAAACGGATTATTAATCTAAGCTGGGCATAAGTGACTTTTAGGTGTGAAAAATTAAATTATTAGGTGTCTTAAAACACCTTTTTAAATGGTTTCAAAGTTACCATAACTTTATTGGTGATGATCACGTAGGTAAAACTGATTACTAATCTAAGCTGTGAATTCGTGATATTTAAGTGTGAAAAATTAGTAATTATTAGGTGTCTTAAAACACCTATGTAAATGGTAGTCAAAGTTGCCAGCAGTTCCGCGGTGATGATCTCGTGACTCAAACGGATTATTAATCTAAGCTGGGTATTCCGTGATTTCCAGGTGTGAAAAATTAGTTATTCTTGGTGTCTTGATGGTTTCACAGTTACCATTTAAGTTCCGTGGTGATAATCTCGTGTCTGTTGGCATATTTCTATTTTCACCAGTTGATAACTGAATGTTGGCATATTTTCATTGCACCAGTTGATAACTGGTCTGTGTGCATATTTCCAGTTGCACCAGTTGATGACTGCTGGCTGACTGTTGGCATGTTTCCAGTTGAACCAGCTGACACCAATTAATTTGCATATTGAATATGGGGTGCGTGCAGATCTATGTTTTTTAAACAATTTATCTGAATTTACAGCATATTTCTTAATTACTGATGATTTAGTTATATGCAATTCATTTCAAAAATACTACAAATATAAATTACCAATTATTTCGCTACTTCGTATGAATTACATTTAATTAAACATGAATAAGGAAAACATTAACTAGAACTAAAATAATTTCAATAAAATATAAGTATATGCAAAAATTTCGATTAATTAAATTATGTAAGTCTACTTATTACCAATGCCCTTTACATTGGAAATACAGACGTACCAGTATTGAAGTTTTGTTGCCGTTCAACTGGTTGGAAGTTTTACCAAATGGTTCTAATGGCTCAGCTAGACCAGTTGAATTCTTACTGGTCTGGATCAACTGGATTATTTAGCCCATTTCAATTTCCGGGGTTACCAGTTGGCATTCACTGGTTCATCAACTGGACCAGTTGCAACTAGCTTCCTCCTCTGGGATGTTTGCAACCACCCCCCCCCCCCCCCCCCCCAACCACACCCCCTCTTATCCCAAACTGCTTCCGGCGCGCCTGGACGTAATTATGGAAGATCCAAAACACGATGCTCAGAAACGGGATGAGAACGTTATTATTTTGGTTCATTTATTGTGTAACATTTGCGTAATTATTTGGTTGAACGCGGGTTACAGTAATATATTTCCTCTCCGACGTAATATTCACGTGAATTTCACGCATATATTTTGACTAAAACTATCACTAACGCTTCACGTGTTTCTGTGACGCGATAATTTCGTTTATGAAGGTGTAATTTCATAACCCCAAAAACACGGGAGTACTAGGTTTCCAAACCATGGTCTCCAAGGTAGGGATAATCACGTTATTATAATGGTGATATTGCAGTGACAATTGCGTGATTTAGAGTACGTGTCTTTTAAGTGACCTAGTGCAATAAACGTATTAACACATTTACGTAAATATCCGGTGTTTGAAGAACGTAACTCTCCTCAAGTCGATACCTTGATATTGACGTGATTTTCACGTGATTTTGTTTATTGGGAATGCCCCTCAGCAAATAAATGCTCTAAAATGTAATCTCACCTCACTCATTAAGTACTTTGCTCAATTTTCGGCCTTTATTCACGATTAGCTTCGAAGTTTTATAATAAATAACCTGGAGTAACGCCGAACTAATTTATAATTGAGATGTCTCCATATTATTTCAGGCGCCAACGTCTCATGACAATTTTCAACTTTCAAGGGTTAAACTTTATACCATTATTTTCTACCACTCTGTGAAAAAACATACAACAGAATCGAAGTTTGTTTACTTGTATCCCTTAATGTGCATAGTATGCTTTAAATTAAAAGGAATCTGCTTGAATATTTCAAATATTGTTAGGTCTCAGACCCCTACCATTCCCTTGACAATTTCTTCCTCTCTCCCCGATTGGTAAAATGTCCGAATATGCCCCCTATATTAACCTTTTATGTGCCATATCAGCCAACTAGAACATCCGCTCGTTCGCCAAGGGTGCCGATCATAACAAATAAGAGACAACAATTAATAAGAAGATTAATCTTTCGTGATTTAACTGATACCCCTCTCCTGTTTGGATAAGGCCTAAGTCACTATGAAATCAAACTTAGATATAATTTGTAAGTAAGAACAAAGGGATTAGTTAGCAAAACAGTGTGGCAATGTGTTCCAATGTTTGACTCATGATTGATTAACATTGCACAAAACTATATTTGTGATGAAAATTCAGTGATACAAATTGAGTGTGAACAACGTTGGCTCATCCTCAGCCCTCTTCGTCCAGACTATCAAACGCATCTACAGTATATACTTGCTGCAGTCAACATACCAACATAGGTCTGGTTAGAAGACTGGTACACGTGGAGACATCCACAGAGTGAAATCTCTTTTAGTCGGGTCTGATTTAGAGACTAGTACACCTGAAGTGATTTTGAAGACGCCATGTGGAATGCCACACACACCTGAAGAATTAGGGCAACCTTAGTCTTCAACGATCAGGGTCACAGATGATGACCTATTTAACATCTCACAGACGGGTTATGGGAAATGTATAATACAAACAACTTAGGAGATGTTGATATGGGGAAAGGCAGGTAGAGATTGACAGAGAATGAAGTGCAATCGACTTGTATCTTGACTCATTTAAAGACAGATTCTGTCAGTGGATATTTGTAGGTTTTTAATTTTTATCTGTTAATCTGTCAATTTCTTTTCTTCTGATGAGCCTATGTACTTACCGACCCTCTCTTCAAGTTTCACCCTTTCCTCTCCTGTCCAAGTCTGCTGTTCTCTGCCCCTCCCCCCCCCCCCCCCCCCCCCCCTCTCTCTCTCTCTCTCTCTCTATCTCTCTCTCTCTCTTTCCTTGTTTCTTCCTCATATCTCTCTATCAGTCCACGATAACACTAAAATCTAATCTGACAAAGCAATTATAATAATGCAATTTCAGGGCAATCTTGCTTCAAATACTATCATAAACATCGTCAACCATCCCCTCCTTTCCTGCCACATCGGTACTTTAAGTTGATCGTTCGACATTTTTGTTTGTACAGTTCTGGTAAAATCTTTTTCATTCATTTGCCTATCTAATAATAGTATCAGTGTTCATGTTCCAGGCAATCATTCACGACGTTGTCTTCCGGCCGCAGTACACGCAGAAACCACTTTCCTCGCCCCTGATCAATATCACTCGAGAATCGATTAACGACATTTAAAACCACCGTCTTCACCCGTTTCATCCGTCATTATAAAGCGAATAACACGCCGTTCACTGAGCTTTCTCACTTCTTTGCAGGAGAAATTAAATCAGTGAGACAACACCTTGCAGGCTCAGATTACCGAAGGTGAGCAACCCAGACAATCTAATGGAACTACTTCAAACCAGGTATATGAGGGTTTTGATATGTCGTACTATGTCAGGAGCGCTGTTAGGGGCTAACCCAATGGCCTCAATCTTCCATTATCACCTTGAACTTGCCTCAGGGTCTCTGGTGCTGAGTTATGTAGATTGACACATTACGACAGAGATGTCCTCGATGAATTCCATCGCTTCACCTGCGACAGGTCTGCCTTACTTTGTTGAACAAGTTTTATTGTTATTTCGTTTGTTGAGATCCAAAAGGAGGTAACTCTATGCACAATGATAGATTGTAACAACCTTCTGAATCACATCAGACCATTTTGGACTACATCCAATCATAAAAGCATCCAACACATCTAATCAAATCTCCTTTACATCACGTTCGTCTCTGGCCATTTTCATATGGTCTAATCATTATTCGCTCAATGGTCATTCTCCAATGGCTATTCACCTAATGACCAACGTCTTTAATAACCAGATAGTGTGATGACCAATCTTCTAGCATTTGGCTTGAGTGGACGAAAGTGTTATCTACTGATGGGTGGGTAGGTATTAGGTCAATTGGTTTTTAGTTGAGATGTCTATCAAACATTGTGGCCATTCATATCGAATGATCATTGTATGGTAATCTTAAGAACGAGCTGGGTCCGGACTAGATAATATAGACATGCTTGTCTTAAATATTAATTTCGTCAACATGGCATAAACAATCCCTTGACATTGCATAGATGGCATCGGGGTGGTTATCCTTAAATAAACTCTCATGAATTGAAAACAGCTTATGACACGGTACGATAAGATGATAGCTGTTAAGATGGACCGAATGTTTAATTACCACATGAGTGTTATATGAAACCGAGTACACATCGCATTCCTGGGGCTCTTTCAAGGGTTCAAACAGTTGGGCAAACCATTTAGAGGTCAAAGTTGATGGCGTCGCGTGAAACCTGATGAACTTGACACAGGTACCTTGATTAGTTCGTGCCAGTCTCCAGGCAAACATGAGGCCATTGCCGTATACCTTCATGTTCTCATGTTGGGCAATGGGGTGAGCTTAATGTGTACAACGTTTACAGCAGCAGTGAAAGATTGATACAGATTACGTGACGCAACACGAGTCTGAGAGAACCATTCTCGTGTTTAACAACCCTCAACAGTTCTTGATAGGATATAATAGAGTGGCCGAGAGGTGACATTTTGTTACCTCCAGAGGTTGTATGAAAGGTCATGATGTTTTGTGTACACCTGATACAACACGTACAAGTTAAAAACTCAGTGAAAACAACTTCAATATTTAACTTCTTTTGATTTTTAAAATGACAAGATGCATTCAATTGTTACTCATGTCAATGTTTGGTATTCTTTGGTAATGCATCTCTCTAACATGTTTTCCTGATTGTAATACCTAGACCTATTATTATGCAGACTAAAATCAACAATCTTCAGAACTATCAGCGTAAAATATGTTGGCTATATTATAAATTCACATCTGTTTATGACTGCTAGCCATTACGAGTATTGCATTAATCGAAGACAAAGTGTTATTATTAACATAGCTGTATATATGTTTAGCTGAAACTGGTTTTGAATTAGATAGGCCCTTCTCAGATTACAGCCAACCCCTTTATCCCGTCATAAACCTTGTGATAAAACATTCTACATGATCACTTCGAAGAGTTAACCTTACTCTTGGTCCATTTAATCCTTTCTCTTATAGTGATTATGTAACCTGACTTACATCTATAGCTGATGTGAAACTTAATGGTGGTTGTTTTACCTGACTGCTAAGAAAGCATAAATGCTTGTAAGTAAGCAACCAGAGGACCGACGGCTTAAGGTCCTCTCCGAGAGACCTGGTAATGCGGATTAATGCCTTACCAAAGGGCACTAGCGCAACGCCCTAGTTTCGAACCCGGGTCACCGGATTACGAGACCACTGCTCTACCGACTGAGCTATCGCGTCTCCTCTGATGATGCTAGCAACCAAGCTCTAGATAGATGCTTACCGGTATGCATTTCATGAATAACGGATTGTCAACGTGATGGAATAGAAAATAAAGGTGAACATGATTCTTTTTGTTTAATAAACAATTTGGTTTTTAAAATAGGGATAGAGAAAGGGTTTTGCGCATTTAGCGCTTAATGTTCAAAATTGGCGTACTGGAATGACAGGTCTTCTTCATCTGTATGAGCTCGAAAGTCCTCACCACGAACAACTTATGGGAAGATGTTACGAAGAAGAAAACATCAATGTCCGAAAAGAATTTTTGTATCGACAATGGGCATGAAGAACGAGGTTAGAGCATAGACCTACGTTTAGAGTGACAAGGTTTATGAATAAGATACAATGTACAGATACATTGGTGGTGAAATACCCAGTCTGACACATAAACTTTGACTAAAACGGTATAGTCAAAGTTCATTTCATTTCATTTTGACGGAAACAATTAACAATGAATAATTCAGTTATACCAGGGATATGTGAGTTTAATGTTGATGGATTTGATGGCTGAAGAGGGTTATATTTGTTGTTGTTAAGCTTAGTTAATCTTGAATATCTTTCCCTCGGGAAATTCTTTCGAGACGGAATATCCATTTAATTCACATATCCCTGGTTATACCACGAATGTTACACAATGAATGTCTTAGAGCTCATGTCCAGATAGAAGGACCGATAGCTAGGCTGGGAGCTAGGTGTGACATCGTTAAACATAGTTAGTGATCATAATTAATGATCATGGTGACTGGTGGAGGTGAAAGCTGATTTACTCCTCTAACTCCCCGCACATCCATGAAAACAGGTGGAGTCAATTTTTCACACGAACACCATGTACTCATTCACTGTCTGCCTTACAAGTGTGTATACGTTTAATAGCCATCATGCAGAGCATTCCTACCATGCCGGCATGGCACATGCGTACGTCAGTTATCCTTAGAGACTGTTCACACCAAGAGAAATTGAAACGACACTCGTATAAAGAAATGTCCTAGAAATAACCGTCCTATAGCCAAAGGAACGTACAGACTAAAAAGCAACATCGTATAAAGAAACCTCGCATAAAGGAACGACGTATAGAGAAAAGGCGCATAAAGAAACGGCGCATAAATAAACGGCGTATTAAGAAACGACGTATTAAGAAACCATTTTAAAGAGGTCAAATGATTTGCCAGCAGACCAATCATCAGTGCACACTCGTCATAAACCCCGCCAATTTTCGTACAATAAGACGTTCAGACTACAGCAGGATGCTAATTCTTTACTTTTCGTTCGAAACGATGCTGAGACAGACGTTTAGCTATACGACTTTGCGTCATACGACGTTTCTTTATACGACCTTTAGACTACAGAATTTATTCACCATTCTGGTATAGCTATACGATGATTTCCGGTCGTCTAAACGGAGGGTCAGTATATCTTCTGCGCAGATGTGGTATACCAGATGGTGATCGCATCCCGAGAGGGATGGGGATGGGAGATAGAACAAAGTGATGGCAGTGAATTATTGAGGTTGAAATGAGCACGTCAGGTCGAGACACCTATGTCTACTCATGAGCCAACCGACAAGGTCTTCCATTGGCAATTGTGACGTCATACAGGGAGCTGTAGCTGTGACATTAATGCTGAATACTTAGAGAGATGCATTCAAATATGCTTGCTGTCATATCAATAAATTCACATTTTATTTCTTCCGAACTGTTAACCTTTTCATCATCAATTCCTTAAAACATGTTCTTCTGTCTATGAACTAGATGTATCTGCCCATCACAACGACCCTTTTCAAATTCTACTCTGAAAAACGAATTCTACTTTTGGATATTTCTGTTTGTTATTTTAATTGGACAATCGTATCTGTAATATTATTTCGTTTTGATCTTACTTTGGGGGTTAAAAATTGTCCGTGTATATCTTTTTAGTATAGACTGTGAACAAGTGACGTAAGTTTTTCAAAAATAATATTAATGAATTCACACCGAACACCTAGTATTTAGCCAGTGCAATATGTTTATTTTTTTTTTTTTTATTATTATCAACAAATTTCAATATTCTTCGCGAATTTGCAATGTAATTCACTTTATTTCTTAATCCATCATGAAATCCAATTTCAAGATTTCCAATATGTTTTACCAATGACAAAAAATCAACCCTTCGGCATGCCATATTCGTAATAGTAATGGTTTTAATGATTAATTTCAATAGTATATTTTTAGAATGTTTCAGTTAAGAATTTCATGCTTATTATTTGAAATTAATGATAGTTGCCATTATAATTGTCATTTGATCACTTTTATTTGTATTTCAATGTTGATTGCCTAGACTGTTTTAATATATTATTGTATAATTGCTTTTATCATGTATATACATTGTAAACTTTTGTAACCATTGCAATTCAGTCTTTGGACTGCGAGAATGGATAATTATCAATAAAATCCTTCAATCAATCTCAAAAATTACTGGGAATTCAAACTAAATCAATTTGTTTAATTTCTTTCATATTTAATCAACCTGCAGCAACTTGTAAGAAGCCATCCCCATTATTAATTTTTATTTGACTTCTCAGAGATACACTTTGGGCATAGTAGTGGTACCAACATTTGATTTGGTTTGTGCATGATATTAAACCATGTATCTTCAAGTTTTGTTTTTGTTGTTGCTTTGTTTCTGGATTATACTGGAAGTACTTCTAACCTCTTGGACACTGTTGAGGGATAATCGGAAGACGGGTACAGCTATATACGCTACAGTAGCAACACGGAATAGATATCCGTCACCTCAAAGTCGTTGACATATCGACCGGCTTCCAGATGCCAAATTCGATTAGATTCTTTGAAGGAGATGAGAGAGGCGAATATATACAGTATCCGAAGATCCGTTGGTGTTAGAGGGGTCAGACACTGGTCTGTCTACGGCTCTCTGTCGGCGGTAAATTGATGGTGAATGGTCCCCTGTGTGGTTACCAGGTGACAAGGAAGGAATTAACTTGGTCGAAGTTTACCCACGTTGACAGCCAATATGAGGATAGGGTCACTATCCTCACTGCCAAGTGTTGGTATGTTTCACTCTCAAGGTTGGAGAGCATTAGTTGATTACTTAATGAATTACAGACACGTGGACAACCTGGTTTGTTCGTTTAACCCTTTCTTTACAAATGAGGTATTTTGCAATGGACAGGCACATTAATCACGAAGGCCTTGTAGGTACACCAATTTGTCTGCAATTCACAGACTTAAAGAGAAGGTTGAATTCTGGGGAGAGGTGAACAATATTTTGTGAGCGTTATCATTGTTCATTGTTTATGCAAGTGTTGAAGAACATCAGAGAAAAATGTTCACTCATAAGCATGGCTCTTTAAAAGCCTTGTTATTTTAAATATGAAAAGTAACAGCTTAAATGAGGCTCGATTTTCATGCCACATGTTTATGTAGTCCCATATTTCTGTTTACAGTACTTTGTACTTTACCAAGACTGCGCCAAATCTCTTGTATTTTGATGACTCCAGAACCTTGAGGTACACACCAATACTTATATGCTACATGATCAGCTTTTTCTGATCGATTCCACATCGTTTATTTCACTCAACTATCTCTTAACTCCGAATTCCTGCCGGGCGCTTACTACCCTGAAAAGTATATTATATAGTTGTCTCTCTCTATCCAGGTGCAGTCCCGATATAAGTCGCAGCCCAATTGATTACAATGAAACATACAATGAGTTAGAGTTACATACGAACTGTGCGAAAAATATCCATCGTATGATGAAAATCAACAAATCGTGTCATTCTTTAAAAGTATTATATTTCCATACAACATGTGCAATGTTCATCTGTATATGAGGTAAAGTTCTGAATGTAAAATGTATGAATAAGTTTTTGAATAAGTTTATGAATCTAGTTTTGAATAAGCATTCCAATTTCTCCGAATGTATAATTGCGACAGAGAAGGAAAACTTATAATCAAACTCTATCATGTCTATATTTGGTGCAACTGAATCGCCGTCCAAACGAAGATGTGCGTTTCATTATACCAAAGTGTGTTTAGAATATTTTGGAGATGCCATTATTGAACATGTTAAAAATGCAAAAAACATCGATGTGTGAGTGACAAATTAGGTTGAAACGATTTTCGTTATTTTTACCCAAAAAATGAATAAAATAAAAATGTATCAAAGAACTAATCTGAAAACAAAAATCGTTTTGGCATGGTGAAATGTCACATGAATGTTACTACATTGTAAAAAGCATAAGGACCAATGAGTACGTCTATTTTTAGACAGATGATGAAACACGGCTTTGTCATCCCTTAAGACTGTGACATTCGTGCAGAAAACTGAGCAATTTTAACTAATAATGCTGCCATTACAAAATTTCCCCTGGGCATATTCTTTGTTGGCGGCGATGTAATTCTGGAAGATGAAAGCGATTCGATTTAACGGCACTTAGGTATGCAAAAATGATTAAACTCCTAGTAGCGATATATCTGGGACACATGAAGAACCTTGTAATATACATAAATAGAGCTTGCTTTATAAATTGCTGCAGGGAAATCGATTGCGGGATTTCCCTTTCTTTTTGCCGTAGACTTTCATGATTATTATTGTGAAAATACAACAACTACAAAACATAAAATAAAACGGCTCTGGTCGGCTTTTTCGACTTTCTTTTGTTTCTTATTCCTTGTATTGTGTTCAATTACACGTATTTTTACTCTCGTCTCTGTATTTCTTAAAATGTGTTGTTTGATTGCAATACTTCATCTTTTTTTCAAATTGTATGTTATCTAAAAAAATCCTATGAAATTTGTGATCTTTGTGCTTGGATCGATGATGGAAACTCTGTATGTTTTCTCCCCCCCCCCCTCTCTCTCTCTCTCTCTCTTGTTCTCTATCCCTCTCTCTTTCTTACTGCCTTTAATTATTAATATATGTTAAGTGTTCAAACAACGTAGCAGAAACATTGTCTTCCTTTTATATATGTATACATGTGCTCGTTAACGATTATAACTGCTTTAAGCTTTTAAAGGATTTGTGCATGTGCGCACATCTGTATGATATTATTTTCGTTAATACACCCTTTTCATTTTTATGAACACTTTGATGATTTTATTTGTTCAAAGATTTTTCTTCTTTCATTATAATGCTTTAACACTTAAACTATTTTCTTTTTCTTTTTTCATTTCAGTATGTACAAAATGTACATGATACTGTATTATTTTGTTGTATATATGTAAATACAAAACAAACAAGTTTTACATTCATATGTATAAACAAATTAACAGAAAAAAATCTTGCCAGAGAATGGAACTAGGCTCGACTAGCACTTGTGCTAACTTCTAGTTCCCATTAACAACTTCACATAAATATAGTAATACACATATTTACGTAATAGTATGCAGATGTATGTCTAAATATCGTACTTAAACCATTACTGTTCAATCGACATTACTCTTATGTTATATATATACATGTACATGTATCAGTATTATTTTTCGCATTGTATGATTGTTCATATGTACTGTCATTATTGTGATGTGTTGTTGTTGTTAATAAATTCAAATTCAATTCACATTGACCTCACACCAACCGATGTGATTCTACGTCTGGTGGCACCAGAGATTTTTTTTTTTTCGGGGGGGGGGGCACAGGTCTAATAAAGTCTTAGCAATGATAAAGGTTATCACATCGGGTAGCAAAAGTTTAACTAATATTTGACAAGCGACAAAAAAGGGACATCTTTACGAATGTTCCTTTAACAGCTATCTGATTCATTTAAGTTATAAATCAAAGCGTATGAATCGTATGTTTGACGATTTATATCATAACGCTTTGAAATGTGTAATTAAATTACACAGACTCTCTAAAAACAGCCGTTTGGGCTGAAGCGAGTTATCATGATTAAATAAATAGATGAAATGAAATGAAAAAGGCTAAACGATTATCGTAATTCATGGTTGTAATGTTATAAGCGAAAATTGCCTCCTTTGTATTTCTTTGTTTTCGTAAACGCAATCTAAAAAACTGCCGAAATGGCCTCAAGATTTCATTTTTCGATTGAAATACTTCACCTGGTGATTTTCTCTTTGTTATTTGGATGCCCTAAGCATTTTGATTGATACTTTGTCATAACAAAAGCAATGTTAAACAGTAAATTTGTTGAGTGAATGTTTTGAAGGAATTCGTTTCAATGTTTATAAAAGAACCGACGATAACAGAAAAAAGGGAAATTGCTGCATGTTCGTGAGCTTTGCTCGTCAATTTCGATTTGAAAAGGTATCCATTTCCGCATTAAATACTACCCTGGGGGCAAATTGAGAAAACATTATGGACTTTTTGTCAAATGGGAAATGGTTTAAAGAGAATTAGACTGCGTAGGTATTTGTTAAGGGCATGATGTTAACCCCAGAGACTGCCCTCCTGCTCTGATGATCAGGGTCTTGATTGGTGTCTGGTCAGAAGCAACCATGAGGGGGTACCCAGAGACATACCTGGCCCTGGGAGTATTGTTATCATCTTGCAAGAGATAGACAGACGAGCCATAATAAGAGGTAGTCGGTGTTGAATCGGGAGATGTAAGCTGGTGTTGGTCTAAGGTAGACGTAGCTCTCTGTCTTCGCCTACAACCCGACTCGGACCAACTCTAAGGTTTGAAACTGAAAATTGTCTGATTAATAAAATAATATAATATGTACAATGTTTATTATATTTATATAAACATTGTGTATAATTAAAATCATACACAAGTCATTAAACCTTTTTCAAATGGATTGTTGACCTCGCTGTGGTTAGCAGAATTTAATATTCTAAATGTTAAATGGAAATCGATTACTAAAAACTAGACAACACAAAACAAATTAAAATCCTATGTAATCCTGGCAATGGCGCGCATTAAACGCATAATTTCGAATTGAGCATAGCCAGCTAATACCGATCCTAATACAAACCCCTTATTCTACCAGTCGTAGACTGTCTTGTGCAATCTTCACTCCCAGTAGAGCCTTGGTCAATGTAAAGTACTACATGATCAGGAAATAACACATCAATCAAGAAAGATTGATACCAGTGTCACGAGCGTAAGATACCGTAACAAGATTTATACTCCGATAGAGAGGAGGAAGAGCATTGTGGTGACGCGCTGTAAATACCATGTGTTACCAAGGCAACGAACATGGTTCATATAATCTGCCTAGAAAACGATGATGATCACGTTGAATAGATTTATTTCTCATCGCGTGCGAATCTTCGGGCATCACGGCAGAAGGGGTGCTGGGAGGACGCATTCTCAATCAAAGAAATTTGTTCTTTCTTTTTTTTCCCCACTTTGTCTTCATCCCTGTTTAATGAACGTTAAATGCTTTCATCTGACGTGCATCGATCTTGATTTTTAATTCAACTCTTACTTAACCTCTTCATAAGAGTTCCTGTTCTTTAAGAAAGCTGGTGACATCGTAGAGTTGTGGAAACGTTTGAATAGGAACGCAGAGGTTGTGGGTTCGAACCTCAGCAAGGCAATTGCTTCTCACCCTGGTGTGAAATGGGTACCCAAAAAGCAAAGTGGCAAGAGATTATGTCCTTTGGCAAGACATCGATCTACTTTTGCCACACTCCACCCAGGTGAGGTAAATGGGTACCTGGTAGGATTATTCCTTGAAATGCACTGTGCGCTGATAACGGTAATAATTTACAAAGCTATTTGGAAGCGCATAGAGATGTTGTTTCATAACGTATTATGCGCTTTACAAGAACTGAATATTATTAGTATTAGTATTTGCTTTCACATGCTTTCACATGCAGGCTTTCTTAAAGACCCAGGTACTATTTCAGAGTTGTCATGACCCGTAGTGTAGTCCTATAAATGGGTATTCTCGATGTGGAACCTCTTTGATTAAAGGCATGGTATTGGATCGTCATCAGGGCCTCTAACGTGAGGTCCTGAATTATAATTGGTAATGGCATTCCAGGGACGGCAGGTTGTTTTACACATAATACTCTTTACGCATTGACACATTGATTAATATGGTTGCCATCTGATGACGTCACAACGATGTTAATGGTGTTATCTAAAACCCGTCACGTCGTGTCTCAATTAAGAAACCCACATATCATTAATTGGATTTGCCCCATGCATATATTCTGTGTTTTTTTTTTTTCTCTTTTTTTCTGTTGTTACAATTTGTTTTTGTTTTCATCTAATAGTATCTCGTAGATTAGATCAAGTGCTAGTCATTGCATTATGTACATGTATAATAGAAAAAATAAATGCTAAAAGGGAAATGCGAAGGATTAGGATTTTAAATAAAAATCAAATTTATTCAATTGTGTATAGAGTTGCGAATGCATCTATAGACTTTTCCATTATTCTGCTTTTCTTTCCAATCACTATACGGTAATACGGTGATCCACGATAAATTATATCCATTCATTTTTACCATTCCAAACTAAAGTGTACATGATAACACGCGCTTTTACTTGAGTCATTTTCGATGATTTCATCTAGGCGCCACCGTTCATTGCAATTCAAATTTGCCGTTTATTATCCGCGCATCATTTCAGAGGAAGAAAAAACTAGATGAAGACGAAAAAAAAAGAGGAACAAATGCAGTCTAGATGTTTCATTTCACATTATATGTTAGTCAGTTTTCGAGATGTGTAATGATTCTACTCCAAAAGCGGCAACTCTTTTAAGACATAAATCAAGAGTAAATAGAATTTCGAAAAAGAATTATACTTGTAATCGGTAAGAGTACAGAAAAGGCAATAAAAAGTGGTTTCCCCTAGCAACAATTACGACATCTAAAAGGGGTAAGGGGTGTAATTTGTATTAGGTATAAGAGAAAAGGGAAGGAAAGGAAAAATTGAGGCAAAATGTTCACGAGAGACGAACAGAAAGAAAAATTACAAAAAGAGATAGTAAATTTACAAGAAACGAGAATTATGGGAATATTAGAGAAAGAAAGAAGAGGAAAAGAATCATTTTCAAATATAGAAAGAGAAGGAATGGAAGTTAGTCAGGTAGAACGGGAAAGAAGAAATAGAGAAGAGGATTGAGAACTTGGTAACAAAATGAGTTTGGAGTTACTAGACTTTGAGAGGTTGTTCCAGTAAGATTAACGCTTATTACTTAATTTTACTTCAAGATAATTAGAGCTGTTTTATATCTCATTTATTTGGAATAGACATATTGTGTGGTATATACATAAGTCTAAATAACTGGCTATTCTGACCTAACAGAACTATGGAAGATTTAAAGGTACTATGTCCCTTTTGCAGCTAACCTCAAATGCTGTAGAACTTTGCAGGAATTATGAATATGTCATGTATGTCCTATCTGTGAAATTTAAACGTTAGCAGTGTCCTCATATTCAAATTATGCAAGGAAACCCGTTTACTTGCTAGACTTCACTGTCAGGCACTTGAGTGACTGACTGGCTTTTTTCTTCTTTGGTAATAACATACATGAAGAGTTGTAAAGGGTACATGAGCATTTGTCTACATCAATAACCCACTTCTTGTGATGGCCAAGATTAAACTGATTGAATCTTTGCGCAGCATAAAACGTATGACCATTCAGTACAATTGTCTGAAAATCAAGACTATTACTTTTGGGCTCTATAGCCCTTAAGTCGATTTGACAACTAACAGTCATTATTTTCCCACTTGAAGACATTTTCAAGCCCCACCTTTTTTAGGGAAGTTCTAAATTAGTATTATCTTTCAAATGCAGTTGGAATTTAACTTTTTCATTTTTTTGGCCTGCAAATGTGACATAGTACCTTTAAAGAGAAGGTTCATTGATTTAAAAAACTAAATTTAATGTTATTATTGCAAAGGTGACACTTTGATTGGCCAAGGTTATCAAAAGCTAATGCTTGGAAAAATTCGAAGTAGTGATTATTAACAATTACAAAACGATTAGATACAGTCCCGACATAGCACCTGAACTTGCTCTGACGTCCATGCTATCATTCCGGAGGTTTTTTAATTTGAAAGTGTGGTTTCTTTGATTGTTCATTAACCCCTATCCTGTGTATTTAAAAACAAAAGAATTTAGATATCAGAATGGGGGTCATATCCCTTTTTGAATGGTGTAAAATTCCATCACATTTATATACACTAAACTCATTATATTTTGAGAAATAAAAGCATTGCAATGATGTTCATTCTTTATGGGATGCTTGGGCAGGGTTGGTTCATATTGTGACGGAATTAAAACATCGTTATTTTCCGGCGAATCTCTCGCATATCCCAGATGCTATGGAGGTTGTTTTATTTGTATTTTTATAAATCACCCGATATGTAGTTGACCTAAAACTTGCATGATGGCCATCTGTTAGCATACCAGTTTCTAGTAATACGATATTTGCCATATTTGTGATTTTCTAAGAACCCGCACTTTAAGACAAACACGACAAGATTTCAATCAATACAATACATCGAGTTGAAATGGCATGTTTGCACTTAAAATACTACACAAGAGCCAGTCAGTTTCAGCGTCATTTTATGTAAGTGAATGTATGTACCAAAACAATGTTTAAAAAAGGATTTTTGTTTGTTATTGACATTTAAAAACAATTACATTCACAAATTTGATCACAAATACACTGTAGATCAATTTCATGTTCTTTTCCACAAGCAACCAGGCGAACTGCACATTCTTTCTCAACGAAAGTAGTAACTTTCACCTTTATTACTCCTTTTTCAACCCAAATTATGCAAAACGAAAATAATATATACTTTAAAGGTGACGGACACCCAGATGCATGTCCTGAGGGCAGAAGAGTGGGTTTACCATTGACACAAATGTCACATATGTCTCATGTGAACTCTATTTCAGGCATGAAATTCAATTTTCTCACCCATCGTTACCCGGTGTCTTTTCGTTGAGACTGCCCGTGGTCTATAATGATATTCGTTATCGTGGTTCTTCGAAATGTGCGACTATAAATCGACTAAAAGTTGAACCTCCCATTCACGTTAAAGACAATTTTCAGTTGAATGAGCAAATATTGAATCTGGCTTGAACTTTGAAATAAATTACAAACAAATGCAGATTTCTGACAGTATTAATGTTATATAATAGGCCCTTATGATTGTTCTTCAATTTGTTTTTCTGATTCGCATTACTATGCAAAAATAAATGGTTAACCGACCCTATATGATTACTAAATATTCGTGTTAAACCATGACATTAGGTGTATTTTCTTTCTCTGTGTGGGGTACAGTGGCAAATTTAGTATTTTCTAGCTGTGGGCGTGCGAAAAGTTTTTTTTTTTTTTTTTTTTTTTTTTTAAAGAAAAC
Source organism: Strongylocentrotus purpuratus (assembly GCF_000002235.5). NCBI lineage: Eukaryota > Metazoa > Echinodermata > Echinoidea > Camarodonta > Strongylocentrotidae > Strongylocentrotus > Strongylocentrotus purpuratus. The sequence continues at coordinate 36,140,676 of NW_022145599.1, forward strand.
TACACTAATCAATCAAAAATCACATGCAAAGCCAAAAAGGGAAAATATACAGAAATGTTGTTAGATTTTCTAAGAGGTCTACTTTAGTTTTGTTTAAACTTTAATAGAGCAAAGAAAAAAAGGATTATCTAATTTTGCCGTAGTTCTTTTTTGTCCCCTCCCCAGTCTGCCAATGACGTATATCACTCTAGGTATCACCCCCCCCCCTTCTCTCTGTCTCTCCCTCTTTCTCTCTATCTCCTTTCTAGCTTTTCCTATTTCTATTTCCCCCCCCCCCCTTTTTTCCAAACAAGTTCAAAAAGCTCATCCTTAGAGTCACTATTTCATAGAGTAAAGAAAATTTAGCGTGAATACATATTTTTTTAAGAAGAAAAAGACGCTGCGCGATTCAAATAATGCTTACGAGAATCCAGATGTGTGGACGAACCGCTGGATAGACACATTCAGCTGAGAGAGTGTCTGTCATCGAGAGCTCTATTTTGGGAGTCTTGTTCAAATATACTTCCCCTTTCCTCGACGTGAAGACAATAGAACAAGGTGAGGAAAAGAACGACAGAAAGAAAAACACCATGCAGCTTCTCGATCTTCACTGGTCTACATCTATACACCTACACTGCATGTGACCGTGGTGGTTGAGGTATGTCCGTATGGGTTCTTACTGGGGATGGTAAGATATGTTTGGTGTGTAATATATTGTTGTCAATTAAAGGTATAGACCAGTTTTGGAAACGCCCCCCTCTCTCAAAAAATGAAATGGAAGCTCTTATTACCAATCATGTGAAAGAATATGTTGTGACTAATACGTGATGATACAAATTTTGCCTACTAATTGATATAGGCCCTATTTGGTAAATTGTTTTATCTATCTGGACTGGATAGATATCGCGTACATCTTTCTGTGTACAGTGCTTGTAACTTTAACAACTTACACACTTTTACACACCAATACTTATATGCTATATGATCAACCTTTTCTGATCGATTCCACAACGTTTCTTTCACAATGCAATCGGATGACCATGCAGAACTGGTCTATACCTTTAAGTTGGAATAATTTGTTTTACTTAGCTCTTTTCGTGACATGATTGTGACAACATGGTTTACTCTTGAAAGATATTGTTTCTATCTTTTCAGAACTTTACTGATCAATCTGGAGAGTCTTAGAGATTGATCAATACAGTTATCCATCGTTATCGAACGTTATCTATCAAGAATTAATCCATCTTGTCAATATGATGGGATTGGGTGTCCGGACACTTAACAGGCATAAAGTTATCTCTTTTGACTTCGGATTTATACGAAAAATATTCATGAAATAGCAGCAACCATCATCAATATTTGTCTTTTATAATATTGTCCAACATGAATCTTAGACTGTCCGGACAGACAACGCCGGGGTGCGCATACTATAAACTGAGAGACCCTTTAAATTAAGTAGTAATACACAAAGCTGGGATAATCCACAGGGGAAAATACTAATATATTTTAAAATCAACTTTTGGGAGGGAGATCGGGAAGTAGAGTTTGATCACAGATAGCGGTGTTCCCTCTGAAACGCTCGGATTTCAGAGGAGTCACAACTCATGAACTAAGGTATTTAGGAACTCAAATGAAAGAATATGACTTATACTAATATCATTGTCTATATTAAGTTTCAAATAAAAACCCTTATTCGAAAAACATGCTTCAGGCATTCAGACAAGTATTTGAGAACAACTGATGTTGGCCTACATAAAATATTATAATCTCATTGAGTTTTAGATGAATGAATGGATTTTTTTTACATTCTAGTTAAAATCTTTCCTAAGTATCATTATGTATGTGAATGCAAAAAGTTTACACGCAGATGCTCACTATATCTTAACATTGATTTTGCCATGTTTCTATTCGATGACATGTTAACCATGTATGTTCCTCCTAATCATATGTGATTTCCTGTGATATCATCTGAGATGAAAAACGAAAATCGAATCCTTTCTGCACTCAGTCATCAACGACTCTACGTCCCGGGCGGCCGCTGTTAAATACACATGCTATTTCAATATCTTACATTCAACGTGCCCATGGATTTCTTAGGGTATTCTTCCTTATAACACTGTCTACGGGACTTCCGAGTTCTCGTTGTAGGCTCGACACCCGAATGAATCAGATCATAATTTCACAAATTATAAATAGATATCGGCGAGAACTATTAACAAATTACTGGAATTCACTTAACATGCTCAATGGATTGAACTTCTAACCTTTTCTTCTTATTATTTTTTTAAGGAGGAGGTAGGATCTCCATCACCCTTCTTCGGCAATGGAGAAAGGTCTCCATCTATTCTTTGGCCTTGTCTCTTAACACCAAGATCTGTGCGAGCTTTCTCTCACGACGTCTACAAATGCCACAACAAGCACACGACCAATATTTGCATAGGAAGGGATAACGTGAGGATGAGAGGGGGAAGACATCCCGCATTCCATAAGGTTGAGTGTACTGTGGAAGAGACCTGTATAGCATTTAAGGAGTATCTACTCTACCACCCCGTTGCTCTCTGTCTTCATCTCATTCTATTTCTTACCCATTCAAGAGCATTGCCCATATATTGTACCTGGTTAAATGCCTTTTGATTATTATATCAAATATACGAGCAGGAAATGAAAATTGTTCATTATTACCAAAAGGCCTCTGGCGTCTTTGTCCTCAAAATAATGATGGACAATGAAACTTGAATCTTGAAAAGGAGTAAGCTTTAAAAATGTTTCAAAAGGCAGAAGTTGTAGACTTTGAATTCAAATTGAATTCAAATTGATCCACGTCATGAGCATTCTTAAAGTGATTTCTTTTCATGTAAATTCTTTTCAGGCACATTATATATATATAGAGAGAGAGAGAGAGAGGGAGGCAAAATTTAGCGATGAAGAAAAAAAATGAAACCATTGTTGCCATGTAAAAACGGAAAGCTCATGAATATAGCCTTTAATTTTGTCCTGTCTTGAATGATTCAAAAGTGTCGAAGTAAGGAACAAAGTAGTCAATCGATCACGCCACTAAACGAAAGTTACTCATACTAACATATCAATGAGGTGAGAATTCAATTACCCTTGTAACAGGTTTCAATGTCAACGCTACACAAATATCTTCGACACCCTATACACTCCTCTTAATTACCAAAGGATGACATTAAAGGATGGTTGTCTTTACCAATGTACATTGCTTGTTTAGCCAGGCATACTCGACACAAACTCGTGCTTAAAGGGGGTTACGCATTCTTCTGGACTATTGTCATGATTATGTACTTGAATTATAGTTATAATTATTACTCTGTTCATGCATTGTATCATCTGAGTATTTTGTAAAATGTCACGAAAAATTACTCAAATTAAATTTAAATGTTAACACTTTTATGGGATGTCGTCATTCTACCGCCTTAACTCATTGGTATTCATTTTTCTTTCTTAACCTATTTTACTATATTAATTTGTAATATGCGCATGCAGCGCCTTGTAACATCTTGGAAAGGGCACGTATGGATTCGCTTGGATTGGATAACATCATAATTTGGTATATTGTAGAGGTGTTGTGGTCGAGTGAATACGTCGCCGGACTGTCGATCACAAGGTCCGCAGTTCGAGTCCCCGCACTAATGTCCTTTGGCAAGACATTGATCTACATTTGCCACACTCCACCCAGGCGAAGTAAATGGGTACCTGGTAGGAATTTATTCCTTGAAATGCTAGAGCGCCGTATGGTAGCCATGCTAAAGCCAGGGTAATAATCGGGAGCGCCAGGAGGGTCAAATCTGACTGACATGAGCGCTATACAAGAACCCACTGTTATTATTATTATTATTATTATAATAATCACATTTTAGTTCATTCCTCCATTTCTTCATATCAATCACATATTTCATGCACCTGATATTCGTGTACCTTCCTTGGTTATGCATTTTATATATAAATGGCCTTATCTTAATTCTTATGTATCTCCAGACTCTGAAGGATAAGAAGAAGGAGGAGAAGGAGAAGAAGGAGAGAAAGAAGAAAAAAGAAGAAGAAGACGAAGAAGACGAAGAAGAAGAACTCAGCCAAAGCATGTATACCAATCCATGGTCCGAGAAAGCACGTCCTTATTACCCCCGAGTACACCGGATTCATTAAGGCCCGGTCACACAGCCTTCCACGGGCGTATCGCGGCCGAATCACGGCCAAAAATTTCTGCCCGTGAAGCAGACGCTGTTGGACGCTTTGAGGTCGCGATAAAGACGCGATACAGCCGTACTTTACCCGTCGTTACACGCGGTAAGAAATTCACACGCGGTTGGCCGCGCGAAAAAGTTTTGGGCTGCCCAAAAATTTAGACCGCGGGTAATCGCGGGCGGTACACGTGGTACACACGCGGTAAAGACGCGTTACAGACGCGGAACGAACGTGCTAGGACGTGCTACGGCCGCGGTTAAGACGTGGTTACACGCGGAATTGGACGCGAAATTTTAGCGGGTAATCGCGGGTGTAGCACGGTCATAGCACGTTTGTTCCGCGTCTGTACCGCGTTGTTATCACGTGCATTAGCGTGTGTACCGCGTGTAAGCGTGGTAGGCCGCGGTACCGCCGCGCTTCACCCGCGATAAGGACGCGGAACAGTCGCCGGCGTCTGTTCCGCGGGCATATCACGGGTAAACCGCGGGTAAGCCAATTTTGCACATTTTTCCACCACGGGCAACCGCGGGCAAAAAAAAATCGCGAAATTTTACCCGCGATACAGACGCGAAAGGCTGTGTGACCGGGCCTTTACAGACGATTAGTCAAGGTGTTCCTATCAGCCCACATCCGATGGACCCCAACCCCTCAGGACCATCCCCTGAAGACCATCCCTCCTAGATGCACTTCATCATTCATGCATGGATGCAGCAAGAGACGAAACATGGATAACAAGACTCCCTTGACTTTGGGGATACTTACAGGTGTGCATGTGTTAGTCCGGGTCGCCGTCAGGATAGTCAGTGGAGTACGAAGAGAATGAAAACAAAGGCAAGGTTGGAGGGCAATTAGACAGAAAGTAAATCAGGTTTGTTTTGAAAGTTTTCCAGGAGGCACTAACAAGCAAGCTTGAGTTCAGGAAGGTGAGGCGTACTATATAGCACTTAGCAACCATTCCTTTGTCCGTCTCAACTTACTCTAATTATCCCAAAACAAAGTGTTGTTTAGAATCCAAGCACTATGCTCTTTATTCTCAAAATGTCCCACATTGTTCTCCATAATGTACCCTCAGTGTCTATGTAATGCCTAAGCCTCTCTCTACATTCCCATTTCCTACCATACATATCAATCGCTGAGAAACACATACATGGAGCGGTTGACTGCAGTTTATCTATATACATGATGATTTATGGGAAAACGGGGGGGCGAAGAATCGAAGAAAGTCGGGGGAAATAACGTTTAAAATAACGTGAATTCGGATAGGATTTCAAATAGAATGACAAATAACATAAATCATATTTATTCTCCACTCTATATATACAGAGAGAATGTGTGGAGAACAAAATTCACATGGTTAACAATTAACATTTATCAATGTGCAGGGATAACATTGGTCATTGTCCTGATATTACAAATGTAACAATTCGAACAGTTAGGATTCATGAGGTCTCCGATCACTCCGACTCTCTGTTCTCAAACATTTTCACCCATCCATGCATGATGTACAAACATTGCTAGCATCCTGGTCGCCAGTGTGTACCTCTATCAGATCAAGTTACTACAGCGTGTCTACCAGAGCCTCGTGTCGCCTCGTGTCGCCTCGTGTGTCCTCGTGTCGCCTCGTGTCGCCTCGTGTGTCCTCGTCGCGTCCGGTATAGAGTTCTTCAGCTGACGTTCCCTACCTTTAAATTTACCCGGTGGTTATTGCGGATGGTTCTTAAAATAAGTTGGGAAGCGATCTTTCTTAACACTATCATCCTTATAAAAATACTGATTACAATATTGGACATAGCTCAACAAAATATGTTGAGGGTTTCTCATACTTCGTCTTGGAATGTACTTAAAAACACCCCTGAAAATCTTCTGGATTAAAAATAATATTTCAAAAGTTAAATAGCACTCTTAGAGCTTTGATATATTTCTATATAATCACCGAAGTGCCTCTCTATAGATTTAAAAGATCAGAAAATGACTAAATTAAAATTAAGAGCATTTCCATGTGCTTCATTTACATTTATTGACAGTCATTTCGTGGAATATCGTTTTTTTCCAGGGGTTCAGACTTTGTGGCAGAGAAATATTGCCTCTCATAAAATATGAAGGTCTTGAATCAATGTTTTACACAATAATGCAGTTTAAAAAGGAACAATTATTGGATTATAAAATAAACGTAGTCTGGAAAAAAATGTCCGTCAAAAATTTGCGTCTGCAAAGTCTCAGAGCAAAATTCTCGGTGAATTTCGTTGACAGAAAATATTTCTCTTAATAAAAATTGAAACATTACCCCCCCCCCCCCCCCGATTATTACTGCATGTGATTGCATCCCCATCTAAATGTAATTCCAAGTATTTCCAATAATCTAGATCATATCAATCTGTATGAAACCATAAAGATAATAGCATCTTCCAACCAGAAACCTGCAACCAATTGGGCCATTTTCTGCGTTACTTATCTTTCATTCTACGTGGAAAGTCATCGTTTACTTTCCCAGGTTCGCTTAATCGACAGGGCTAAAAGGATCCTGGGAATATTTCAACGTGAAAGTCACATTTCTTATTCGGAGAAAGCTTTATCACGTGATCCGAGCTCCCATTGTGACGTTGTAAAGTTAATGGTGTTGGAACGTGCTCTATCTCCCCTTGCACCCCTATACCGTACTCACCAGGTTTCCAGTATTTCTCGCGGAAAGGGGAAAATTGAAAAGCACGTTTTAAAGAAATCGATTGTGACAAATATATAGGTCCCCTGACCTCATTACGTGGCATAAGAAAAATTCTCTGTCATTCACGTGATAATAGGTCTTTTTGTATAGCGCAGCTATACTATTTGATTATACTCGACTGCGCTTAATACAGAGTATCATACTATTTTTCCACAAAGCACCTAGTTGAAGTTATGCATGCATTCGAAATACGGTTATCATTCAATTATACTGCATACTGCATTTATCTAAAAATAAATAATTGCCATTTAACTAGATTATCAGAAGTTTCTTCGTAAAATTCAAAATTCGAGTTTCGACTTCTTCAAAGCTACCTCGGGAAAGAAAACTTATAGTGCCGTTAGAAAAGGGAAACTACTTTTATATGGGACATTGAACAGGGCATCCTCCTAACCACGCATATTGAATGCAATGATGATGATAAGGAAGTATGCTATACGGTCCTTGTAACAATGTTAACTCTCATACTGTATTCATGTAGCTTATACAAATTTATATCGATTGGCCGATCTGCTTGAAATGTAAGCAAAATTACTGTCTCCAATTTCAGTAATTTATATTCTTTATACAAAACTTCCATTTCATCATTTCAAGGAGGGAGGATATCAAATTACCCGACGAGATGGTATGGTATTGTATATATTTTCCAAATTACAATATAAAATAATACGAAATAGAAAATTATGAAATCAAGAGTATAATTAACGACTTGGTAGCCCATTCAGCTGGCTTTCTTTTGTTTATTGTTCTTCCTTGGGATCCAGATTGCCCCTGGAAGAGAAAAAGTACAAGCAAGGAATCCAAAGGGGGTCTCATGTTTCACAGACATAGGTTTAACAAATCTTAAAATTCAACACACCAATTTGCCAAAGAGCCCCCCTAAAAAGAATAAATGTTCAAAACCGACAGCACTTATGAATTTTCCGATAGAGTTGAAACGGGAAACTGCCTTTCTATCTCGTGAAGTTACGAAAACTTTTAGACTTAATAAGAATAGAGTGTACATGGATTTATGGTACAAGCTTAATATGTACCCTTTGGATCATATTAATTGGTGATTTATGTTAGACCTCAGGGTTAACTGTGAATCTATATTGTGAAACGCCTATTTTAGACTACTACTCAGTATGTCGAACTTTTCGAATTAAAACGAAAACAGAGTTAGAAGCTTGTGAGTATAGAATGACATGCAATTGAATAAATGCGAGAAGATTAAAAGCATACAACTTCAGAGAGATTTATCACATTTTACTAAGGTGCACCTGATAGAAAGACCAACGGTGCGCTAAAAAGTGCATACTTTCCGATGATAAATACAGAATTATAATCAGGTCACTTTCCTTGCACACACTGATCTATAATTCAAGAGAATGCGTCGAGAAGCGTTTTACCCGCCAACCAATCATCAACAATAATAAAAAGAAATACAGTCAACATGACCAAACAAAACACTGTTGTATCCTGACCTAGATTAAAGAAGCCATCTGTAAGTAAACCTATTAACCTTCTCCGTCCTCTCTCTCTTGAACTTGATTTCATTCAAGGTCGACAGTGTCTCAGACAAGAGGCTTAGCAATTACGACTGAAGACAGTACAGAGTCTTTCATATTGTGTACTGTGTTTGTGTACAAATGTATTTTCTCAGAAGTGAGGAAAACAATATTGAAAAAGTTTCAAGGCAAATCGATCTTTGAAGCGTTACAGAATACTTGTCAAATCCCGTTATTCCTGCTAATGTAGCATGAATACCTTTGCGGAAAGTGAGATATATTTTGTTGTTGTTGTGTTATGATTGTATCCTACAAGTGTACGTAAGATAATGAGCGACTGGATTTTTAATCTAATGGGTACCAAATGGTACCAGTTTACTGATAAATAATGCCATGCCCAAGTGCGCTTCATCAACCTTTTTAAAGTTTGAGCACCCCCACCCCCTCCCTCTCTCCAGCCCCGCCCTTCTCCAAGGCCTTCTAAGCAGTGCATATTTACTGCACGTTATAAGTTTTCTTTAACACTAATACAAATGATGATAGAGAGAGTCATTCAAAATGATTGGTTCCATGTATGTTGTTGAGGTGATAGGTTGAACAATGGGCATGATGCGAGTGTTTATCTTGTAAGGTTGGTGAAAGCACCCAAGGTCTTCTCGACTTGAAAGATGACGTTTGCTTTGAGTGAATAAACAATTGAAAATCGATCTCAGAGGGAATCTCAAAAAGGTACATGCGATGCCCTATAAATATTCCTCGATACAACTACATAATGATCATAACAATAGATACATGTACCTTTGTGTGTGGCATATAACCGGGATTCCAAATGTTGCTTGAAGGACGGATGTTTATAACATCAAAAGATTCAGAAACTTATTGTTTGAAAATCGTGATGATAGTATCCTAAATTCACGAAAATTACGCTTCACTGACAGAATTTTCTTTGGGGATTAACTGTAAAGATCGTTCGTCATCTCCTGTGCCTGTGTATCTTATCAGTTAAAGTTTACAATAAAGTTGAAGTTCTGCCGACTTTTATGATCATACGAAGAAAGTTTTCGGTATTTCCGTTCAGAGAAAGAGGGCTGTCTCCAACTTCGAGAATCTATGGTCCTTGTCCCCTGCACTGTATTATCTTTGACATTATGACTTGGGTAAGGTGACTGACTCTTAGAGGAGACCAAATTATCCTGGTAGGGGTTCACATTATGCCACATTCATCGTTTGTTCCTCATCATAAAGAGACATCAGAGAGAGAGAGCTCATATAATGTTGTGATGGTTTCACAAGAATATTTGGACATGCTACCAATGTTATATCAGCTATCCGCTATTTATATCAAGCATAAATATAGCAGGCGTCGCATTCATATATATTTTGTTTGAGGCTTTACATGCCCCTCTTTCCTTGAATACACCCCTGATATTGCTTGTAGATGTTCCCCCTCTCTGTGAATGTACTCCTAGGGAATGTGCCCTTTCTCATGATCAGGTAGACCCAATACCCCTTCCCACGAGTATACCCCCATGCCCCATCTACGCATGTGTCTGCATCCTCTTCTTTAAGAATAAAATGAACATTAATTTACTCCTAGTAATTCCCTCTCGTTCAGGAAAAATCATTGATATCTGCTTATATACACCAAATTCAAATTCAACATTTTATTGATTATAATCCAAACAAATATGATCATTTTTATTTTGTATATACCCGCGGCAGATGTTGAACTCATCCACGGTTGGTTTGCAACTCTCAATCTCCTCGTTCACCGTTCTAAATAGTTTTGCACCCCTTAAACTGACAAAGGGTTCCCTACTCCCTGCTCAAACGCTCTCACGAGGTTGGTATGGTCTCCCAGACTTTAGATTTATCACTCATTTCTGGCATTATATCCACCCCATGCGGACGAGTTATTAGGAATAAAGTGCTACCTAGGGTCATGTGAAAAATTGTGAAAGCAAAATACAATCACAGTTTGTATCGCTACCTGTTGAAAAAGTTTTTAAAAAGTACGAGCAGTAAAATGTGGAAACTCTGTGGTATTAACAAAAGTTACTGTCTCTCATAAGAAAGGTCCCGGGTTCGATCCTTGCTCGGTGCACTGCTTTCACGGGCAAGGTGATCAACTCGCATTGGTCTCTCTCCACCAGTGTGGATGGGTAATCATGATTGTAGGGCCCCTCATGAAGAGTGGAATTAATATTGACGGGGATACTCTGGGTAAATAAAGCTATTACTGATAGATCGCATTGTTCTATTAGTATGACAATCTAGGTAAAAACAAAAACAAATCGCAGATTGTACATGACGTAGGAACATATTACTTTAAAACTGTAGAATAACCATGATGGTATATGCTGTACCCGTTACTAGCCCCTCCCCTCTCTCTCTCCCTCTCACTCTCTCTCTCTCTCTCTCTCTCTCTCACTTTCTCTCTCTCTCTCTCTCTCTCTCTCTCTCTCTCTCTCTCTCTCTCTCCATCTATCTATCTATTCATCTATCTCTGTTTATCTAAGTATCTATCTCTATTCTCTATCTCTCACACATGTGAAATAAAACTGTTCGTCATTAACTTACGCTGACATGATGCTGGACTCCTGATCAATTCCTGAAAACAAAGTAGCAGTTTAAAGATTCAAAGAAGATCTGCGCAGAGGAGAACTTTCTCAAATTCAATCCGGTTGTAGACTAGAAGTGCAAAATATATTCCAAAATGACTCAAGAGCTGTCCAAACTACGAATCAAACACCTCATCGTGCAGGGGGCAAGCAGAGATCTGTAAATTCCGTTTCTTCCGATAATTGTCTGACGTAACAAAGAATCTCAGGACATGAATCGATCTGAAGAAAATAGATTATTAGGAGTGGATACTTTTATTATTCCAACCAGTATTTGATCCATCAGAGAAGAAAACTGGAGAGAGAGAACATAAGAGCAGGCGCTTGTTCGCAGTTGACTGCAGATGATAAGAGCACTCACTCCTTTCTCTTTGAGCGTCAACGTACAGACTGGCCTGGGTTTCCTAGCTCGCGCGGCCGGCCGGTAGTCAAGCGGGTTAGGTGTTCCGTACGGCATGAACACAGGATGCGCCGAGCACTCTCATCCAAAACCGCGTCAACGGCGCCAAACTCAACAACTTCACAGCACCAAGTGGAAACTCGTTTCTTGTTTGGGGTGTTTTTAGTTCCCAGGGACCACCTCTTTTCAGTTTGAGTGACAGTCCTAGTGATAGTTCTTGGTATGACAGAAGATACCGTTTACAACGTCCACCAACATTTCCACGAAAGATTGAGATTACAAAATAAGTCTAAAAGCTGACAAGCGAATTTGTAGGAAAATTAATAAAATTTGAGAAAGGAGAAAAGGAAGGTGATGGAACGGAATACTGCATGATGAGAGCTATTTGATTTTTTTCAACTCAATATTCAATTTTACCAACATTATGGATATCTGTCAACCATAGCGAACTTAGTTAACTGGCTTAGTGAAAATGAGGGTCATGATAATTAAGCCTCTCATGAATATTGCATTATTACGAATGAAAGTTAAACAAAATAGTTACAATAATGATATACACATACGAATTACTCTAATAAACTAATGGGCGTATATATAGGTTTGGGCGTTAATTTGCAATCCTTAAAAGGTATTTTTAAAAGATAATTTGTATGCTTGATAGCCAGGGAACCTAATTGACTCAACTGGAGCAATAAATTCAAGAATTTCGATATTGACGTAGGTTGAAACTCATTAATTCAAACGTAGCAAATATATAGGCCAACGCATACTAGCAACATTTCGTTAGGGCCCAGTCGATTCGGCCTACATCAAGTGGCAATCAATGCACTTCCCTTGTACATTTATCTTTCCATTTCTTTGATGAAAATATTTTTAAAAGATTACCCGAGGAAAATAAATGCTACTGTGACCTTAACTAGATTTAATAAAACATGATGGTGATAAAAGGTGATTTTTCCCTTTAAGAAAACAAATCGAAGTCTTTTTACAAACTATTTTTAGAAATGTGTGATATATTATTCATAATATCCTTTCATATAATCTTGACAGTAGGTTACCCAATCACCATTTACCATCTGTTTTTCTACAATTTATTGTTACTTCATGACCAGGTCAAGTGAAAATATGTTTGTCCATCCATCTCGTCTCTATTCTTGAACTATATCATTCTTCTTCTGTGGCAATTTTCCATAAATCTTCAAAATAGTTTCTGCAGGTAAAGAATAATAGTGTAGGGGTGGTGGCATGTAATATATCTGTCCTTGTTTGGCAATATATCAAATTGAAATCCAACTACCACATACATTTGTGAATATTGATGTACACCCCTCTTTCTTTCTTATTTTTGCTTCCTCTCTCTCTCTCTCTCTCTCTCTCTCTCTCTCTTTCTCTCTCTCTCTCTTTACCCCTATACCGATGATTTTGTTTTCTTCCTCCATGGTGGTATTATTATGTACCCATTGAGGGTAGTCATGCTATCAAGCTTTGATTACTTTGTCAACCCTCCTGGTTAGTTACAGCCAACCTTACTATATATTGAACATATAATCTTTTGTCATGTATAAAATTTGCAATGATTTGTTTGTTATAATATTTGTAAAATTGCAAAAGAAAAAGAAAATCAAACAAAAATAAATAAATCAACTCAAATCAAATCAATATATCTTATTCTGGTAGGTTTTGATACTTTGTTACTTGTTATACACGTCCTGTAGGGGCTGGGCCTCTCATAGGGGTCGTCTGCGGATATAATGATCATTGTAGTGATCACTATAGGTGTTGTGGTACAGAGGTTCATTCGTGCACTCTCAATCCAATACGTTTCATTTAAGCAAGTATAACATAAGGAGTAAAGTATTTCTTATTTACTACTCTTTTGTTTTCATTTCGAAATCATTAAACTACTCGGTATTATATTATGATTATGCTTCAGCTCATTAAATTTGGGAAACTTAATTGTGTCATTCATCTTTACGTGTTGAATAAACTATCTAACCCAGAATAAACTACCCAAGGCGCTGAAAATGTTTAAAACATCAAAACAAAGGTTTCTTTTTCTTTTTTAGCAACGCTGAATCATTATTATGGCAGAGTTGTCGAATCGTATATAAGCGGATCGAGCTGACTACATGGACTCAGTCGAAAATTGATACAGTTGTGTAAAAGGCTGATTGCTAATGTCATGGGTTTAATTACTTCCTGTTTTTTCCCTAAGTCAAGGTCCGTATTCATCAGATGAATTTCCTTATTTACGTTATTCTATGCAATGATTAGAGCAGATCAGAATGGATCACAAAAGACTAATGCACTTTTATATCGTTCAGTTTGACTTTAATCAGGGTTAATATTTTAGTTCTGCTGATAATTCTCGGTATCCCCTTCCCAAGAGAAATGAAGGAATTAGATTGTATCACTCAAAGCGCCATCATGAGAAGCTGTTATAACTATCTTGATACAATAGTATGGGATATCATGAAGAGGTTATACCTCAGTCACATCATCAAACTGACTCCTAGCCGACTCTTAGCCTACTGACGTTTTGCCATTTAGGGTAATATAATTTTTTGATCGGTCTGCTATCGGTGTGGGGTTAGTATCGTTGGTGTGACTGATGAATTAGATTCCTATATCGATGATTCAAAATGTTTTCTTTGACTCCGTTCTCACGTTTTAATTGTCCCTGTTTCTTCTTATGATTTTTCTGCATTTGTATACCCTATGCATAATAGTGCAAGATAATTATGACGCCGTCTGTTTTACTGCACCTAGAGACATAACATCGTATGGACAGCGGACTGTCATCTCATGTTGCTGTCCATATACGGTGTGTGTGATATCTCGGGCAGAGCGGATACGTCGCCGGACTGTCGATCACAGGGTCCGTGGTTCGAGTCCCACCGCGGCACTTATGTCCTTTGGCAAAAAATTGATCTACATTTGCCACACTCAACCCAGGTGATGTACATGGGTACCTGGCAGAAACTAATTCCTTGAAATGCTAGAGCGCCGTAATGGCAGCCATGCTAAAGCCAGGGTAATAATCTCCCTCTACGCCACAGAATAGTTTACTAGATCGATGACGCAATACAAATGCTGTAGTATTATTAATTAGAAACATAACGTGATATCACATTTACATGGTTTAAAATGGGTTTATGACCCAAATCAAATATTAAATCGCAATTCCAACGTGTGAACGCATTTCTTGAACGTAGCTTGGAGCGTAGTTTGTAGTGCATGTCTAGGCCAGTTCCTCTAGTGGGGTTAGAAAATCAATGTCTCATCCTCCCAGAAGAGAAGAAAGAGAAAAGGAGATCTTGAACTTGAATTGGCTTCAGTCCCACGCGATGTCCTGCGTGATGTGCGGAACGGTGATTTGTTTATTTGACTCCACGCGTGTGCTTGATGAAAGATGGACGGTTCTGTATCGAAACAAACCCCAGGCTCTCTTTAATACACTAGGTTCCTCCGTGCTTCCTCCAAGAGGAATTGAAAACGGTTAAAGTGGTAGGCTGTACAAGGGGCATGAAATTAAAGATGGCAAATCACAATCGTGCTAATATTAATCACTGCTATTGCCAGGCTGGTTGGTGGCTTGTCCTTACTGACTGCTATTAAATCATGTGTATACATGCGTGTTAGTAACCAGGGGACCAATGGCTTTAAGTCCTCTCCGAAGGACATGCTCATGAGGAGTAATGCCTGACCAAACGGTACCAGCGCATTGTGGGTTCTGAACCTGGAACCTCTCGGTTAACGAGACCACTGCTCTACCACAGAGCAATCGCACCTTCAGAATCGAGTGGGAAGCAAAGTACAATAATTCTGAATAATGATACCCCATTACTATAGGGCCCTGTTATATAAAGAATTGGTATTGATCGTAAGTTATTCAGTCAGTCGTAAACGTACACAATCCTAATCTCTTTAGTACAGAGTTGCGACTGATATCAAGTTACGATTGATTTGAATCAATCACAACTGTGTATAAGCCGATGCCCTGGACCATAACCTCCGGACAACTCAAGACAACAAGGCCTTTCGGATATTGTCCCGGACAAATTTGCCCTTTGGAAACTACCCCTAAAACATTCACCGTATTAAATTTAATTCCCAGCTTTCCAAGTTGAATTTTTAAAACATATATTTATCTTATCATCTGTGACTAAATCTGGAAGTCCACTGGAAAATTATGACTAGTACCAATACGTGTTGAGTATTAACAAATTGATTTTCTTGACCTCCTTAAATTAGCAAATTGAAGAAGGTTATGCGAAGCAGACCGTTGTTAACCAGGTTTGAATCTTGATCTGTCTCCGCACCCTGACACTGCTCAATCATTTCTTGACGAGCCGCTGGATATTTTGACTCTATTAACCAAGTTGATCTTTTTCTTGAAAATCCTTACCCCCTATAACTTTCATAGAACTGCTAGTTCTTTTTATAGAAACATCAACATGACATTTCCGTTTTATGATTGATTGGATGCCATAAACTCACAGCGGGGTAGACTTGGTAGTGTTTGTGTACCACTTGGTATTTCAAGTTTGTCTGGATGTGATAAATGCAGTGCAGAGCAAAATAGTTGAAATGGATGAAATATTGGTTACTGTATCATCTTTCACAATAACAATGTTTGACAATGTATTTACGAAACGTATATACATTAGAGTGCGACAGTATATCATTACACATCAGCATAGCATGAACAAGAACATAATCGGGCATTAGGTGGTGATATAGAAGGGCCAGTACAGCCTATAAGCATATAGCTTGATATGCTCGCAGCCCAGAGACTGAGTTCATAAGAAACTATTAAAGGGTTTATTTACACGGAATATGAAGGGAGAGCGGGGAAGGGGAGGGGGTAATAACACGGAGGGATGTTGTGGGGATTTCCAGCTATCAATGAAATTTTTGACATGCATATTTACATTATCATTAATATTTCATTCAGAGGTCGATGGACTTATAGGTTCAAAGAGGTTCAAAACTTACTCCATTAAAAAGTTTAGGAATATTCCTGGTAGAAAACTGTAAATGCGCTTTGTCATGATCCAGTAGAAGGGTCAGTGGACTACGGATGAGATGGTAGGAGTACGAGGTTCGAATCCCGGCTCTGGCAGTATGACGTCATGGGCGATCACCTACTCGAAAACACGGATAAAGAGTACCGATTCAGTTCATGTTTCACCATCTCGTCACAATGCCCTTTGAACACGAAGCCTCATTTTGATTGCGCTATTAATTGCTTGCGCTAATTGCGACTTAATTAGCGTAGCCACCGTCTTCCTGACTTGATGAGGAAGTGATTCACAGACATGTACACCCACCCGCACACGCCTACACACAGCAGCACTAATTGATACGCTCGATGGAACCATGGGATCACAAGCCCTTTGTACAGGAGGCGTCATTTTGAATGCGTTATTACCTGCGCTAATCAAGCATAGGAACAAAATGAGTGCATACGCCAGTAACTCAAGGCAATGTTTATACACTGTTCTGATTATTCAAAAGCTGCATTTAAGACCGCACCGGTCGTTGACGCAGTCTTGCTTCGCGTGCAACGGACATTATATCGAAAGCCTGCGTTAGAAACGCGTGGAGGATTGTTACAATAACGGAATATTATTAACAAAGAATCCCTTAAAAAATTAAAACAGTTAAGCCCACTCGTAATATAGGCCTATGTGTTCCTTCTAATATATAGATCTATAGATCTGCTTATCTATCTTTTTTCTCCACCCCCCCCCCCCCCTTATATTTCTTTCTCTTCCGCTTTAAGCCGTAACACGTTGTATTTGATTCATTTCTCTTCTTGCTTGTCTCAGTCTAGTGTATGTGTATTCTGTTTGTACTGTATATTAAATAAGTAGTTTAATTCAGGGAACCTGCACGCAATAAAACCAGCTTTTAAGTGAGTTGAGTTGAGTGTTGAGTTTGAAGTTTATTATCCAAAACAAAAAGTACATCAATATAACAATCAAATGTGAATGATTAATTAACACTGAAATGATAAATGGGACCAGAAAATAGCATTTAATGCTAATCGTGTCTAGTACCACTAACACACAAAAAGTATCACAGCAATAAATGAGAATGTTATGAATAAATATGAATAACTATTGAATACATACTTAAGCTACAAACTATTCTACATCTAGGGTAAATATGTTCTGTGCTTATATACAAAGCTTTGGTATTTTACACTAAATAAAAGATGAAGAATTATATAACATAATATTTACAAAAAGGCAAGAGCTTTGGTTCTAAGTTATAAACAACTATTCTATTAACATTGGTGATATAAGAGTTCTACGAAAGCAAGACATTGATGCTTTCTCCCGTACAGAAAGGGGTAGATCATTCCAATAGCGTAGGTTCACTTTTCATTTCCGTATTTAATGATTTACAGAACATTCCTTCATGTCATGATTAAAGATTATTTACTTCCACATTACTTAAAGGGATAGTTGAGTTCTGTTGCAGAGGGCGCTACACAAAATAATTTTTTTGTGAGATAATGAAAAACTGAGTGTCAAATTTGAAAGAACATAATATTTAAATGACAAAATCATCTTTGTTTGATCAAAATCTGTTCAGAGACGGCTGTAATATGACGTTTGCTAATACTTGTGTACCACCACTAATATTAGATATTTTGAAAAATTTGAAAAAACCGTTGAAAAAAAACGAAATAACGCCTTTTACGCCGTATTTCAGCCAATGCCGATGTAGGCTTATTTGTTGGCATTCTCGTGTTGCTTATATAACTCAAAATAAGCCGGCTCATGTATTGTTATTTTTAATTAAATAAGTAATTAACGGTCACCGTGTTTTTTTTAAAGTGGAGCTGAATTGGTATAATCGTATTGGCTGAATTTCACACATTTTGGGGTCTAAAATTACCTTCATAGCAATTTTAGGTTCTAACAGGGCACTATAAATGTCATAGATAAGAATAAGAGCGTCTGAAAACAGAACTCAACTATCCCTTTAAAGAACAGTAAATGTTTTGTAGAGTGTAATGACATTCTACATGGAATATGAATAAAAGCAACCAGTAATCATTCCTTCTTTCAATATCATTGGATTTTTGGTGATATGAACTGAAGCTATAGGGTACTGATGAAGATGACACGAAGCTAGTGTATTCCCTTTGGTATATATTGTAATGAGGTGACGGTTCCGTTCTCTGGCTCATGTTGTGACCCAACCCATCCAATACGCTTAGAGGCTTCCTGTCTGCAAAACCATGTGCAATATCTCTACGTGTCTACCTTCTCAAGCTCTCCCTTTCTCAGTCCTTTTTTCTCTCTTCTAATTCATATCTATTTATTTCTCTCTCCCTTCCCAACTTTCCATACTGTTTTTTCTGTTTTTATTTTGGTCCGTTAATTATCTATCCCTTCTCTAGCTATCTCCCCCTCCCAACTCCCCACCCTCTCTCTCTCTCTCTCTCTCTCCCTCCCTCTCTTTCGCTCACTCTCTTTTTCTCCCTCTATCACTTTCTCTCTCTCTCTGCGCATCTCTCTCTTTCTACTATAAAGACTTTCTTTTGTCCACGTCATTCATCTCCCTTTCGACGTCATTTAACCAATAAGATGTTTTTCTCTCGACTCACTCCAAGATCCCAACCCGAGCAAGTTACTCTCTACCCCCCCCCCCCCTTGTATCCACCACTCTTCAGTGTATAGGCTACACACTCCTTCGAACTGCTTCTCCTCATTATACCCTTACTTTGATATTCAATTTTGCCCCATATAGGATAACAATTAAGACAATACAGTATGAATAATAAACAGTGTTGGTATGAATTTTCACTACATTTTATGCGACTGTCTCTAAAATTGCTTTGCAAGTTTTCACCACCAGAAATGTCTGAACCTCTAGGAAAACAGAGTTTTGTATAATGAATCTGAATAGAGCAGTCCAGCAGTATCTTTTATAATTGTTATCTAATCATTTTCATATGTATGAATATTTTGTGGTTTTGTTTTTAATGTAGTACCAACGCAAACAAAACCAGACCAGTCAGTTGTAGCCTATGTTGGGGCGTATAAAACATGTGAGTACAATGGCTTTTGACAAGACCCCATTCATCATTTGGTAGAGGATACAGCGCCACGGCTGTCATTCAAACCCGGACCATATTACCTAGTACAGTGATTAAACCATTGTAAATTAAAGTATCATTTTATGACCAAACATACTTGATTGTGTGAACTGCGTTTGTAACGTCAATCTCCAATATTTTCTTGCAAAAGAGCACAGGACAGATGTGATTCTAACTATCAGTCATTTGACACCTTCAAACTGTGTTGCATGACAAAAAGTGGGTATGAAATTAATAAATTAAACAAGTTATTCGTCTCACTAGGAAACCTTATTCACTTATAAGCTTACACGTGGGTTAGGGCATGCAGTTGTTTTGCTTTGAACGCAGGATTTCTTTTCTTGATTGTTCCGTCAAATCTCTCTCTCTCTCTCTCTGTGATCCATGGATCAATCGCAATTAGAACAGTAGGTTTGATCCGTCACGTATCACAGTCTCCCCCCCCCCCCTCCCCCCCTCTCTCTCTCTCTCTCTCTCTCTCTCCCTCCCCCTCTCCCTCCCCTCTCTCTCTCTCTCCCTCCCCCTCTCCCTCCCCCTCTCCTCCCCTCTCTCTCTCTTTCTCCCCCTCTCTCTCCCATCCCTACATGTCTTTCTCTCTTTCGGTCTCTCCATCTCGCATTACGCAGTCCTCCCTTGCCAAAGTTATGACAAGAAGGTGTATACGAATTGAGACGAAAATGTATGCAATGTAAACTGAAGAGTTGGATACGATGGAACACGATGCTTGATCATAATGTGTTAGTGTGTATAATGAAATACGACCACAATATTTCTTCATATTGGTGGCGAGTTAAATACGATTAGCTTTTCCAATGTGATGTTGACGAGTTATCGATGGTGAAATACATTGCGTATGATTTGACGTAGAGTGGTATACGATCTGCACAAATAATTTCGCAAAATGATGACGAGTTGTATACGATAAGAGGAGCATCGTTAAACTGGGGCTTGACCACCCCCCCCCCCCCTCCCCTTAACTCTGAGCCTTGTTGGCAAATATGGTCCAACACCTCCCGTTCAAAATCCTCAAGGAACGCTCTATCGTGTGCCAATATTTTATGATTTCGATGACGGTGTATACTTATTTCTTGATTATCATGATTATAGTGGTGACGAGATTGATACGAGGCAGTAAAAATTGGGATGAAAATGGAGAAATGTTTATCAAGCTTAAAACGTTTTTTTGTTAAATCTTATTTTACCATAATGGTGACGAGTTGTGTAACATGTACGTTTTTATGTTTTGTTACCGTATTGCATGGTGACGCGTTTTCTATGACGTACCATATCTTTATTACAGTAGTGAAGAGATTATATAAATTACGACAATTCTTGATCACGAGGGTGACGAGTTGTGAACCACTTCCTACTGTTTCATCATGACGGTATTATGGCAGGTAAAGAATGTTTATCGTCATGAGACATTTCATGAAAATGGACTCTGTTTTTAGTTTTGAAAATAATGATATACGATCGCAAAGACTTTCGACAACTCAACCTCAGGCAATTCAGATAACTTTGTTCATTGACCACTGAAATGTGCGAATATTACAAGGACGCGTTGTTTAATTCCTACATGATTTCTGTGGGATATACAAAAGGGTTTTGCAATTGTCCATGACTTGATTTTTCGAAAGCCTTTAGGATCATGTTAAGATAACAATGAATCGTAGCTTAAAGCCTACCTGCACTTGTTTGGCCAGGAGAGATTATACCTTTCTGCGTGGCCACTGGCAGGTGGTTATCACATCAAATCAGCTCTCAATAAGGGGGACCATGGGGATCAACGGGTACCGCTAAGGTATTGATGGCTTTAAAGAGGGCGCAAGTAGCTATAAGTAGTAGACAGTAGCATTCCAACTTAGAGGAATTGGTTGAACTCCACGTATACTCAGAGCCATTCGGTTTACCACGAGGGCTCGATCATATTTTCCTCCGGATAGGAATACGCCTTCTGATTGAAACCTGCTTGAGAATATTTGCTTTCTTGCCATGTAAGGTTAAAGCGATTACTAAATCAATCAATCAATAACATTGACAAGTGACAATAGCTTTATGCGATTCATTTCATTATATCAGTACATCGTAGTTGTACTCGGTATACGGCTACAATAAGGTGATGACATTGAGCTATGCACGTAGGCTTTATTTCTAGGTATTCTATAGCTTTCTGATGACACATAAGAATGAAAGAAAGTCGTTTTTATGTTTAAAGCTCAAACGTACCGATAAACGATGAATGAAAAGAACAAAACTCTAAAATTGACCTTACACTCAGAGCACCGCAAAAGAATGCCATGGATACTGTCTTATGATAAATCCGAATTGCCGCCCCAGTTGTGAAAAATGCGAAGAATTATTTGTTTTTCTGCATAACTGTCACGAATGATTTATATCCTGTAATTGCTGTGAAAACAAATAGCTACATGTCGGTAGATAACAATCTTATGTCGACAGATACCGTTATCGACATTGTTTTTTCTCTTTGTATGGTATTCGGTGAATGTTGAGATATTGATTTGGATATATAAACTATAGGTGTGTTTGACTTCAGTTCAGGGTTTATGTTAACTTGGAAAAAGTTCGAAAGGTAATATCATAATACCAAGATTTCATTTGCAAGATGGTAGCAATTGTTGAATGACGTACGATGACAAGATGTCACCTAATGTTTCGTGAAGTTATTCGTTATTATAGACAATGTGAACGTCGGAAGAAATGTTTGACTGAAGTATTTCGTTTTCAGAGGAAATTATTTAACGTTTACGACTGTAGTCAGACCCCCACAACCTCATAAAATATTCAAGAACAATTCATATCAGGATTCATGTCCTCCCAAAGTGAGAAACAGTTTTCTTTAAAACTTTGAAGAACGAAAAATTGTTTTGGAGGGTATTTCAATGAAATTTATTTCATTAGAGATTAAAACATAGCGTACACTCATAAGCATAATAACAAGTAACATTGGATGACGAATATTCATTTTATGTTTCAGCAACTTTAGAATAGTCCTATAAATGCAAACTAATTAAAATTTCCATCAGAGTTGGATCGTTTAGCATATAGCTCTAATACCACTTCTCGATTTCTTCTACCAATATGAAATGGTGATGACGTCATAATGAAACAGTGTTTTATCACTAAATGCACTCATTTATACCGATGTATAGAAAGTGAAATTGCCCGTGTGATTTCCCTACGGAATTGAGTGAGTTTATAGCTACATACAGGTATGACGACATTGTGATGCATACGGGTGATCGGTTTTGTAACGTGACGTAGACACATCAGTGTACAAATGTAACCTCTCTTTAGACATATATCACAGAAGAATTTCTTGAGAAGATCATGCATGTCGATTACCAAAATAACCATGACTCATAAAAACTGGAAGACCATAGAATATTAAGCGTTTTTGTCAAATTTTTAACAGAGACGGGTTTTTGTTTACAAACATGTGATTATCATTTCATTTGTAAAAAGGCATATTTTTTTAATAGAGGAACTTGAAAATTTAGTTATTTAAAAAAAATTATAAGAATGTCGTAATTCTCCTTGTTCCTTTTGTTATCATTTTATCACGCTGAAATTCAGCTCATCTCTCTCTCTCTCTCTCTCTCTCCCCTCCCCTCTCTCTCTCTCTCTCTCTCTGCTTCCACTTCCCGTCTGTTAACCGATCTCTATATTTTTCCCTTGCTCTCATACTATTAAAACTCTCTCTCTCTCTCTATTAGTTAAATAGTCTCCCCCTCCCAACCCCCAACCCCTCTCTCTCTCTTTCTCTCTCTCTCTCTCTTAGATAAATAATCTCCCCCTCCCAACCCTCCTTTCTCTCTCTTTCTCTCTCTTTTTTTCTCTCTCTCTATTAGTTAAATAATCTCCCCCCCCCCCTCCCAACCCTCCTTTCTCTCTCTTTCTCTCTCTCTCTCTCTCTCTCTTAGTTTAATAATCTCCCCCTCCCAACCCTCCTTTCTCACTCTTTTTTCTCTCTCTCTCTCAGCTTCCACTTCCTGTCTCTTAACGGATCTCTATATTTTTCCCTTGCTCTCATAACATAATATTAAAACTCTCTCTCTCTCTCTTCCCCTCTTCCCCTCTCCCTCTCTTTCTCGTTCCATCTCTTTCGACCTACTTGATGGATGAAAAAATGGAAATAAAAATGTAGATCATCGACATAATATGTACATGTATAATAGTATGTGAAAATATAGGCGAGCGTGAGATGAAGAGAGAGAGAGAGAGGGGGGGGAGCCTTCGGGAAGGAGAGGGGAAAAGAGTGAATATTAGAAAGAAAGCCGTGCAGTAATAATCTATAGAGATAGAAAGATACAGACACGGGACTTTTTAGCTGCTAGATGTCATATTACTTGATTTTATTCAGGGAGGATTAGGCAATGCATAACACTGGATAATATTTCTAATTTAAATGCCCTTTTACGTTGGATATTCGTTGATAAACATTTATCCCGCAAATATAGATATATGTAGTAGTAATAGTAATTTGTAAAGCGCTTAGAGACATTTGTATTAAGCGCTATATAAAAATTAAATATTATTATATACCTCACTTAAGAAATCCAGCCATCTTATTGGTCGAAATTGCATTCATAAACTTCAACTATTCCTGTAAAATTCCCGGTAAAATTCCAAACCCATGTAATAGTTCAAAAAAATAGTTCTAAAATCCCAGTTACCATGGTTACTGGGAAAACAGTTCAGTCTTGGTGAAATACCCATAGGTTCACATGTTAAAAAATGGTCTGAGCGATCGAGGATACCGTACGTGTGCGATGAATTGGTCGGTAATTTCAATACAATTGAATCTCGATCGATCTTACCGACAATTTTATCTTGCATTGACATGAAGACGAAAATAAACTTCTAAAAACAACATCTGCCGATAGATCTTGATCTAAGTTCGCGCCAATGCATTGCAAAAGTAAAAGAAGGGCCCGTTTAATGGAGCTGCCGCGAAGCATCCAGCACGCGAAGCCGTTTTCAATCCATTTTAATGTATACATAAGAGAAAACTGCAAATAAGGTATCAGTGCGCGATGGCCGAGCGGTCTAAGGCTGTGATTTAAGTCACATCATCGTTGGTACGCACGAGATCGGATCCCATCTTCGACCAAAAAAAAAAAAAAAAAAAAAATTTAGTCTGCTCTCAAAGATACACTCATAAAAAAAACAACCGTGCAGACAAACTAGATAAAGGCCAAGATGGTGTCATAAGTTGACTTTTTCGGCATATAAAAGTATTAATGACTGCTTTAATATTCGAGAAATAGTTGTTTTTCTCTCAAAGCAGTCATTAATACATTTTGAGAGGATTTTGATCGTTTAGTACGAGTATATTGAATTTCCCACATCATTTTCAGTCTTGATGTTGCATTCTTATTTAATTTTTTTTTCTTTCCCTAATCTACATGTATGTTCTGTATAGGCCTATACAGTATTAGCATCATATTATTGTTATCAATATGCTACGGTTTCAATAATCGCTTATTGTGGTTGATATTCGTTATGTATATCTTATTCTGAATAAATAAATAAATGTATGATGTATTTAATCTTTATAACCCTTCCTTTGCGGGCCGGAAACTACAAATAACATGTTTCCTAAGAAAATACCTCCAAATAAGATACAAACAAATTATACCGTATAATTATAGTCGTATATGAAAGTATATATCAATGTTTACATTGGAAATTAGATGTTTTATTTGTAAAAGATATTTTAAAGAATGCACAACTATTACAATGATTGAAATTTAAATAGTCAATCATACCCTTGGGCAATATCTAAGAGAGATAATAGATTGTGAAAATAACATATACCTTAATGTAATCAAACAAGTTGTCATCTACTCATGACAAGAATAATAATTATGAAATTGATTTGCAATATCAGGTGATCGAGTTCAGCCCATTCAGTCCAGGGTGTGCAAGGACGTGTTTGCTTTTGAATCTCCAGCACAAGATGCCACGTTCCTGTAAGATAAGGAAGAAGTATATTGGTTATCGTGTATCGTCAATCTTGTCTCCATTCCATACTCATTGGTACTCGGGACATTATTCACATCGTAGTGATTCATCAATAACATTATTTCGAATAAGTTAATTTTAGCTTTTTTGAAGATGGGCCCGCTCAAGGGGGAGGGTGCAATTTTTCAAAGTTTCGAGGGCCCAAACAAAAATTATGCTCACTACCCCCCCCCCCCCCCCCCCCACCTATTTATTACTCCATCAGTAAAATCCTCATAATTAAAGTCTCACAACATCGCCATAACACCAACACAACTTTTGTCTCATTGCAAATGTCATTTATGGGTTGATTATCGATTCCTATCGCTCATGAGGACTGAGATTCATTACAAGAACATCATGAGAGTAATACTTACTATCTTGAGGAATGATCACAATTACTCGGGACGATAGCAAGAGATATGAATGTTCCCGATGCATATATCGCACGTCCAGCCATCAGACCTTGTGCAACCCAGCGCCTCAGCTACATTCATCATATCATCATCACTTGTAAGAGACTCGATGTCTAACTCGTTATCACGTTCACTTTCAGAGCTCACAAAAGCACTCACCACGCCAATGAGAGCGATGAGAAGGAGCAGGGCGGTGATGGTCTTCGATGCCATAATGAGCTCACCTTAAACGAAAGGGAAGATGATTGTAATGGGCTCCAACTGTTAGCCTCTAGAATAATTCTTTACGGTTGTCATAATGCAGGCGAAGTTTGGTCATTATAAAATTATGTTTAGAGTTTGTAATTTATATTCGTGAAAAATCACATTTTTATGTTAAAGATATTTCAATATGTGCTCAAAAGTGCAGTTAACCGTGTCCAAGTGCAATTGTTAAGTACTGGGACCAGGCGCGTACGCAGGGGGGGGGGTTGGGGGTTGAACCCCCCTTTGGTATTTTTAATGTGTGTATTTTGGAGGAAAACCCCTCCTCTCTCTCCCCCCCCCCCCTTTGGGATTTTTTTTTTTTTTAATTATTAAAAAAAAAATATATATATATACCAATGGCTGACATAAAAAAGTTGACCTTACCCCCCCCCCCCCCCCCCCACCAACGGAGCAAAATGTCAAATTTCGAGACAAAAAAAAAGTGTCCTCTATTTCTCTTTTCCCCAAGTAAGATTTTTATTTCCTTAAATTCAATGATTGAATTAAAAAAAAACATTAGCTAAAAATTCAAGTATATTCAAACAAATTCTAGCTTAGTAGAATTTTCTTTGTTGACACATTCATACCTTAAAAACAACCAAAGCACCGACTTGAATTACAACAACAAAAAGCATGCGGGTAAATAACAGAACCATTGACAATTTTTTTAACGTAACATTTATAAGTTGCATATTGCGCATAATTCAAAATAATGTTCAGGAACTTTTGTTTCCTTTGTCGTTACCTACAATTAATATCTTTTGGTTTATATGTAGTTCTACTTGAAATGAGTGAAATATCAAATTACATATCATTTTCCAAAATATAATCACATCCTTGCAATACAACATGAAGTGAAACGTTGCATCAACTTGCCCACAGATTTTGCATAATCGTTCACAATTTACCATTAAATATGTACATTTTCTTTTGAGACAATAATCTTGTGAATCGTCTTGAAATAAAGTTGTTTAACTTTATTAATACGAATTTGCTTTATTTTAAAGGAAAACACATCCTTCCAAACAAAGTCATTATCTAAATCTAGAAAGGAATTCCAAACAAAAAATGAAAATTGGTTCTCTTGGCTTCTTCGGTACTAACAAACGATAGTAATCTTTCACTTTCATAACGAAAACATTTACTTTATCCCCTGTTTCTATTTATATAAGATGAGAAATATCATATGCATCTGAAAAGTGATTGACATCACTTAATCTATCTAACCAACAATGCCTAAATGCTTTTTTAAACTTTGTATATTTAAAATCAAATAAGAGCTGTTGTGCGTCGGTTCACTTTTTTAATAATTAATGTAAAGTCATTCCAAATACCATTTGTAATCAAAATACGAATTTTCAATAAACCGGCATCTTGCCATTCTCGATAAAACCATATTTTTTCTTAAAGGTAATATTACTTTTTTTTCTAATAATTGTCAACGAATCTTAGTTCTGGCCAAAAACAAAAAAGATCTACCTAAAATTCTGGCAAATAATGAACTGTAAACTCAGTGGCGAACCTATTATATATGACCAGTATCTAAACATTTTTTTCCAATTAGAGCCATCATGCACTAGTTACATTCTAATCCAGGAACTCAATTCTAAATATTTATTATTTAAAATAAAAACATTTGTAGTGTGTAAATCTTGTTATACTTATTTTACGTTTTTGGAAAAGATTATTGTATGCCAGTAAAATAAAAAGAGTTTTCAATTTGTCCAAGTCTTTCGGGTACAACAAATTTATAAAACTGATTATTTCTTGTATCATTATCACCGTACATAGCCGAAACTGCTAGAATCAGAGACAAGTTTCATGTTAAAAAAAATTACATATTTCATTTGATGCTTGATTTGCTCGTCATCCGTCTATTTAAGTTATGCTAATCCAGCTTGATAAATGTTTCTTTTGAAAGGGAACGATACCATTGCTATGGTATACGCTTGCCTTGATTGATTGGGACTATTATTTATAGCTATTGTGGTTTGCAATTAATAAATGAAATAAGAATTAAAACAAACATTGCACTGTCTATTGCACGCCTTAGACTCTGCTTCTGACAAATCTGATGGACACATCTAAGCTAGGACTGTCTTGCAGAGCTGCACTCTGCTCAAGGCAAGACGAATTGTGTTCAAGTATCAAATAAAATTCTTGCTTACCGATAAGCTCCGAGAAGATCTATAAATATTTTCAAGTGAAATTTTAAAAGTAGGTGAATGGAGAAAAAAATGAGGTGAAAAGAAACAAAGAAAAGCCGGATCAACATAATCAGTTAACAATGTGTATTTTTCCAAAAGTAATAAAATACCCAAATGGAAACACCTTGTTAAAAAAAAATCTCAATGTACACTGTAAAAAAGAATTTGTTCATTGGTAATTTTTACGTATTTTTTCCATGTAGAATTTACTTGAAAACATTAGTTTTGCCACTTACGCACTAAATTTAAGTCTTGCTAACTCAAACTTTCAATTTAGTAGAACATACGTGGAATATTTAAGTAAAATCAAATACATAAGAACTTTAAGTAATTTCAGCTTGTATTAATTTAGTAATTTTAACTAAAAATCAGAAATTATACGTATTACTCAAAGAATTTATGTTGATTATTCTTATCTTTTTAAAGTAAGGACCGATGCAGTGCGTAATAGAAATATTTACATAATTTATGAATATTCATTAAGAATATTCATTAAGTATATATAAAATTTGGAGCCTTTCAATATGTGTCGAATTGAAGCGTAGGTAATAGTTTGTGATGGTGGTAGATATATATATACGGTTAAATCTTAAATAGAAGTAGAGTTTAGTGATTAGTGATTAATCTTAAATAGAAGTAGTGAATGATTAGTGGATGTTACTTGTTAGATTAGATGGGTACCAAATCGAGCAATATGTAATCCTATCATAGCTTTTTTTTTAATTATCTAAAATGATTACAATACTTAAATTATTTACGTTAATGTAACTCGATTTAACTGAGTAAAAATTTATTCAGCAAAATAAGTAAATTCTACTTAAGATGCCGTAGGTAATATTTACTTAATAAAAATAAGGCAATTCTTTTCCTCAATTTTATTGAGTTATTTCGACTATTATTTTTTTACAGTGTATATTTAATCGTAGAGAAATAGCTTACCTTATGGTTTAGATTGGCGACTTATATTAGTTCTCTATCGGAGGAGATGAGAGATCCGACTTGGATGCTGATATCACTCTTGTCTGAATGATAAGCTTCGATCTAGCAAAATGATTTGTGTATCCATACTTTTGACAATCAAAGTTGTAATCAGATTGCAACCACAGCTTTATGCAACGTGACCAGTTGATACCCGCACTTTCTTTCTCTACTTAATTTCTAAATTCTCATGCCGTCTGTTCTACACAGTTTTCACATTTATCATTATATTTACCATCTGCCCTTGAAATCTTCTCCGACATAATTGATTTTTTTTTTTACTGAGAGTACGACCCAAAAGTCCTTTTCCTGATATCCCTCTTTTGAAAATACATGTAGTAATTCCTATGTTTTGTAAAGATTGTCACGCCATCAAGTTCCGATTATGTGACAATGCTTCTTGATGATTTACTTTCCTTAACGCTTTAATGAAATTATTTCACTTTGATAATCAGTCGTATATTAGTTGTGTCCAATTTTGTAATCGCCTAGTAGAATTACAAATAGATTGTATATTAATTAATCAAATTAAATCAATCAGGTCACATCTGTCTCAAGATCTATGCGCAGGTAGATTATCAACAATATCAATTGGTCCATGTCATGGAATCATGATCCTGAACAATAATTGGTTGTTTTGAATTTCAATTAAGGTGTACTTAGCCGATTGCTTCAATGCTTCACTCAATGCTAATATACCTGATACTTTGATATCCAAACATTTAAGCAAAGGGGACTTTCGCTGTGTACATCTTTCATTGGAAAATGGATATCTAGTAACCAGTTAAAAAACATCTTACCCCAGATCAGTGGCGGATCCAGGGCCCCGGCCCCCCCCCCCCTTGAGAAAAAAATCATGTAAAATCACGTGATTTTTACCTTTTTGGGGGGTTGGCCCCCCCCCCCCCCTGGCGCTCAAGGGGGGGGGTGCAAATTGAATTTTTTTTTTGAGGATCAAAAAAAAAAAAATGTGCTCACTTTTGTGTATGTTTTTTAGGAACCCCCCCCCCCTTTTGAGTTTTGTTTTTTTTTTGCCAATGGCTGACCTAAAAAAAGGTGACCTTACCCCCCCCCCCCCCCAACGGAACAAAATGTCAAATTTTCAAATTTCGAACCCCCCCCCCCCTCCCCTCCTTGAAAAAATCCTGCGTACGCCACTTGGAGGGAGGAATGTTAACGTTCAATTGTATGAGTTAATTATAATATGGTGGTACTAATAAAAGAGCAGGATTTTCCATGTACTGAATATCTCATTTAATAAGCGATGTGAATGTATATAGCTTTCTGCTAAAATTATTAAACTTTTGTAAAAAGAAATTGGGTCAATTAATCAGGTGGATCGTAAGTTATTCCGTGCATGCCAGTGCGTACAAGACCACGCTGTTAAATTTAACACGGGACGACAGGCAATGGAATATTTTCTTACTGTAATGCAAAGATCTTTTTTTTAAGTGCCATGCTACAAATTATTTCATTCACGTCTTACGAATAATTGTATTTCAATAGTTAGAATGCGAGTTTCATAGATTGAATGTTAATTTAAAAAAACTGTTAAAATTAACCATTAGCTAATAACTACATAGACCTACACAACACTTTAAACACAAACAATTGAATTTTAGCAGAATAAGGCCACACATTACTATCATTTCATACCGTCTTGTCCTATTGTAAACTATAATTTGTATTTACATTATGTTCTGTTGAGAAGAACAAATTCAACAAAAAAAAAGTTAATTTCTAGGGTTTGTTTGATATGCTTGTGTATGCTTCATATATCTTGACATTAATGGATTAGCTGAATCGGGGACAGAGTAATATGTGATCCTTTAATATAGGTTCTACCAACGTTGATAAAAGAATAATTTAGTATTGTAGCTCATGATGAATGTAATATAGACTACAATATATAGTACATTCATTTTTTATTTGTTTTTTAGTAGGGTATCGTTAAACGTAACCTTATAATTCCACATTACTACAATTAAATTCGAAGCACAGTACTATTCATAAGAATGAAAGAACGAAGGCAAAAATGTGCAGACTTGAAATATATAATTTTTATGTTGGGATTGGAAGCCGTCTTCTATATTCATAGTGACATTTCTGTAGGCAGAGCTGTATTAAGATTACAAACATTACTTGGAGAATTGTGCGCTGAAATTGAATCATGGATTTCGTTGATTCAATATTGTACCGAACCGAAGTGCATAATACCGGACAAAATCTTGTCATTTCTTTGCAATATAGTCCGCCTTAATTCAATAATGACCATTCCTTTCTTGTGATATATCTCCACTAAATCTCGCATCTTCAAAGGCTTGATTCAATTTTCGTTTACATGGGAATCTTGCACGATACGCCCATCCATCCATTGTGTTTTTGTATACGATGCATGTGCAAATATTTCTGGATATGAATTTGGATACCCTAAGATAACTTGCCAGAGATACACTTCAAATAAATCCAACAGCTGCTTGTAGTCGATGGTTTCTACTCTCATCATCTATTAGTGTTTCTCTTTTAAGAATGGATATGGGTCATGATAATAAAAGATAAAAAGATAATAAACATTTTGTCCTGTATTCTACACAATGATCAGTGGAATTCCGTTTTCCAAATTTCTTGAATTTTTAGATGATAAACAAGAAGAGGCTGACGCTGTGGCCGACATAAGCAATGGGTCAGTCAATATAATGACCTGGACAATTGACCCCTTCAAAGGGGGTGCTACTCCCACTCTATTGCTACATTATTGGCAGTGCATTCACCTCACTGGTACTGTGGTACACCCACCCCTCCCCCCCCCCCCGCCCACCACAAACACGTCCGCTTGGACACACTATAAAGACACACGCAAAAGTATTTGGATACAGAAAAGAAGAGTTACAATAGCAAATTATTTGATGACCTGTAATAAAATCACCAATTGATCACCCTTGTAAAATCAGTGGATCGATCTGGATCAGGGAGAGGTAAGGGTTGATATTGTAGAGGTATCGTATGTCGAGCCAACCATAGCTATTTGGCTCCTTGGATAGGTATCAACCCAACTATGCCGCCCATGACCCAGGAGAAGGTATCTGCTAGCAAGGCATTCCTTGAATGACGATGTCCGGTAGTAAGAGCCATTTCTATATCCGGGTAATATTACAATACTGAAGCGCAATGAGTGTCGAGTGTGACTTTATTAGCTGTGAGTTAATATCAATCATCTTTGTTTCCTTCATAATCATCTTAATTGGATTTGTTCACGATGTAGGTTTTACGAAACCATCAGTATCATACCTTAAAGATACTATGTCCCTTTTGCAGCCAACATCAAATTCTGTAGAACTTTGCAGGAATTACAAATATGCCATCTATGTTCTGTCTGTGAAGTTTAAACGTTAGCAGTGTCCTAATATTCAAATTATGATAGAAAACCCGTTTAGTCGCTAGACTTCACTGTCAGACACTATTGAGTGACTGACTGGCTTTTTTTCTTCTTAGGTAATAACATACATTACATTAGCTGTAAGGGTACATGAGCATTTGTCTACATCAATAACCCACTTCTTGTAATAGCCAAAATTCAACTGATTGAATCTTTGCGCAACATAAAAACGTACGACCATTCGGTGCAATGGTCTGAAAATCAGACTATTACTTACTGGCTCTATAGCTCTTAGGTCGATTTGACAACTAATAGTCGTTATTTTCCCACTTAAAGACATTTTCAAGCCCGCTTTTTTTAGGGAAGTTCTAACTTATTATTATCTTTCAAATGCTGTTGGAATTGAACCTTTTCGTTTTTTTCGGCCTGCAAATGGGACATAGTACCTTTAAGCAAAAATAGAATTATGACGAAAAAAGGTCAAAGAAATAAGACAGGATTGTAATAAAATAAGAACTATTTTTATATGATATGATTCTGAGGAGTATTTTGTAGGCTAGTAGTAGTATCGTTCCCATTTGTTTAATAGATGTGTTGCCGAAGCGAACAGTAATAGTAGGGTGGATGATAATATGTATAACGCCCTCTCTTGACTGCCAGACCTTATCAGTTCCTTAGCAGGGTACTCATAGTAACATTTATTATTCCTCGCATCATGTACATCCACATTTATAATTTTAAAAAATGTGTATACAGTCCTGTCCTTCAACCATCCGATGTTAATTAAAGAATAATTTTTGAAGAAAAGTGGGCGATTGATAACAACTTACTCTGGCGCTGGAATTTGATGTTATTGTATGACATGGGAATGATATGATCGTAGATTTCCGGAAAGTTATTTATTCATCCATCATCCTTTTTTCTTTTATTGTCTATGCCCTTGGAGAGGGGACCCTTTTGTTTCTCTTTCTGCTGTTCCTTTTTTATTAGCTTTACAGGCGTTTTATATGAACATTTTCTTTTAATTTTCTTGAGTTCGTCAACGTCTATACGCTATAGGGCTGTAGAAGAAGAAGAAGAAGAAGAAGAAGAAGAAAGAAGAAGAAGAAGAAGAAGAGAGAAGAAGAAGAAGAAGAAGAAGAAGAAGAAGAAAAAAAAAAAGAAGAAGAAGAAGAAGAAGGAGAAGAAGAATAATAATAAGAAGAAGAAGAACAAGAACAAGAACAATAAGAAGAAGAAGAAGAAGAAGAAGAAGAGAAGAAGAAGAAGAAGAAGAAGAAGAAGAAGAAGAAGAAGAAGAAGAAGAAGAAGAAAAAAGAAGAAGAAGAAGAAGAAGAAGGAGAAGAAGAAGAAGAAGAAGAAGAAGAAGAAGAGAAGAAGAAGAAGAAGAAGAAGAAGAAAGAAGAAGAAGAAGAAGAAGAAGGAGAAGAAGAAGAAGAAGAAGAAGAAGAAGAAGAAGAAGGAGAAGAAGAAGAAGAAGACTTTTTGACTTTTGAAAGTAAAACTTTATTTACAATACATATAATAATTAAAACAGATAAAAAAAAAATAACAGGCTATGCCTTATTCTGTTTTGTATTAATTTATTTCACATGTATATGCTATCCCAATTTATGTATTATATTTTTACATGAAATTGCATGTTTTTACTTTGTAAACATGTTTTTAAAGATGGAATTCAATAAACTGAACTGAACTGATATATCTTCATTGTAAGAACTCGCCACGATGTAAAATATCTCTTCTAAAAAAACATGTCATGGTCATCGAAAGATCAATAGAGGGCGAAAATACAATTCTTCTGTTGTACATGTTAAAGGCTATGGGTAGTTGTGTCGGAAGAAGAAAGGATAAAGGAGGTTTGTCGACAAACCTAGTGTGCGTCATATGACGCGTTTCGATGCGTTTCAGACCAAGGTTCAGACAAACCTCGGTCTGAAACGCGTTAATACGCGTCATATGACGCACATTAACCTAGGTTTGTCGATAAACCTCCTTTGTGAATTCGGCCCATACTGTTCCATTTTTCAAGTGAAACATTATTTTATGAGTTCCGATGAATAGAAGAGGTGTGTTTCTAATAAAATCGAAGCTATCGCTCATCCCTATCAACAACAAAAACTAAGGAAACAGGAACTTTAGAGATATTTGCATAAATTTAAAGCTAAATATAGAACTAGCTTGATTGAACGAAATGGATCTGTCACAAAGCAGTGAATACAGCTAAATTCTACCTAGCGTACATATTTTTTTCTCGACATTTGGCAAGTCCAGAAACGCTCTGTTACGGCGTCCGAATTATCGGCCAAAATCTTGTTTCTTTACAAATTACCTGGCGTATAAAGACGAATGCCCAACGAGCTGGTCTCAGAGATTTTCGAAACATCAATAACTTGGTCACCTTTTCAAAAAGCGAACAGCATCCGAACATGATTCCTAAATACATTTCAATAGGTTATTGACATCGCCCTCGATTTCTAGAAAGTATTTTGCGATCGTGTTTGAACAAAATCAAACTGATGGCCTGAAAGCATGAGGCGTGAGGAATAGGGTAGGCCTCAGGGACGGATCAAGGGGGCACAGGGGGCACCCCCGGCCATAAAAAATATGTCACAATCAGCCCTAAATTTTTTTTAAATTAAAAAAAAAAAAAAAAAAAACCCCAATGGCTGACCTAAAAAGGTGAGCTTACCCCCCCCCCCCCCCCCGGCAAGAAATTCCTGGATCCGCCCAGGGCCTATGTGGGCTTCACCCCACGAGAATTTGGGAAATATTTTCACGTCACGTATTTTGGCCGCAGGGTGTCTGAATATCTCCGTATTCGGACAGGGACTTCACCACACTTCTTGTATTTTGTCTAGTGAATTTTGGTTACGGAATAATGATTTTTACAATAAGAGAAGTGTTGCTTTTGCTGGTTTTCTCCGAATGCCTATACAGACATTTGAATAGTTGATATTCGGATATTCATTATCAAGCCGTTGGACAAAATGTGTTCTCACACCTACAATAAGCGTTAAATGGGAGAAAGCAACTTAATATCGATAACAATAATTGCTAGATAAATTTCTAGCCATTTGCCACTCCCCGCCCCCTTCTTACCGCCCTCTTCTTCCTCCTTCTCTCTCCGCATACCCAGACATGAATTCATTTGCATTTTGCCCCTATAATCTATAAAGACAAGATTTTGTTCAGCTAATAAATCAACCAAAATTACAGTACCATTCAATTTGTCTGGAGCAAAGTGTATTGCTTCAAACGTATTCATGATCGAGTCAGATATTTACTGTTTACAAGCACGAATTTGATTTCTTTTTTAGACGTACCGCATGGCGTGTCATGATTGATATTTTTATATTGACGGGAAATAAACAGCTTTCCAAGAACACTTGAAAAATACAATAATCTTTGATCACCTGTGACTGATTCACAAACTCAAGGCTGGCTTTAATGAAATTATACATTTCTCAAATGTTAAGCTGCCCGAGCATGCAAGTAAGAAGGCGCCGCTGTAAAAGTTCAATTCACTTTATTATCAAACGATCTCCCGCCAAATAACTGGCTTATTTTTTTCTTTTTCTAAGAAGATCATTTTATGTGACATCCATACAAAAGGACAATACACTGGCGTGATGTACAAATTTTATTTACCCATTATCAAACGACACTAAATCTACCCACTTCATTATGTGTACCAGGCGCGTACGCAGGATTTGTTCAAGGGGCGGGGGGGGGGGGGTTAACATTTTTAAATCGGACCGAAAATTTCGCAACGACTCAGCCAGCCGCTGAATAAGCGGGGGGGGGGGGTAAGAGGACATTTTTTTGGGGGGGGTCTCGAAATTTTAAAATTTGACATTTTGCTCCGTTGGGAGGGGGTAAGGTCAACTTTTTTAGATCAGCCATTTTTTTTTTTTTTTTTTTTTTGGGGGGGGGGGGGGGTTTCCTCCAAAATACACACATTAAAAAATGGTAGATCAGTGGTCTCCTAATCCGGTGAACCGGGTTCGAAACCAAGGAGATGCGCTCATAAGGCATTAATCTGGTTGCTTACTATAACAAGCAATTTGTGCTTTCCTAGTAGTCAGGTAAAATAACTACCACTGCCTCATGTCGGCCCGATTACCACACGTAATATCTCAAAAAACATATTATAAAGCCTCGTGTGCGACGGGCAGGCGCGTACACAAGGGGGGGGGGGGGGGGTTGGGGGGGGGTTAAACCCCCCCCCCCCTTTGGTATTTTTCTATGTGTAAACCCCCCTAAACCCCTCCCCCCCCCCCCCCCCCCAACGGAGCAAAATGTCAAATTTTCAAATTTCGAGACCAAAAAAAAAAAAAAAGTTTCCTCAAACCCCCAAATCCCCCCCCCCACTTATTCAGCGTCTTTACCCCCCCCCCCCCCCCCCCTTGAAAAAATCCTGCGTACGTGCCTGGCGACGGGTGATATCATCAGCATTGACGTCATCTTTGTGGAGATGTCGTGGTGTAGTGGTTAATTCACTTGACTTTCAATCCAAGGCACGTGGGTTCGAATCCTAGCCCGGCACTAGCATCCTTTGGCAAGACCTTAAAGGAGAACTAACCCCAAAGAATAAGTGTAGGTATTCTGAAGGACGAGATGAATTCATGCCTTTTTATGTACACTAAATCTTAGGAACGTGTACAAGCGATATATAAATGAAGATTTCTTGGCATGATACATACTAGGTGGGGTTGTACATGTATCATGCACCAAGCTTTAATGGGAAAGACTTTTTAATTCAATACCAAAACCTTTACTTCTCAGTGAGGGAAAACCATAGCCGAGAAGGTGAAAATTACATTTGGTGAAAAATGTATGATAGGGTAACAATAATTGTAACTCATTTATTTAAATATACTTAAATATAGCAGTCGAAAAATCTATCTCATTTATGCGAAACCTTCACCCCCAGAACAGCACCAACTTATTTATGCAATTTGCGTCCTGGCAATTGTAGTACAAAGGATAATAGCAGGTGAATGAAATGCTTCAACACCATGAGCACCTGCTATTATGGCTTGATGCCTTTCTCATACACTTTGGTGGGGAATCTTGAAGATTGATGGGCAAGAATGCAATACATCTCTCGGAACACTAAAGTTATTCTTTGGGGTTAGTTCTCCTCACTATGAACATGACTGACAAAGAAAGCGGACAAACTATACAGTTCCTCAGGTAGATAAAGGAACATCCCTTCACTGCTATTATGTAAAAATGTGTAGAACAGGTGTCACATGCATATTCACCTTTTTACATAATATCAGTGAAGGGATGTTCCTTTGTCTACCTGAGGAACTGTATATTTTGTCCGCTTTCTTTGTCAGTCATATTCATAGTGCCTTTAATCCATATTTGCCACTTTCCATCCACGTGGCAGTTGGCAGGGTAATACATTGCCAGGGTAATAATAACTGCAGGGCCCTCGGTAAGAAAAT
Organism: Strongylocentrotus purpuratus; assembly: GCF_000002235.5. NCBI lineage: Eukaryota > Metazoa > Echinodermata > Echinoidea > Camarodonta > Strongylocentrotidae > Strongylocentrotus > Strongylocentrotus purpuratus. Next base: position 36,178,916 of record NW_022145599.1, read on the forward strand.
CATTGGTAATGATGATGCATCCCTGAGTAAACGCAATTATGATAATTATTTTTATTGTTACAGCTACCAAAAATTCGACAATGATCAATTGCATCCCTGGGTAAACGCCATTAAAATAATTACAATATCTTTATTCGGCAATGATCAATTCATGAATCATAAGTTAGTGAGATCGGAAATGTGATATTTCTCGGTGCTATTCGTATATGGGCGTTCATACCACGAACGCGGCTGCTAGCACAATGCACCTGGTATATAATCTACCTCAACGTGAAGGATCAGCTTGTCATCGACTATTTATGATTATCTAATTGTCTTTTATTAATAGTTTCCCATGCAACATCAACAAAGCTTAATACATCTTGGAAAAATTAATATTTTTGAAGTAATATTGATATAAATAAACCAAAGTGAATTGATGGATTGACAGTATGATCTGTAAATCATTAAATGCAAAAAATAAAAATGATCTCACTTTATTAATATCTGAGCTTCTTGCTTTATGTTCACTTGATTAATGTTTGCGCAATTTGTATTCTGCAAACAAATATCTTATGTTTGTTTTCTATTTATCTTCTTCATTTGAAGACAATGCAATACGCTTAGCAGGTGCTTTGTATGATTTAATTTGCCCCGACATGAATATCATTGAAGATGTCTAGACACGATTACACAGCCCAAACTAGATTCGTCTCGTCTGATTTACATGGACGATTGCTTTTTCTCATTTAGGGGATTGGAGAATGTGTCAATCGAATTATTAAGACTCCAAATTCAGGAACGAAATGGGCCATGCACATGAATGAGGCAAACCTAGATTGCACTACTATTTACCGTTTCTCTTTCACGGCAATTAACCTTGTCCACTAAATTGAGATACTATCAATTTTCTATTTATTCATCGATATATCTCTCTCTGAATAATTTTTTTTTAAATTAAATTTATTGATTTTAAACTTTGTTCCTTGTGTAAAAATGATGACGAGACACTTCAACATATTTTGGTTCTTTTTAGAATTGCTAATTTCTTTTGGTCAGAAGTGCTGGAAAATATACTGCACAAGGAACTGCACAACAGTTTTATTATTACCAATAGAGATGTGTATTTTGGTATCATGGATCCCGCTTTTGACAAATTTAATTTTGTAATTCTTCATGCCAAAAATTAACTCCTTTTCTGCCGATGTAATAAGATGTTGCCTTATATCTATCAATTAAATATATAGTAAATTAAAATTAAGTTGTGTTATTGATAAACAAATTGCTCTTGTTCGGGATAAACTTGACTCTTGGAACAAGAAATGGGACCTTTTGAATATTTAAATTTTTGGTATGCTATATGTCACTATAAACATGACTGACAAAGAAAGCGGACAAAATATACAGTTCCTCAGGTAGACAAAGGAACGATCCCTTCACTGCTATTATGTAAAAATGTGTAGAACAGGTGTCACATGCATATTCACCTTTTTACATAATAGCAGTGAAGGGATGTTCCTTTGTCTACCTGAGGAACTGTATATTTTGTCCGCTTTCTTTGTTCGTCATCTTCATAGTGTGTTCTGGGTAAACATTTGTTTTCTTATGTGTGTTTCTAGATATACATTAATATGAATTGTTGAGTATGTGCTTAATTGCTTTGGATTTGTTTTTCTACTTTCTTCAGACAAAGTCACAAGCAGACCTTTCCTGGGCCCTATTGCATAAAGAGTTGCATTTAAACGCAACTTTTCGTTTGATTGCAATTCATCAATTCATCAACAACAGCAAAAAAATCATTCATTCATTACGAGAATACCAAATACTTTGTAAATAACTATGTGTATACATGTTCTTACTTATTATTGGTTGCTGTTATAAGTATCTGGACAACGCCCGGCAACCGTTAACACTGCAGAGACCATCTCAAGAAACAAACTTAACAGGCACCCATTTACCTGAACTTAGTCGAGTGTGTGTGGCAAATGTGGCAAATGTAGTTAAAGTATCGCGACAGGACGTCTTTGTTGTGTCAGGGATTCGAACCCCACACCCTTGTAGCTCATGGTCCGGTGACTTATCCGCTCGACCAAAACACTTCTACGTAGGCTTTGTGTTGGGTGTAGTTAAGAATTCGTTAATATTATTGACGCAGAATATATAAAGTTCCGTGATGCATAGCTCGGAAATAGTTTTATAAGAACAATAAATGATGTTAATAGCTACATTATATTGCGCACGTATTCATCCAAGGAGATGCTCAAGCCCAACTGTTCCTATGCATGTGCTCAAAGCATTCAATGAATGTCTTCCTGCCAGGTACCTATGTACTACACCTGGATGGCGAGTGGCAAATGTAGCTTAATGTCTTGCCAAATGACATTATGAACACCTTTAAACGGAAATATAAGTCACTGTTATATTTAGCAATAAATATAAATAAAGAATAAAAATCAGGATTTAGATATTAGGTCTGGAAACAACAGAACAGAATAGAGACATCGAGAAAAGGAGAAAATGGAATATGTTAGAGACAAGATAAAAGAAAATTCTTTCCATAGAAAGAAGTTAGGAGTTTAAAATGAATGTTCAATTAGTTTGCATATTACATGTATGCTTTAATCACACTGATAAAACTGATATTTCTATTATAATTTACCAGACGCCCCTATACACGTGTAACCAATACAATACTACTACGCGTCATGGCATCGGTACGTATAAGTATGATTGTAATATTGCACTTTGGGTGCTCTTCTGTGCTAAACCCGGTCAACCGTGGTATGTGATTTGAACATAATGCATTTACAATAACAAATGAACAAAAGAGTTTCGAAACCTCACAATGGCACCGCATAGTTTAGACCTAAGCTGTAGCTGAGCAGCAGGTTAGGATTACCAACCCTATGGTTCATTCGAAGTTTTTGTAATGCCCGCCTCCCCCCCCCCTCCCCCCCCCCCCCAACTCAGTGTTATTTAGGGTACGCATATGCGTGTTCCCTGCACCCCCCCTTTCAGCATAAGTCCGGTTTGTAAAGTCAATACGGGTAGATCTTTTTCTTTGTTACGAGCCGGAGATTTTGGGAACAAGCATGCGGTCCCTCCGTTCCCGGAGTTTAGGGGGGGGCGGGTGTAATGTTGTTTAATTATTTCTTATCCTAATAAAAAAAACTCCTGTTGAAGTTAAACCTAAAGATTTCCATAATCATATCAGAAAGAAAACTGATATTTCTATTATAATTTACCAGACGCCCCTATACACGTGTAACCAAACTTTGTCAGGAGAATAAGTTATGTACATCATGGGAATTATGAAAATTAACAAAGTTTCCAAAAACGAGGGAGTTTCAGACCCCTCTTCTGAAAAACTGAAAGCCCTAAAGTGTCCAATGACCCCAAACGCGGAAAGGGGCCGGTGATGCCGTGTAACGTGTCCCATATCAGTACGACATTTTAGTCGACATATTTTCATCCAAAAGAAAACAAATGTATTGACATAAAATTATGAACATTGCCTAATGATACTAATACGAAGGGAACAATTTTTGTCAATGCTCATATCCATACATTTTTTCAATTTTTGATGAAGAAAATGGATTAAAGTTATGTCATAAGGAGACACAGTACATGAAACCGCCAGAGTATCATTAATCTACATTTGCCAGACTCTACCCAGGTGTATAGTAAGTGAGTGTCTGATGGGATTTATTTCTTGAACGCAATGAGCACTACGGTTGCTGGAGCTAATCGAAACCGAGGTAATATAATATATTGTTGTTTAGTCAAAGTCCGTTGTGAGCGCTTTTAATCATGATTATTTGCTTTTCAAGTACGGAATTCTATTATTATTTTGATATTACCGTTCTAGCTCCTACGACAGGTCAATATTGTTCTCTAAGAAGTTAAAACTAGCTCAGTCATGCATGTAGAACGGATTTGGGTCACTGTGTCCAAACAAAAATTTCTTCTTTGGTTGCAGGAGCTGAAGCCGAGGTTATATATATTGTTGTATGTCCAAAGTCCTTTGGAAGCGATTTTTATCATGATTATTTGCTTTTCAAGTATGGAATTCTATTATTATTTTGATATTATCGTTCTACATTCCCAGACAGGGTCAATTATTGTTCTCTAAGAAGTCAGAACTAGTTAAGCCATGTAAAACGGATTTAGGCCACTAAGTCCAAACAATGATTTCTCCTTACGCCTTGCTGACCATTGACCCGATTCACTGAATTCTTACAGAACTATTTCAATAGTTTCCCTTTTTTCTTTTAAATCAATGACTTCTTCTTACGTACCATTACAGTGATACTAGAGACTTTTAGATTCGCACGAAGACAGTGGTGATTGCTACGATCGACGTCCTTTTAATGCACTGCCTTGAATGGACGTCACACGTATCAGTCCACGCAAATCTAAAAGTCCCTAATGATACGCATTGCTGACTATTGAACCGACTCACTGAATTCTTACAGAACTAGTTAATATTTTCTTTTTTTTCCTTTTAAATCAATGACTCTTCTGTAATACCCAAAGCTTTCAGGGTCGTGTCTCGTTAATCCTTACACTAAACACAAGACTTATTTCAAAATACTATTCAAATGTCTAAATTGGTGAAATTACCCCTCTGGAGTATCATGCATTAAGAAACCTTAACCCACGACTACAACTCCTGGGACAGGAGAAACCTGGGTTAAAATAGAGGTTCTGATGTCTAGATGGTTCTAGGTGACACAGTCAAACTTGTCTTAGCGGCCACCTCTCTATAAAGGCCACCTGACTACGATGGCCATGTATTTTGCCTCCCTCAAGAAAGAAATGGGTGATATTGAATCTGCTTAGAAAGACCACCTGCATACAGTGGTCTATTCCTTTCCCTCGGGCGGCCTTTATACACAGGTTTGACTGTAAATTTCTGAAGTATGTGTGTGATGTCGTTTCCTTAGGTGATTGTCCTAGGTCTATTATTTATTATTGCATGTATTTATAATTTGTAAACTGAATTCTATGAGTCTCCGGACTTTTTATTCAGCATGTGTTTATTTGCAATAAACCAGAATGGAATTGAAATGAATTGAATAGGTCTCTTCTCCAGGGTTAGTTGTTCACCAGGGGTTAATTGCCCGAGGATACCTTGGTCCAAGGAATATTCTTCATTGTGCGATCATTCCCATCGAGTCCCTATGGCTTATATTCCACCGCTATCGTCATGATGGTTGTATATATTCATAATATCTGGGGAGTAGGGTAACCTACTTTTAATTTCAATGTACAGTTTACACTCGATATTTTGATTAACATGGTAATGACTGCATACCACGTTATGCATTAGGCCTACATGTTTGATGAGTGATATGAGTAATCTATGTACATTTACAGGTAACTCATGTTGTAGTTTACCCTTGTGTGAGCGAACTGCAGACAGATTCCTCTTCTTGAATCAGACGTATTATATTGAAAGGGTTTCACATACAACATTGCCATTGGTTATGAAAAGAAATCATAATGCAGTGGTTTGACGACCAGTATTGCTATATGAAGCCTATGAATACATGCGGTGCCATTCGATTCAGCTCCTTTGAATAAACTCAGAATCCATTTCGATAACCAATGATGCGTAGCCCCAGCCTTCATTCGCCTTTTGTTCCTCTAGAGGAAAATATGAAAAAAGAGAGATAGGTAGAGAAAAGCAGAGAGAGAGAGAGAGGGGGGGAACTCCAAATAATGGGATGGATTTAATCTGGCCATCCATTTAAAAGCGGCAGTGATTTGAAGAGGGGAAAAGAGAATATGAAAAAGATCAGTGCACCGTTTGAGAACTATTATGGCTGGCCTGGCTAAATCAGACATCATGACCGGGAAATATTTCGACATTAAAATCCAGCGCCAAAGTGCATTCATCCATACCTGTTGTTCTGTCCATAGTAGAGGTATGGAACTGAAGCAAACAATGTTACGCTTTACCGCTAGAAGTATTACACCTACGTAGAGGTGTCTCCAGTCTACTTCAATTCATTGTACTCCGCTGACTCCTCCACGTTAGTTTGGCTTCATCGTATGCTTGTTATAGAGACTGTATAAACATCAGTGATAACAGAATTTTTCTCTAAAACAAAATTGTTGATTGCTGTACTGAGTGAAAGCAGCAATTAAGGATTGGAGCTTCAGACTTTAAACATTGAAACGTATTGTCGATCAGGAGCTAAAGGCGGTGCATTTATAACGCTCAATCAGGAAACATAAATGTTGAGTTTATGGTAGGCACTGCGGAGAGAGATGGAGAGAGCAGATAATGTGAGTTACATCCAAGGACAGGATAAGCAAGAAAGTAGTTCCGATTCTGTAAACGGAACTCAACAAAATAAAACAGATGTAGCTCCGAGTGAAAAAACTGACACTGAAAGCATAGAAAATGAAAAGGAGGATGAGGGATGTGTCGTTTTGAAAGTAGGTGACTCACCAAAGAAAAGCCTTGCTAACTCTCCCGCAGGAAAAGATACTAATGATCAGGACTCATGTGATTCTCAAGATACGACAGAATATAGCCATGATGGAAATGGTGAAAATGCAATGGAACATGACTCCATAAGTTTATCGACACTTATTTCTACCATCATCAAAGGCACTGTTGCGAGTATGGATGATGTTGGCAGAGAGAAAAATAGTTCGACAGTGGTTCCTGCACCCCTTTCACCGGGGGAGATTGTGTCCTCTTCGCAGCTGCAAGATGAAGCTTTGAGTTCTGCTACGGACAACCAAACGAGTGTAACCGATCCTGGTCAAGATACTGTCCGTCAAGCAAATACATACGAATTTGATGAAACCAGCCTCCCACCAATAGTACTTTCGACGGGCAGAGGCCGCGGTCGTCGGGGGCCGCGAATGCAACGTCGATTCTCTCTGTCTAAAGTCAGGCCATACGAAGACGAAATGGAAGTGCCAAAGACAGAAACCATCAATACAGAAGGAGGGAAAATATTCCAGTGTGTTTCCTGTAAAGTTTCCTTCAACTATGAACAAGACATGCAGATGCATCTTCAAACCCACCTGCGTCCCCGGTACCATTGTCCAGTATGCTCCAGACGGTTCTTAAACCAGAGCACTCTAGAGCGGCACTTGGTGACCCATGAACATACCAAGCCTTACGTGTGTTCCATCTGCTCTCAAGGGTTTCGAATCAAGTCCAATTTGAACAGACACTACCAGCGCATCCATAACAGCAAGGTAGGCGTAGGAGAACCAAGACGTGGGAGGCATGTGGGTTCCATGCCAAGACCTAAAATGCCAACACAGGAGAACACGTTGGCTAGTCCAAAATACCCCATCCAAACCCTTGGCATAGTTCCTGTGTCTATTCCTCATTCGTATCAATCACCATCTACATACAGAGATAGTCAGACTGTGGTGGCCAATTTTGCTGCTCCGCAAATTAATTTTCAACCCACTCTTCATTATGAACAAGCCGCCAATGCTTCAGAGCCGGACAATGATATCGTGAGCAGCACAGAACGTATTCCAGACTTCCCTCAGCCTCCACAAACATTTGAATTTGATCAAAGTCCTTATATCAATACTGTAACATCGGATAAACCAGACCCTGAACAGAACCAACCTAATACTTACCAGCCTCAAAGTCGAGTGGCACCCACAAATCCAGGGGAGGATGACGATTCACATGCACAACTTTTTCTGTCTCGGTACCCTGATGTTGAGAGTGCTGTGGTTGCGATTCGTAAAATTGAAACCGAACGACTTTTCCACCAAGAGTTACTGCTTGAGGAGCTAAAGCTGAGGCGAAAATATGGTCTGCCGTCTTGTAGCGTAATTGATGATATGAAGAAGGAAATCGCGCTAAAAGAAAAGATCGGAGACTTGGATTCGCTGATAGCTCAAGGAGGTGGCGATTTTGGAGGGCTACAGGCTCTCAGAAACGGCAAACCGGTTACTGACCCCGATACCATGACCGAAGCTACGCACAGCATCTCGCCAAGTTCATATATAGTTGACACCTCCTCGTTTCAGATAGATCGTCCTGCGATGAGTGTTTATCTACCAGGTGAATTAGCTGGACGTCGAGGGAATGAAGGAATCAAACCTACGACCATTCCATCTGATCACCATCATGGAGCACAAGACATCATTACTGATTCTCAAGCGAGTACACAACTGCGACGACTGAGTGCCTTCAGTACTGCAATACATTCACCTTACCCCCTGGCTAGTAGTAATGGATGTCCAAGTAACTTTAGTTCTGCTAGTGATGTTCAGTTTGCGTCACCGCAGATCCCAGTAGAGTCTTCCAACGACTGGAGTGCTGCTCAACGTCTCAGAGCTTTAACCCCGCCCTTTGGTAGACCGAAGAGGGGTAGAAGAAGGTTGGCTTCAATGCCACCGAGGAATATGGCTAGCTTGCCTCCACAATATGCAGGTGAATCTGAAATACAGCAGCCGGGTGTCTCGTTCCAACCCAGAAAGCTAGTATCACCAGCCGCGTTTTCACAAAATATGTTGGTGCATCACCGACCAGCGCTTTCCAATGGTCCAGCTCTATCATTCCCCCCACCAGCCCTTGTACGTCCACCACCACTGCCCTTCAGGGTCCAGCATGATCAAAGCCACCGCTTTTCATCTGTTGCTAATCTACCCCCTCCCCCCGATTACGTGCTTCCATCGAGTCCTCGGTGTCCAGTACCAAAGCGATTTCGTCCACCCCTACAACATCTGACAAGCGCTCAGCTTCAAACCTTAGAGGATTTAACCTACCAAAAGGAGAGGGATTTATTGGATGCGATGCGATCCACGTTAGATGCGCATCCATCTCAGCCCAAACAGGTGTCTCCGGTAAGTAGTGCGAATGCTCCTGGTGTTAATATGTCTAATCCTTTCTTGATGAGTGGACCTCCTAACCGATCTGTCGCACCCAGTGAGAGCCAATCGTCATTACAGACTCCAAATTCACAGTCTGCTTTCTCTGTGGTCACACCAAACACCCCTACACGGCCAACCTCAAATCATACCAGTAATGATGACGTATCTGCTTCTCCTTTGGATCTTAGTCAGAAGACTTGAGCCAAACTTTCAGTTAAATTCAGCTCACTTATGCATAGATCTCACATTTGGTATACGTAATCTTGTTCTTGAGAATTGTGCTGCACTCGAAGTGAAAATACTAAAGTGTTTTAAAGTGAAGACCGGTTATTGCTATGTATACTATTTCTAGCTTTAAATTTCTTTGCCACTGGGATACATCGGTTCAATAATAATCATATCATAGCTCTGACTTGCATCCAGACCGTTGAGAGGCCTAGATTTACATCCTTGCGTAAATTCGTTAAATTTCAATGCAATTCAAATAATTTCATTTTTATGACTCGATCAAAACATGACAAAATGAACGTGGAAATCAATGTTTTTAAGTTTTCCAATGGGTTGCAAAACATCTCGACGATATTGTTGTACTAATAATAGAAGAATTTAGCATATTTTTCATCTCATGTAAAAACATTCATATTTCAACTTATCCATATTTATAGACTACGTTTTCTTTTATGTCATGAAAATATTTTTTATAAAGAAGCCTTACATGTATTGTTATTTCATGACTGCGATTGCATGACGCTATTCTCAGAATTCATATCTTTGTTTGCTTCTGTAAAGTCAATAGTGTGGTAGACATCCGAAAATAGACCCGTCGAATCTGGCCTATTTAGCGCACGGCACACTAAACAATCTGACTACAATCCTACTTTGGAAGAATTTGTGATAGGGTTTTAATGCATCGTTGGGAAATCTAAATGGGATCCGAATCGTAGTGACGGTATACCAGTAGTACGATAGTCTACAATTTGAAGCCGATTCGGCCTGTATTCTGAATAGAAGAGTTGAATGCCCTAGAACTTTCGGTTATTAATATTCTTATCATTATTTAGGACCTAAATCAGGAGGAAAGTGGTTGTTTAGATTTCCATATCAAATTTAACCGTCCTTTTAACTTTCATCGGATCGTAGGAGGACCGAGTAGTGTGCATGCGCCGGGGTTAAGGGGGGGGGGGGGTTAATGAATTTAGTCACACGATTCCATTTCTAAGAATTCATAACTTTTGCACAGATCGGGGAAATTATATGCTGGTAGAATTATTAATGATGACAAGATTCAGATTCAATATCATGGCCAAAGTTTGTATTATGGCTGGACCTATATGTTTTTTGTTTTGGTTTGATTTCGATTTGATTTACCAACAGCAATACAGTAATACATTTCATACAATGTGTTTACATATAAAAGAAGAGAAAGTGTTTGTTGGTACAAAGGGGCCAGATAATAGTACATGTGCTAGTCGAGCCTAAACCCTAAACAGCTAAACAAAGTACTATTGGTACAAATCAGTTTAGGAAACGAAACAAAACAAAAATAATGAATTAACTATTATAATCGATGTTTAAAAAATAAGAATACTTAACAATGTATTACAATATACAAACTGATAATGTAAAATATAATGTTTGTACTGTATGCAGAATATTTAATTGATATCTCATACAAGATTTGTTAAACAAATGACTTGTTACATGTAGGCCCACGATTGTAATCGAACATTCATATTGGTGTATATACTAAATTGAAATATTGTTTTAAAATTGAAAAGTGTCATGTAAATATTGCTGTCCACGTAATTTGTAATGTTTTGATGTATGATGTATTATATTTGAATGTTTTGATGTATGATGTATTATATTTGAATGTGTATCATTTATATTTCATTAATGTACGGGAGGAACTTGTGTTGTAATGTTCCAAATTGTTGTCTGATGACATCTTTTTGTTTATACTGCATGAAGAAGTTATTTGCGGAAGGAATTTTTAATTAGCACAAAAGCAGTTTTGACATAAATTATGTTTTGGAAATGTACATTTTCAGTCACTACGTTAATTGAAATGTATCTTTTCCTGTTTTCGGATAACAAGAATGATTATGATTATGTTGTATTCTCATATGCATGTGTATCAAGCAAGTATGCTTGTCATGTAGAGGAAAACGTAGAATGGAGGAGAATTTGTGAACAAAACATTTCAGCAAGGGATACTGGATGAGTACGTTTAAGCTTTGAAATCATATCTACACAAATATTGGAAGCAGTAGTAGTAGTAGTAGTATTAGTAGTAGTAGTAGTAGTAGTAGTAATAGTAGTAGTAGTAGTAGTAGTAGTAGAAGTAGAGTAGTAGTAGAAGAAGAAGGAAAAACTCAAAAGAAGAAGCAGACGCAGAAGAAAAAGAAGAAGTAAAATAATATGTTTCGCTGTGTTTTTTAATCTGTTAGTGAATTATATTCAAGTAATGATTGTCTTTTTATCTCTTCGCATATAATGACACCTTGATACGACAGTCATTCAATTCCATTACATTTTATCTGAATTAAGATGTAGGTCTTGGAAACAATGATGAGGCCATTTATATGTACATTATTGTAATGATTAAATATAGATCACCTAAAGAGATTAGAAAATCCAATGCATTCCTATGAAATTTGTAAGCAAACTTAAGAACGCTATGAGAGCTAGGCCGCCTTTGATTGAACTAAATATAAAACCAGTGTTCGATAATGTTATCAAGCATTGCTCGGCATACTAATGAAGACTTGATGATTATAAATACAGTTTTAAAGAACATAGATGAAGAGTTTAAAACGATGCACATTATACATGCACATCGAAATTAAACAAACTTACAGGTGAATATCATGATTAGTGTAATTAAGATTTTTTTCTCTCTTGATATATTTCATTTTTGTATGAATATAGTGGCAGTATTTGAGGTGACTGGGTTTGTTATGTTACATTGTACTTTCTGAAATATTAAATTGCGCTTTCTTTACATGATGATTTGCAATGTTCTGACTTTCTTAAAACATGGTACAGTGATGAATAAGAGAATGATATGAAGATAAAGTGGGGGCAACATAATTTTGTGGCATTTTGAAATTTTGGGCATTTTGAGACAGAGAGGGGGAGGGAGGGGAGAACGAGAAACATGGATACGAGGGACAGAGAGAGAGAGAGAGAGAAAGAGAGAGGGAGGGAGAGAGAGACAGAGAGAGAGAGAGAGGGAGAGAGGAGAATGAGAAACATGGAGAGGAGGGAGGGAGAGAGGGAAAGAGAGAGGGAGGGAAAGAATGGAAAACATGGAGAGGAGGGACAGAGAGAGGGAGGAAAGGAGAATGGGAAACATCGAGAGGAGGGACAGAGAGAGGGAATGAGGAGAATGAGAGACATGGGGATAAGGGACAGAGAGAGGGAGGGAGGAGAATGGGAAACATGGAGAGGAGGGACAGAGAGAGGGAGGGAGGAGAATGAGAAACATCGAGAGGAGGGACAGAGAGAGGGAGGGAGGAGAATGAGAAACATGGGGATGAGGGACAGAGAGAGGGAATGAGGAGAATGAGAAACATGAAGAGTAGGGACAGAGAGAAGAAGGGACGAGAATGGAAAACATGGAGATGAGAGACAGAGCAAGGGAGGGAGGGAGGAGAATGAGAAACATTGAGAGGAGGGAAAGAGAGAGGGGGAGGAGAATGAGAAACATGAAGAGGAGGGACAGAGGGTGTGAAGAAGGAGAAACAGGGATAAGGGAACGGGGGAGAGGTGAGAAGGCTAAAAATTGGGAGAAGAGGAAGATAAGGGTGAGAAATGGATCGAGCCCTACGAATTCGGCCGATTTGTTATAAAAATCATCCTAACAACCATAACCCATGGATACCAGAACAAGATAGCTCGTTTTTGTTTATCTCATTAGTCACGACAGCATTTGTATTCCTGGTTCCAGTCCAAAAATCATTCTGAGATCATGATGTGTGTCGTGTAACATGGATGGATATCGGGTATAGATACTTACGATATTGACGAGGCTGTTCCGAGGTGCCTTGTTTTTCAAGAGGATGCTTGATTGATTGGTTGGTTTTTATTACGATCATAAAATATGAAACACAAACATGATAACACATAGAGAGCCAAACACTAAGATATTTTACATGGACTATTCTAGGAAAATGAAATGAAGATTGAGGGATCACCCGCTTCGGATTAATCGACAAAATTGTTTTGCCTCGGGGTCTTAAAAAAAACTATGGTTTCGAATTGATTGATTAGTTGATAATGATATAAACAAAAAAAATGAAATATAATGCGTCCATATTAATGATCATCATCATAATAATAACAATAGTTTCCCAGACACTACACCACCCACCCTTCCCACCCCTAGCTAATTTTAATTTCAGTTTTTTTGAAGAGTCTCTTCTCAGAAAATAAAATATACTTATAATACAGATTACAGTTAAACTTTCATGCTACCATAGGCGTAGATCCCGAGGATGGGGACGCGAGAGGGGGTGGCCAATGTAATCACCCCCTCCCCCCCCCCTTCTCCCCCAGTGTAATGCATAATGTTTCAAACATTTGGGCCAAATAAATGATTAATCATCGGGATAAACACACCTTCTTCTTTTTTAGCGCTACGCGCGTTTTGGAATGCAACTTTACCATTTTGTACAGCAAACGTCTGGGCTCTCGTCAAATTTGTGTCGAAAAGTTACCGCAGGACTTTTTATACAATATGTTTCCACTATTTGAACAAGTAGTCCTATCGCTAAAAGAGGTGCTCACTGCCGGCAGGATAAACACAAATTATGTGTGCGCTACGTGCATTTTAGAATGCAACTTTAAAGGGGGCTATACCGATTTTTACATATGCCTCGTTTACCTCCAACTGGTAAACATAGCCCCTTAAAACATAGTTTACAATCTCTCAAATCTGTTTAGGCTCCAGAGACACAACTATATGCTTAACACTGGGGATGCTGCTGCTAGTAAAACAAAAGAAACTAATAATTGGACATACCAATAAACTCACATTTTATATAATATCTCAAAAAATACACTGAATATAGAGTTGATATTTTAGGATGATATTATCGAGAAAAATATGGCCTTTCATTCATCAAAATCAGTACTACTTCCGGGTTGAGCCCAGTGGGAGCTCTGGTAAGGAGGCTGAAATCGGCATTGCCCCCTTTAAAATTTCGAATAGCAAATTTACAACATTTCTGTGGATTTTTTGCCAAACATTGTACAGTCCGAACTTGTTGCACCAAATGTAACTTTCCATAACTCGAACAAATTAGCGTTGAAAAAAATTCTCATTGATGGTATAGACACATTTTTTCTTGCGCTACGCGCATTTTGTAATGCAACTTTAACATTATGATTAGAAAAATTTGATAATAATACTTTAAGAGGATTTGATGGTATTAATCTATTGAGAGTTATCTAATTTTAGCCTAAAAGTTTTAACCAAATTGCACGGATCCAGTCTCAAAACTCAAAAAAAGTAAATCCGCTTCTGAGGGGGGGGGGGGGCACAATTTCTAGGCAAAGTAAACCACCTTCCCCCGCTCTTTGGTTACATTAAGAAAATGGCCCGTTCTGTTGCAATGGTATGGACCATAATCGAAAATTAAGTCTCAATAGTCATCGCGAGGGGGGGGGGGGTCACTTTGAGAATAATAATGTTTTATATATGTTTTTGTTAGGTTTTTTTTGTTTGAGCTCATGTTTAGAGGGAGGTGTTTAAAGATACTATGTTCCATTTTGCAGGTCAAAAAACGAAAAGATTTAATTCCAACGGCATTTGAAAGACAATACTTATTTAGAACCTCCCTCATATTACGAAAGGGTTTCAAAAGAGCTTTTTGTGGGAAAATAACGACCATTATTTTGTCGAATCGACATTGACACTGCCATTTTCTCATCTGGTTATGGAGTACAAGCTGTTCAAACCCAGTTACAAAATGACATACTAGTTTTATGTGAATGGATGAATGAATATAGTTGTTAACACAAACAAAACTAAAGTTATGTTATTTTCAAGTCGAAGGAAGAAGAATCCAGTCAATTTACAAATAAAAATGGACGGTAAACTTATAGAAAATGTAACAAAATTTAAATATCTGGGTGTTATTGTAAATCAGAACTTAGATTGGTTTCCCCATGTCAATGATGTTGTCAATAGGATTATGAACTCGCTTATATGTATGCTTGACAAAACGTTTATTTACTCATTTATACTATTTTTTAATTCTTCCTCACATTGATTATTGTTCAACTGTTTGGGGATCACTGAAAATGAAAGATTTAAAGCGACTACAGAAATGTCAAAACAAATATTGTCGTTTAGTATTAGATGCAGATTATTATACGCCTGTACAATCTATGTTAAATTCGTTAAGGTTGCAATCCGTCAAACACAGATTGGAATATAACTATCAAGTACTTATGTATAAAATCCTGAATAATCTTGCTCCTGTTTATCTAAAACAAGCTCTACCTCAAAGTGCTAACCCGTATCCCACGAGATCAGTTTCAATGCATTATTGTACCTTGCCAAACCCGGAACCGATTTCAAAAAACAGACCTTCATGTATACAGCAGCAAAGTTATTCAACTCACTACCCATACTTACCAAATGTTCCGCCTCACTACCCATTTTTAAACGTAATGTCCGTGAAATTCAATTCAAGTGAGTTGATTTTGCGATCGCTCACATGAAGTATTGCTACCACCCTCTCTCTCTCTCTCTCTCTCTCTCTCTCTCTCTCTCTCTCATCTTCCATCTTCATTTAATTTCCTATTTTGTATAAAATGTTTTATAGTTTGTTTATATTATGTTATTTTTTAATTATTGTATATTTTGTATATTTGTATGTGTATTGTAAGATATTTGAAATGTAATTGGTTTGTGTACAGCAGGGCTCCCTTGTAAAGCAGGCCTTGCGGCTTGAATGGGACTACCCTGCTTTTTATAAAGAAAACATGAATAAATAAATAAATAAATAAATAAATAAGTGATTGCAATCACTTAAGGTTAGGCTGATTTCCAGACCCTTGTACCGAATGGTCGTACGTTTTGTGCTGCACAAAGATTTAATCACTTTAATTTTAGCCATTAAGTATAGGTTGTTGATCATAGACAAATGCTCATGTGCCTGTTACAGCTCATTTTATGTATGTTATTACCAAAGAAAAAAAGGACACCGGTCAGTCACTTGACCCAATGGTGTTTGACAGGGAAGTCTAGAAAGTAAACGGACTTCCTTGCATATTTTGAATGCTATAGGACACTGCTAACTTTCACAGATCGGACATACACGAGATATTCATAATTCCTGCAAATTTCTATACAAAATTTTAAGGTTGGCTGCAAAAGGGACATAGTATCTTTAAACCATTTACACAAGGACATAATGCAAGACAACTGGCTTGACAGGAAATCCGAAATGCTTTAATCAACGCATTTCACCCTGACTGCTGTATCTGGTGAGAAATCAGGTTCGAGCAAATAGAATCATTAAAAGTTTGTTTGTTTGATTGCTTGTTTATTTTATTTTGTCACGGTTACAAACAAATACAATAATAATGTGCCCGCATTCAACAAATGCTGTTTTTCAGCGAGGCCGTGGTTACATAAAATTCGAACAATAGAATATTAAAAAATGACATTATGCAAGTTATATTATGACATTTGAAGTACAAAATCGAATAATAGTGACAAAAGAGAGATACAAAAAACATAATAACATTTATATCCACGAGATGAAATAAGTGAGCCAATATTTTCAATTTTACTGATATCATAGGGCAAGGTTTGATGCATGGTATAATGGACTATGCTAAAGAAAATTGTGTGAAGTATTGGAAGGGCATTTGTGATTTAGCATATAATTATAACGAACATGTAGCCTAAATCAGTATTTAATTCGATCAATGAAGATTTTTTTTTTAAAGGTGAACCAAGAGTGTAACAAATTAAATATAGTAACCAAAGCCTCCTTGACCCAGTGTTCTTTCAGCATGTCAATTTCAAGGGTATTATAAAGATTTCAGTGCGAAATCTACTGTTCACTCCGAGTACAGATCTCAAACATCTATTTTGTAGAGTTTGAAGTTGTTTTTAACGAGTTTCTTTACCGTTCATCCAAATTGCGCTGCAATGAGCGAAATAAGGCTGAATTAAGGTTTTGTACAGTATTAATGCTATCTTTCAGTGTGAATTGCCTCATTCACTTTAAAGCAAGATAGCCTATACGTCTTTAAAACCCTTTTCTTTACATGGTCTATTTGTGGATTCCATGAAAGATTGCAGTCAAACAAAATCCCAAGATATCTGTATTCCATGACTCTAAATAATTTGATGTTATTTATAGACAAATATCAACTTTACAGAAACGACCCAAGTTTGACTTTGAACCGGTCAACATGAACTGGCATATTTTGTCAACGTTAAGCAACAATTCATTATTTCAAATCAACATTGATTAGTTTCTAAAATATCTTTGGGTCTTTTGCAGCAAAGTACATGCAAGTGTCATCCGCATACAAAAAAGGGGAACATTTTGTTGATTGATTTTATACAAATCATTCAGAGTGTTAATCAAAATCAATGGCCCAAGGATACTTCCTCTGCGTGCAGATTATTTCAATTTTGATTGTGCGTAATAGTTCATCTGAAACAGTTTGAACTGGCAATAATGCATTACTATCCAGACAGCTTTGTTTCCTAATTGTTTCGCCTCACTGGAGAGTTTCAATCAACAAAATGTTTGCTTCGCAGAAAATGAAATCAGAGGACAAAGGCAATAATATCAGGTCAAAGGTCAAGGACGAAAGGATTTTTCTTTCCTTATTCCCGATGATAGTGCATGACCAAAGAATTGGTAACATGAGAAATGGTTATAAGCAAAGACATTTTGGTCAACAAAAATAAAATGGAACTGCTGTAATTAAAAGATTTAAAGACCGGCAATACTACTGGGTCAGAAGGGATTAGACCACACAGCGAGGTCACTGACAGGTGGCTATCTCATTAACTCAGCTCTCAACTAACATAAGAAAAAGAGGATCATGGGGGGGCCAACAGGCACCGATTGGGGAAGCAAGTAGCTACAAGTAGGACAGTGGGGCTTTAAAGGTACTATGTCCCATTTGCAGGCCAAAAAAATGAAAAAGTTAAATTCCAACTGCATTTGAAAGATAATACTAATTTAGAACTTCCCTAAAAAAGGGTGGGCTTGAAAATGTCTTCAAGTGGGAAAATAACGACTATTAGTTGTCAAATCGACTTTAGGGCTATAGAGCCCAAAAGTAATAGTCTTGATTTTCAGACAATTATTGTACCGAATGGTCATACGTTTTATGCTGCGCAAAGATTCAAACAGTTTAATCTTGGCCATCACAAGAAGTGGGTTATTGATGTAGTCAAATGCTCATGTGCCCTTTACAACTCTTTTCATGTATGTTATTACCAAAGAAGAAAAAAGCCACAGTCAGTCACTCAATAGTGTCTGACAGTGAAGTCTAGCAAGTAAACGGGTTTCCTTGCATAATTTGAATATGAGGACACTGCTAACGTTTAAATTTCACAGATAGGACATACATGACATATTCATAATTCCTGCAAAGTTCTACAGAATTTGAGGTTGGCTGCAAAAGGGACATAGTACCTTTAACTCTCAGGTTATCGTCCCATCTTGATCCAAGAGGCATCGTAGACTTTGCCTACTTGTCATGTCTATTACATTACATTACTTAATACGAATTGGGGAATTATATATATACCAATGCCTTTGAATGACCAGCCATTCCGAGTGAGAACGAAATATCATTAAATACTTACTTATTATAATTACAAGATTGGACCAATCAGACATTCCCAGATGATGAGACATCTATACATTTAAACTATCATTCTTTAATTTTAATAAACTTGACACAGTTTGATATGCATCATACGGATTGTTCTACCAGTGTCCCATCTAGAATACCCTCTTTATTTAGCTTTATATCATAGATCTATGAGAAACTTATCTTTGGAACCGGTGTATTATCGAATTTGATATGATTGCAGGGCCCTCAGGGAGAACAGTATGAATACTGATGAGTCTACCCTGGGAAAACAAACCATATTATTATTATTATTATCAATTTATACCAGTGCAATATGAAACATAGTTAATTGATGCATCTTGCATCCACTGTTCCTCCTCTAACACTGACACGATTGTGCCCTCTTTCAATTGAGGAAAACACAGGGGAGTTGAGTCACCTGCACCCCCCCCCCCCCCTCCCCACACATGTTTGAATTGCAAAGAATAATATATTCAGAGAGAGAGAGAGAGAGAGAAAAGAGAGAGAGAAAGAGAGAGAGTGAGAGAGAGAGAGAGAGAGAGATAGAGAGAGAGGGGGAGAAAGGGAGAAAAGAAGGTGACACGACGCGTTTTTAAACCCTGGATCCATTCTTCGCCCCCCCCCCCCCCCCCCCCCCCCCCCCCCTCTCCCGTAGCGACACTAGGTTATACCAAACACTGAATGAGAAATATTACTGAAACCGTTTTGGTGTTCAAAATTGTAACTAAAACTTCATTTTTAGACAGAATAATGCCAAAGGTTGTCCAACCATGGGACAGGGGGACAACCCCCTCCATCTTCTCAAATCCTAGTTACGGCCTGATCTATGTTAGGGATTTGTATTCTTTCCCATTAGTTTTGTTGAAACTACCATCAATGCATGTACATATTATTTGAATATAAAAAGAAAATGAACTAATGAAACACGCAAACCGGCCTCCCAGACAAGGACTCAAACTCTGTATGCATTCATGTAGAGCTGTTATAAGATCCCCCAAAGTGCATGATTCCATTCAGATTTTCAGTTTTAATGAAATGCTTGATCGCTTTTATAAAGGCCCAGTCACGTTGGCCCTGTCACGTTTATAGCATTCATCATCATGTCTAGACGAATGCACAAAGGTAATAGAAATTCTCTCAATGACGCGGGGAAATCCAGGGCATATATTCCCAAAAAAAGTGTATGTTGTCTGTTTTATTTTGGCGTTCTATACAAATCATGCAGACATTGGACAGCACTGAGTGGATCTACATGCAGCATTCAGGAATTACAAATCGATAACAATAATCAATATCCTAGATGGATTATTGATGATTGCATTTATTTCGTCATGGCTTCCTAATTATTAATCAGTGAAACTCTAGTCAGATCTGAAACCGACTCAACAATACTTAATTGTTTGTAGGAACTTATGACTGAGATATATATCTCAAATATCTCAAATGTGCATTGCCCTAGATATTTACTTGTTGTATAGTATAAAATCAGGAGCTTGGCGTTCACAATCAATACAGCCGACTTTCTGGCTCCAATAATTAAACCTGGGTCTTGTTTCATAAAAAATTGTTATCAGTAATAAGATACGGTAACTGTGATAAGCTACTAAATATTTTACATTTGATTTGCTATGATCAGATTTGTTAGAGATTTGTGGCAGTTTTCATTCATAGAAAGTTTTATGAAACAGGGAATCGATTGCCCAACTGCTGCATCCATAAAAAAAAATCCATAGTATCGCATATTTCGATTCCACAAACTCATGGGGGCGCTACACATCTTTGCGCGAAATACAAAACTTACATTGGAGTCGAAAATGGAGACAATTTTAGGTGCTAAACAACCCGTTTTACATCCTTTTAATAAGCTCCCGGAGTTGAATTCAGCCGTTGTGTTGGTAAGCATCAATGAGATTTCTTTTCTTAACTCAACATATGTTGGAAAGCCTTCCTTTACCTTCCAATAAAGCACCAATATCATTCTAAGTAATTTGAATTGTCCCACACATTGACTTTTGTGTTGTTGATATTGATAATACTGGCTTTGGCACTTTATTTTTATTTATTTATTTATTTATATTTCACCAGGGTAGCCCATTCAACAAAAAGTTGGTCTTCCATGAGGCCCTGCTTGGCTTTGCACATCGAAAATTCGAAATTAGTGTTTTTAGTACTATTTTTGTTTATGAACCTGACTGAGGTCCATAGACCCTAGATAGGTCTAGACTACTTTCTTGAAATCAGGTGATTTATTAATATTATTAGGCCTACAGTGAATCTTGTGTGTTTGCTAATTGGTATAACTATAGGGCCCTACTCTCTTAGCAATCTAGATCTAGATCGACCTAGAAAGAAAGTCTAGGCCAGTTATTTAGAGTGAGCATATGATATTGCATAAAATGATAAATTTACACACAGAAAAGTAGAAAAAGTGAAAAAGGAAATTGAAAACTCAACCCGGCCCTGTCCCTGGCTCTGCTGAGTCAATTCTGTTTTCAGTTAGACCTTGTGTATAGTAGGATCTAGGACTGACTTCAGACTATAGGCCTACATGTACAATAAAAAGTGATGTGCAAGTAAAAATCGTGCTTCTACAGTATAGAATTGACGCCTAGATCTATATTATTATTATTGTGTGTATAGTTATTAGCCACCTTCTTCTTCTTCTTCTTCTTCTTGGTTCCCTCCAGGATTGGAGAACTGCGGAGTGTATCCTTCGCAGAATGAGTAAATAGATAGTAGAGACAATACAAAACTGGGTACATAATATCAAAGATCGCAAGACGTGAAGATGACAGCTTATGCAGGAGCTGCTTTGTTCACAACAGAATGTTTAATGTGCATATCTAAGATGAATGTTAGGGATGCAGCATGATAATCCAGGGCCTGAGCAGTTATGGGTGCGTCGTCGTTAACTCCAAGGAGGATGAGATTTGTGATGACGACGGCCACGAGATGAGGAGGAACTAATTGTAATTGATGTTGAGTGCGAGTTGATAGGGGAGGAATAAAATTTCACTTTCAACTTAGAAGACCCAAATTTCTAGCAGATTAATAGTTGAAGAGTCCCTGAAAGAACCAGGCTAAGTCAAACAAATGTAAAGAAATTAATACATGCTTCCATTGATTGTAGTGTTCATTCTGAACTAGGTAGTGCAGAAGTGAATTATATTTGTCACACACTATACACATTCCCACATAGGTTTGGTCCAATGACTACTCCGAGATTCTTGTGAGACCAGACCAGACCTATAGGTCAATGTATGTGGGACTGTGTCACTAATTCATTAAACTGCACCACTAGTTTAAAATGAAAACCAAATCTTAATCATGTTAAAATGTTACTTTTCAGCTGATAGGATTCCAGTCTATCAAGAAGAAAGAGTTGGCTGAAGCCATGGTGGCACTCAACACTGAATTCTGCCTTCAAGTGTAAGTTTATATGCGAAGAGAAATACATTCAAAAGACAGCGGTGATCTCATTTTTCACAATATCAAAGAAGAATACTGGTATCCATCCAGATGTATTAATTCATTGTGATCTTGGCAATTTCATTTGAAAGACCTGAATATTTGATGCTTTAACATCGATTCACTGTAAATGATTGAGTCATCTGAATTCTCATCAAGTTTTTTCAATGTCTGACACTAGATTTAAACAAGTTTATACTCCAATCTCCCATCCTGAGTTAGTTGACAATGATATACAGATGTGAATTAATCGAAGGAAACTCCTGTCACGTTAATACTTGCAACAATATTCATGTTCTTTTAAGTTAAGTGCACTATGTTAGAGAGGGATTATTTCAAAGATATCACTAAATTATGACATTTTTTCTTATATTTTGTAACTACAATGCTTGACCATATATTTTAGAAGGAGAGCAATCAATGTTAATTGATAACAGTTATTGATGTGAGTTTTTGTTTCTGTCAGCTCAATAATAACATCATTTAAATAGCAACAAGAAACAACAAATGGCTAGTTTACTCATCTGATTATCTCATCTGTGCCTCTTTTTTTACCTCACATTTTTCTATGAGTCATCCTGTTAATTCTCATATTCCTTCCCTGGTGTTAAGCTGAGAGTTGTGTTTATACATTTTTTATTGATGAATGAAAGGTACTTGAAATCCATAACTTTATTTCTATCCACTATAATGTCATTGTTAACCAAAGCCACTGAGCATTGACTGGCTGAAGACCCAGAATGTTTGCTCAGACCCACATTGTTGTACACTACCTACAGTACATGTACCGTAGTTCTAGCCATCTATAATTTTGCCAGTAAACCAATTAGCTTATATTGAATAGAATAACAATAATATAAATAGAGCTTTTTTTTTATTGATTTCCTTAGCCGTACTGCTACCCAGCTGCCGCTCCCATCCATTAATGATGAGCAGAGACCTAAGATTGACCTGATTGTCTTCATCCTTGATGTAAATGTCAATATGAGGTGAGTATGTAAGACTCTTGGTGGATGCACACAAAGTTTGCTGCTAGGTTTCAAGAGTGGTTTTCCATTGCCTTTTATCTTATTATTGGGCTGAATTTCTAAATTGTTTACAGAGAAGGCAAGAATGATATTAGTAACTACTTAAAAAGAATGTTGATTTTTGTTTTGAATGGCACTATGATGGATCAATGTGTTATTAACCAATATAATAAGAAAATCAAGATTAACTCTGGTCTATTAGGGATAATCCGTTAGAGTTAGGTTGCATTTGTCTTGCACTAACTATGAATGGTTGATTAATAAGGGAAAGGGAAATTGTGTGTGTGTTTTTTTTAATGCGATTTTGGAATCATTACAATCATGATAAAATGATTAAATGATGCTGAATTTACAGAACAAAAATGATTTTAAACTATGGCCAAAGGGATAACTTTTTTTTTATAAAGTTTTTATACAAGAACATTTCAAGAACAATACATCTCATGTAATAGTGCTGTTATGGTATTCCACATCAGACATAAGAGTTGACTCATAAATAAATGCTCATCTTGACCTGTGATCACATTCTCCTTTAAAAGTTGTGTTACAATATTCATTTTTAAATTTCCTATTGATTTATAGAAGTTACTTTGTATTGTGTCTTTGTCTTTTAGCCTGAAGACTGTTGCCGATTCATTGCCACATTTAGATCCTACGTACTTCCTTGGGAGGGTTTGTTTTCTAGCTCTTAATGCCCCCAGTGAGAAGACACAATGTGCTGATTTAGGAGACATTCTAGCTCTATGTGATGCATATGATTCACCACTGATCTGTGGAGATCTAGAGGTAAGCATTCACTCATCCTTGACCTTGATACTGATAGCAAGGTGCCATGTTTTAAGTTTAATATCATTGTTCATAGGAGTTTTTAATCGACATGTCATAGTGACACAAGTAGGGGCAACTCTCCCATTTGTCCCAACACATAAACTAAATGGAATACTTGTTTATCAGAAAGTTATTTTGTTTTTTTGCTAACTTGAAGGAAAAAAATGCTGAAAATCTCAATGGTCATTTTCACAGTAAAGGGTGTAACTCTGAAATTTGAACATTTTTATCTCTAGTGATCTCATAAAGCTACAGAATTCAAAGATATTTTGGCATATGACTAACCTACTTGGGTGCTACCTTGGGTAGCATAGACATCTTCAGGGATTACTTCGTTAAATTTTGGCAGGCACATAAGTACCCTAAATGTGACCCTTTTGGTGTACACAAAATACATAGACATTTTTGTAAAGCCCTGCATTTTTTTCAGGAACAGTGAGGATTGTTTTTGTTATGCAGAATGTGAAGTTAGATGTTCAATGAAAAGTGCCAAAGAAGTTTAAACTGTAACGGCTCATCTATTTTTGAGAACAGAGTGTTGTAATTTGTCGTTTCGGAGACTTCATTTTCCGTTAACAATAGTTAACAAACTTCATGTGAAGAGCTCTGGTTTGAAAAGTGCTTTCTATCATTTCTTTTGTTCTTGATATAACACTTGATATCTATACTTCCAACTAATGACAAAATTTTTCTGAGCATGTTGCTTGTAAGAATTTTTTAAAAGTTTGACTGAGTCGACCCAATTTTCCGTTAGCTGATTTGAAGCCTCCGAAACAAACTATTCGGACAGCTTGTACAAATATGAATGTAGGAATTTATCCAATTATTACATCAAAATGTAGCATAAGGACCCCTAAGTCACTTGTCAATAAACAGCTTAGATATTCCCAACTATTAGAAAATAATAGACATTACAAACTTTCCGTTAGCACTTGAAGCCTCCGAAACACTTGAAGCCTCCGAAACAGCAAAAAGATTATTTTTCATTTTTTAAATACCTAGACCGATGTGTTTCATGTTAAATCTGCATGGCAATCATATGTTAGGATGTGCAGGCTCCCTTGAAGTTGAAAGTAAATAGATATCCAGTTAATTTTTTTCAAGACTTACTAATAACCAAAAAAACTTGTTTCGGAGGCTTCAAACTGTAGTTAACACCATATTTTTTGCTATTGTGATTTTATAGATAGGGGAATGTTTACAGTTTTCCTATTTTATGTTTGGTTTTGGTCTAATAAAGTACAGGAATGTGTTAGATGTTATTGGATTTTTATATTTTTAACGATTTACAATAGTCAGCATTTCAGAAAGAAATTTTACACCAGTGCTAGGAGTATTCACCCGTTTCAAACCTTGATAATGTAAGAATCATTTACCAAATAATAAAAAAAGTTGATACATATAAATCTTCCAAGTTTAATGAATATTTTAATATATAAAATATCAAAATGAATCACTATATTTTCCCAAATTATAAGACATCCTTAACATTTATCCAATTTGTTTCGGAGGCTTCATTTGGTGTTAACCACATGTATTATGCTCTTTGCCAACCCCTTAGGATCAAATGGCATAGGCCATGCCATCCAAAAACCATTTGTAACAGTAGGAGAGAAATTTGGTGGGTAAAGAACCCTCTAGAATTGTTAGGGAAGCAGTGTGTACAACCCCTTTTAAGACAATGGAATATAATAATATTCGGTTCTTTTATAGCACATATTGAACGTCTCTATGCGCTTCCAAATTTGAAAATTATTACCCCGGCTTTAGCATGGCTTCCATTACGGCGCTTAAGCATTTCAAGGAATTAATTCCTGCCAGGTAGCCAATTTACCTCACCTGGGTCAAGTGTGGCAAATGTAGATTAATGTCTTGCCAAAGGACATTAGTGCCGCGGCAGGACTCGAATTAATAGACCATGAAGATCTTGAAGATATTGACAAGGTTACAGCAACATGTGCTAGCAACATCTGATACTACATGTAGTTAGCATCTCTTCCAGACAGGCATGAACACTGCAGACAGTTCTCTCATTTCCTTACTGTTATGCACAAGAATATAGAGGTAAGAACTGTATATTGTGTCCTTTAATTTCTTTACTTGTACTTTTTTTAATGTGTCATTGTAATGGAACTGATGTGTGAAAGTTTTTAAAGTTTAGATTTGTCACTAAAAATATAGTGAGGCCTAGTTAAGATCTGTATTGTACATTGTACATGTACCTTTATCATACTCATTTTTTGTTGTTGTAAAGGTCAGGTGACATCCAAATATAGTTTGATTCCTGTTGATGTGCAGCCTAAAAAAAAATGCTCCAAATCTCATTCATTTTGTGACATCATCTGTAAATCATTAGTGAGCTAACAAGAGACAGTGGTATGTATAATAGCTTAACCAGAGCTGATCACTTGTTTACAATAGACCATACAATACCAACATATGAGTTGCTATGTCAGAAGTGGTGTAGCATCACCAGGAAAAGAAAGGTAATGTGGAGGTATTTGTGAGCATGTGCTGAGCTGGAGAAAGTTACATACCAATTTCTCTTGTTAGCTCACTAATGATTAACAGATAGATGAATGAGATCTGGAATATTTATTTAGGTGGAGCTTAGCAGGTCTAAGAAAATTATTGTAAAATATTTTAAAATCTATGAAATATATTTATAACAAATTATGAGCTGTATGCCGCCCTGCACATAAACATGAATCAATTTATATTTGGATGTCACCTGACTTTTAAGGTTTGCCTCAGTACCAAATGTTTAAATTAGACTTCTGATATACATGTGTGTACAATATACAGGTCTATGACTATGCACAATGGTAAACCAGTAACAATGAATGAAATCCTTGTACATATTACAATTTTGAACAGGTTATTCCTGCAAATCCATGGGCAAAACAGATTAAAACAAGTCTGTCATTAATTAGTAATTAGTAATTAAGATTTGTGCAATGTACACATTAAGCATCCTTAGTGATGGTGCCCATATAGACTACTGAACTAGTTCTTAAAAAACACATGGATAAATAATAAAATATTATGTGATTGTGATGCACTATGCAAATATACGTTCAAGATGTACTTTTAAAATCAAACAAATTTATTGTTTTTTAGTGTCCAAGCTCAGATATATGTATGAACATTGTTCTGTGCAGTACAAACTGCTAATTTCCTATTTTCTTCTCCAATTGCAGCATCAAATGTGAGCGATTATGTTGCCATATATTTTGATGCACCTTCATCTAGCAGCAGGATTACAAGTGGGGTGGTTTTCATGGCTCCTGTAAGTATTAATTACCCATGTTAGATCTCAGATTATTAAAAAAACATTTAACAGGATCGACTTTCTTTATTTGAGAAATACTTAGACAAAAAGATTTTTCTAAAATGTATATGAGCAGGTGTTGTGGTACTGAACAAAGTTAAGAGGGTGAATTAAAATAAGGGACTGTGAGATATTTCAAGGAAGTGAAATGGATTCTGAAAGCTGTTTATCTGTGTTTTAATGAAAGTTTGTATTTACTATATTCTTATTTTGCTACTACACTGTAGGTAAAGGCTTTGATTGATGACAATGTCAAAGTCAAATTCATGCGCCAGAACAGCAATGGTCTGTATGAATTTACAGAGGACTGTGAAGCCCATCAGCCTAAAAAAGATGTACCGGTAATACAGAAGATGACTCTACCAACCAGGACCCCTACCCCAGCAGGCAGAGCTTACCTTTATAATTTTTAAGAAGGAGAACTGGACATGTTGGCAGATAAATTTCTTTGAAATAAGAAGTAGATCACAATTGTGTTCCAGGACAAAAACCTGTAAATACTTACCATGCTATTGGTTTCAAATATATGAATGTCTGTGTAAATGTAAACACATAACAAACAAGTTCGTGGAAGCCACTGTGCGGAAATTTAATTCTTTGCACTAAGAATAAATGATGACAAAGACGCAAGTGAAGGGTAGTGGTACATTGCTATGAATTAACATAAATGGTTTCTATGTGAACAATTATTTTAAGTACTTTACTTACAGTTCAAGATTTCATCAAACCTTCAAAAGTAAGGTTAAATTTCGCTTTGTATATTGCCTTTGTAGTTGACAATATAGTGTGTTAACATGTTTGAAGCCTCCGAAACACTTCTTTGAACTGATCCTATACATGTATATGTTTCCTGAATGTTTCAACTTTGATATGAGAAAAGTGATTTCCTTGGAAATTACATACTTGACAATATATTCCCTGAGTATCAGCACAGATTTGAAATCCTCATGGATTCTATTAAGTGACTTTGCAATGTTTGTGTACTGAACATAAAACTCATCGTATTAAGTAAAGATAATTTGTAACATACATGTACCGTACTTTATATTAACAAGTATTTTTACTCTCTAAACAAATGTTTTAGGTGTTATATTAGTAATTTACCATATCATTAACAGTTTTAAGTTGAATTTTTCTTAATATGTTACCTAAGTAATGGACAACATTTTATGTTAACATGATTGAAGCCTCCGAAACAGGCATTTTGTTAACCTGAAGCCTCCGAAACACACACATAAGAAATTTTCAACTTCCTCATTTGAAATGCGATTTCTTTGGAATTTGCATGGTAATTAGCCCTCACTGAATGGTATTTGTAGAGTAATTTTTATTTTGCTCCCCCTCTTGGAAGATAGGTAAATTTGAAAAATTAAATGTCAAAGTCATATTTTATCTTGAATTTGACAAACGCATTGAATTTTTTTAAAGACCAAATAAGTTTGACCAAAAAAGCTTTATAAGCCTTTAAGTACATTAGAATAGCAAATGAAAAATTGCAATTGAATTATGTTTGGAGAACAAATGTTGTCATTTAAGTTGATAGAATTAAAATGTTGTTTTTGTTCAAATTTATCATATTTGTCACAGTTGTTCATTATTTTTCCAGGTTTCTCATGTAGTTTAAGCTCCAGAACCAAAAAAAATCCATAATTTAGACACTTATAGTACTAATTTTAGTAGAAATGATTATGAAAACATATTTTGAAATTTTGACCCTGTTTGAGAAAAGTTACACCCTTTACTGTGAAAATGACCATTTATGAGAGGGCTCAAACACATATACACAAAGTTCTGTTTGGATCAAGCCTATCTTTATGTTTTAACTATATCTTTCCCTTTTTCTCTATGAAGTGTCAGCTTATTATTTTGTGACCAATACAATTATTCACAGTCAGTAAGGGTTTTTTATTTTTATATTGCCTGCTTTGTTTTAAAACTTCTCCCCCCCCCCCCCTTTGGGACATGGTCAATTGGCAATATATGACACTTACAGTTCTTAGGGCCCCCAAATTGAAGCTCTGGACCTTCAAAAGTGTGCAGTTTAAACAAGAGGCCTAATTACAAACATACTCTAAACTATTAATCTAAACCCTCCGTTAAAAATAAGTTAATTCAGTGTGGAGCCCTGCATTTGGTTATAGATATGATATTGGAATGGAGATATTGGCATTAAGATGATAGAGAAACACTGCCAGTAATTCATCTACTCAGGCTGGGGCTGTCAAAAGAAGCTTGATAAACAGATTCAACAGCAGTTTGGACAAACTGTAACATGTCAGATAAGGTCGTAATCAGCTGAGCAGAGTACTATCCTTAAGCTACAGCTTGAACAATACAGAATGAAACCAATGCTTCATTTTTATTTTATTCTGCCCAATCAGACACAAGAACAGAGGGAGTCCCTTGCAAGACGTCTTGTTGAGATGACGGAGATAGCTGCAGGATTTAAGAATGGTATAAGCCCCCTCCTTATCCAGTCTACAAGACGCTCATATCAGTTTGTGAAGAGCCTCTAACAAGGTTGAACTGTGAAAGACTGTGCAAAACCAGTATACTTATTGATGTGCCTCAAGTCAGTTGCCCAATGCCCCACAGTGATTCAGGTATTGGAACTCATCCTCATCTCTTCAAGAAGCCAAGGATATTTTCAACTGTAACTCAAGTATGCTAAGGAAAGTGCAACTGTACCCTTAACCCTACGTTAACTGGGGGGGGGGGTCAATTTGACCCCCCCCCCCCTGTCGAAATTTCACGACTTCTCCGAAACCGCGGCAGATATAAAATTTTCCTTTCATGACTTTTTTCTTTTGAGTCTTACGCATCTTTTAAAACAATTTTATCGAAAATCGGACGTATAGTTACAAAGTCACATGACCTTTTGTCTTCGCATGTCAGCCCGAAAATCGCTCATTTTTGTGATTTGTGTACAAAACATATGGAAATGTCATTTTTCCTTAAAAGAGATCAAACATTGGTTATTTAGTCTTGTTTAAAGTTTGGGTGTTTGTTTTGGGGTCAAAATAGTTGAATTGTAGTTATAAATGAAATAAAACAACAAAATCAACAAAAATAATAAAATACATAAGTTAAAAAACAATGAAATACATAAGAAATTATCAAAACAAGAGATAACATAGGAATAACCTGGCTCTTCCAATTTTTTGTGTTGTATTATTATTCCAAATGGTCTAACAAATATATGTAGTGAAAAAGAATGCTTAAATATGAATAATGTATGATTAAAGACCAAAAATGTGAATTTTATGATCTTATTTGCGTAAATTACCATAAATATGCAAATGAGTGAATTTTTCGAAAAATTGAAATTACCATTGTATTCTATACACTTCACTTGACATGTATGCAAATTTTCGCGGTGATCGGCCGTTTAAACGACCGAGATCTTAGAGGGGGGGGGGGGGTCAAATTGACCCCCCCCCCCCCAGTAAAAACCTGGTCTGAAATAGCCCAGTTAAGGTGTGAAACTTCAGAAATATGTTCACCAACTCTTCAAAGTTTGATGATGGTGTCAACTCTATTTTAATTTCTTGCAGCGAGGAGCTATTGCAGTCCTTCAACTCTGTGATTGCTGGCATTGGGGAGAGGGTCATTTTTTTCCTGTGATTTTGCAGACTTGTAGAGATTCTGATTCAGTGAAATTACTTTTAAAGTGTTACTTAAAGATATAATGTGCTGTATTTCTAGTGTGTCTAGGCTCACTGTCAATTACAGCATATATTAGATGTTCAGATCTTCTGTTTATCATCTCCTCCAGATCCTTAAGGGTAATTTTGTGTAATCATTTGTATTTATATAATTTTACATTCATTTTACTGATGGTTCTCATGGTTCCAGAAGGAAATGCAAGTTCTTGGTTCATTCAAGAAGTATTTGAACGTAATTCAAGACAACTATACGTGATTGCACGACAATAAAAAAAAACAGATTAATTGAGACAAAAACAGTGGCTGAACATATCGTCGCTGTTTTCACGAAGTGACGGTAGTGAAAAAAAATTGCATTCACTTTGTGTTACGATTTTCCTCACTACCGTCACTTCATGAAAACAAGGACGATATGTTGGTAATATAAAGGCAAAAGTCAAAGCTATGATATGGTCCTCCATGGGGGCAGATATGCACGAAATTCAATCTCTGAAGTAATTGTGTGTCTCTTTATTTTGAGCTCACTGTAGGGTACTTTCTTGTGAAGAAGCTGGCAGCTCCTCACAAGTCTTACCGTCTATAAATAAATGTCTTCAGCTTCTTCACAAGAATAGTATCAATACACCTGCTCTCTCTCTCTCTCTCTCTCTCTCTCTCTCTCTCTCTCTCTCTCTCTCTCTCTCTCTCTATCTCTCTCTCTCTTGTCTTTATTTTAATGACCCTTTTAAGTTTTAATCATCTGAAGGAAGTAGCTAAATAGAATTAGCATCACATGTGGTCGCTGAAAGTATGTTTAGCACGTTTCTTCAGTCAAAGGAACTGGACTTCTACAGACACATAATATGTCCATTACCACATGAGATTCAATGAATATCCAACCTTTCCTGAGTTTCCCCTGATAAGGCAGTGTCATGTCACTGCTGCTCAGTTTTCTTTAAACTGTAGAAATGTTGCAAAGGTTGCATGCTCTCATATACATGTACGAATGCAAATCATTGCCCTTTTTCAATTCTTGTAATTTCTTAAGTACTTTGCCAAGTGATCTTCATAAATCTCTCTCTTCTTAACCTATTTGTATTGCTCATTAGCAAGCCATTGTTTTTAGACAGAGAGGAAGGCGGTGCAATAGCCATCATTCTGCTCCTGTTTTCAACTGTTCTTGCTAAATTTCCCTTCCCAAACAGCAGATGTACAAGTACTGGTTCCTCAATGCAGTCCTTAGAGACATTTGTAATAAGCACTATAAAAATTAAAGTTAAAGACCAGTTATGGTCATGCGATTGCATTGTGAAAGAAACGTTGTGGAATCGATCAGAAAAGGTTGATCATCTAGCATCTAGCATCTGCAAGGTTCTGGAATCATCAAAATGATAAGAAATTTTTTTATCATCATGTATTAGTCAAAACATATTCTTTCACATGATTGGTAATGAGAGCTTCCATTTCATTTTTTGAAATTGGGGCGTTTCCAATACTGGTCTTTACCTTTAAATATTATTTTATTATTTCCTTTCTACAAACAGTTGTTGTTTCTTTTTTCTGCCAGACATGTTCTTTACGAGGGCTAAAAATATTCCTCAACTTGCATATACATATGTCATTGCTATTGTAAATGTGTACAATTGTATGTATATAAGAATTTTATATTTCCTAAATTATGAAGTGTAAATGTAATTTGTTTTGTGTATAATAGAAAAGGCCTAATACTTATTTATGTGCTTCACATTAGGAATCCAAGTTTTTCTTTAACCGTAAAAGAAGGAAATGTTTTTAATAAAGTCTTGTTTAGAGTTAACTCTGTTTCATAGATATGGTCTTCTGACTCTTCTCTTAATCTATTGTTGTACAATTCACTCAAAAAGACTACCAGTACTATATTACTCTTTGTTCATTTCTCAACTCATATACCGGTACATTATTTACCAAAATAGTTTTGGCAGACATAAAGTAGTTGTCCAGATTTCATGGTGACATTTATATTCTGTCCTTCCCATAACTCAAGATGGCTTTAAATCAGAGAATGGTCCCCCCTCCCCCCTCTCTCTCTCTCCCTCTCCTTCTCCTGTTTTCCCCCATGGCGGGGTAAGGGTTAGGTTAGAGTATAGAGCACAGAGATAATTTAAGGCTATTTGGAGTTTTGTTATTTTGTTCAAACATCTCAGTATTATAGATTGTTAAACAATATCCATTAATAGTTCTGGTCAATTCAGATACATTAAGCATAGTCAGATATCTATTCATACACCCGCTATTACCCATACGAAGGCACAGCACCACAATGACCAAACTCTAGCACTATGAGGAAGACTTGGTGTTAAGGCATATTTTATTATGAACATAAATATGTCATAAAAAATAAATGTATGTGAGTTCAGACGGTACTGGTACAAGTTGCTTGAAATCCAAACTACATGGTGTTCATTTGCATATACCTTCAGCATAATGAAATAAGTACAGCCTCTATAAACAATATTTCTTACACACAATTTCAGCTTGCACCTCCGGTACTACAGTATTCCTAAGGCAGAATAAGATGATGAACTTAGTGCCAACTGTACAATCAATACAGACATATTTGTTCTGAATTAATTTACTCTTCTGCTTTCAAGAAATAAAACCTCTTAATTAAAAAGATAACTTTCTATTGTCTGGTTGGATTATATTGAGATGAATGAAAAAATGCACTCAACTATGCTCACATTGCCATGCTGTTTTTTGTTATGGTCTGTTTTGATAGTACATCTGTAAAGCGCTTAGAAACATCTAAGCGCTATATAAAAGCGAAATATTATTTATCATTATTATTTTTTTTTTTTTCTCAGAGACATTGCCAATCTGCAAAGATAAATATTGTCTAAATGAAAATTTATACTGGTCACAACTTTTGTTTACCAATACTTTGAGTAAATAGTGCTGTATTTAACTAATTCCTCTCATCCCCATTATAATATATAATTCCTATGGGATGTGAATCACATACCAGTAAGTAAAATTCAATATTAAAGGTAATACAAAGTTTTGGTATGGGGTCATGAATTTGGTTCAAATGAACATATGGAGGCATAAGCAATCCTACAATATGCAGTGATCGTTGTCGCGGTTCAACTAGAGTCTAAAGTTATGAAATTGTAAATTATAAACTCTTTATGTTGTATAGCTCCCTCTCAAGGTCAAGATATTAATTAAGCTATAAAACAATGTTTCTCGACCAAAATTGACCGATTAGCTTTTCCCGTTTGGAAATTATATATCATATCTACATATTCTGAGATTTTCATTGTCACAGCTACTATTGTACGGCTGTAGGCGCTATTTGAAATTTATCAAAATTTACTGGGAGCACCTGTAAATTTTAATATTCAATTTTTCTTGAAAGCAGAAATGTTTTAGGAGCTAAAATTTCTAGTGCTTAAAAATCCATAGGGGCATCCAAATATATCAAAATTGTAAAGAATCACTATCCACCCAATTTTCAAAATTTCCCAAAACTTTGCATTACCTTTAACATGCACACATTATTATTTAAATTTATTTTATTTATAAATATTATTTAAATTATATATTAATCATACAAAATACAAGGATATGTATAAATCTAAAATAACAATTAAAACTACATTGAAAGGTTAACCCTATCACTCCCTGTAACCAGTGATAAAACACATGCAGCTGTGTAAGCCTCTCCAAAGGGCAGATGTAAATATTGCATATTTGTTCATATTTGCTGTATGATTATAATAACCTCTGAGTAATAATAATATGAAAGGGTATTAAATACATGATATTGTACATTAATTTACATACTTTGAACCTTAATATGGTCCTTTTTCTAACCTTGAATATATCATTTGTATTTGGTCCTATTACGTTGATCTCTTCTATTTCAATAAAACCTACAAAGATATCCAACGCAGAGTGCACACAGAGTAGTACTAGCAGTGAAAAAAACATAAACAAAGTTTTTTTGAATTACATAAATGCAAGAATATTGCGTGAAGATTATAACAATATCTAGATGGAATGAGCTTTGTGTCTTATATGTACTTCTTCAGACTGAAGCTAGTACTATACCCAAATCCAAACTGCTACCTATGCTATGTTACATGTCTATCATGTCTAGCTAGATAGATCCTGGATCTACACGACTGTAGATGGGCAGGATACAGTCCTTCAGTATTAATGTGCCACAGGATTTGCTACATTGCCTTAAAGAAGATTATACATCAGCTAAATAATTATATTGAAAGACCTTTCACAAAGCAAATAAAGAACGATATATACACAATACACAATCTAAAAAATATAAAAACAGACATAATAAAACAGAGAAAAATACAAATAAAACCATTCTAGATATAATGCTATTTGGTGTAATACTATATTGTGATAATAATTGTGATAAATACGGTTTCATAGATCAACTTCTTATCCTAAAAACAGATATGAAGCTCCTCTTTAGTAGTAGTAGATAATATATATGTACAAAGTGTAAAAATGATTTGTTTAGGGACATGGGCAGTGGAGCTGCATTTTCAGCCACAGAACTGATGGTTACGCGCAGGGCTTATTGTTGGGACTGGTTCTTGGTCCTGGATCTAAAACTGAGTCAGGCAGCCTAACTGATGGCCTAATGCTGGACTGGTTCTTGGTCCGGGACCTAAAGCTGACTCCAGCAGTCTAACTGATGGTTACACACATGCAAGGCTCAATGCTGGATTGGTTCTTGGTCCTGAACCTAAAGCAGACTCCAGCGGCCTAACTGATGGTTACACGCAGGGCTTATTATCAGGACTGGTTCTTGGTCCTGGAGCTAAAGCTGACTCCAGCGGCCTAACTGATGTTTACACACAGGTCTTATTATTGGGACTGGTTTTTGGTCCTGGAGCTAAAGCTGACTCCAGCAGCCTAACTGATGTTTACACACAGGTCTTATTATTGGGACTGGTTTTTGGTCCTGGACCTAAAGCTGACTCCAGTGGTCTAACTGATGTTTACACACAGGTCTTATTATTGGGACTGGTTTTTGGTCCTGGACCTAAAGCTGACTCCAGTGGTCTAACTGATGTTTACACACAGGTCTTATTATTGGGACTGGTTTTTGGTCCTGGACCTAAAGCTGACTCCAGCGGCCTAATTGATGTTTACACACAGGACAGGTATGGACGGCATCCTTGCAGGCATCAATGCACAGAGGAATCAAACAGCAGAAGAACCAAAGTCTGTAATAACAACAAAATATTATACTGTGTGTTAATACATCAGCTGAATGATCAGTAATAAATGAATGGATTATGAAAGAAACTAAGTATTCTCATATTTTTGTATACTCATGTTTCAGAGATAACATAGCCACAGCACCATATAACCTCGACTTATTAAAATGAACTATTCTGAGACAATTAAATCAAAAAGGTAACCAGCAGTATTGGTTCGGGGCTTGGGGCATGGATCTAATAAAATAACAATTCCAAAAGAAAACGAAAAAAGGCAGACACAAACTGAAACTTTGTGTTTGCTGAGCATGCACCCATTTTTGACTGATATTGATTTTGTACAATTAGGATCTTTTATTTTCCTATTTTGTTTTTCATGCATTTCTCTAACAAATCTTTTGAAAAGGAAAAAAAAACTATCACCTAAATGCATCACATTTTATCACATTTACTGAGCAAGTCTATAGGTCCCCATACATGGGCAACCATTTCTCTTACTTCTTAAATATTTGCTGCCAAACACAGCAATTTATCTAGTAGCAACTGTGCAATCGGGTCACTGACTATGTCAAGACCATAAAGCTAGTTGACTTAAAGGCCATCAGTACTAGTTTGACTGTGAGGGATTGACAGGTGGCTATCTCATCAAATCAGCTCTCAATTAACATAAGAAAAAGAGGATCATGGGGGACCAATGGTTACTGATTAGGCATTGTTTTCTATATAGAGGGAGCAAGTAGCTACAAGTAGTACAGTGGGGCTTTAAAAGTAGATGTAGACTTACCCAAAGATGCATAGAGCTCCCATGATGAGGAGAGTGAGTCCTCCTATCTCCCGCCGGACGTTAGACGTGACCTGATTGTGGCAGTTAGGACAGGCACAAACAACAGGGGCATCCCGGAAGGTCAGGTTATGATGGACCACAAGACCAGGCTGGTTAGCATACAGCAGAGAGGAGAAGAAAATGTCACTTACGCGTCACAATGAAATTATGTATCAACTAAAAGTCAAACTGATCGGCTAACTTAGAATCATCAGGCCATCGCATCCAGTTGGGTTGTCGCACTATTGCTGCACGACCGTGAAACAAAAGCGGAAGATGACGCCTCCTTTTGCATAAATTTGCTGGAGGGTTTTCACAAAGTGTGGGATAAATTGGACCAGACCATTTGTAGATAAGATGAGTTAATTTCTCACGCATTATCCCAACATTTCATGAATAAAGGGCATGTTTTCATAAAAGGTTGGTACACGACCACCTGACCAAACACGATGGCACACTGATTCAAAGTAACCCACACAAACTGATATTGCATTCTTACTTATAGGACAAATTATTGAAAAAAGAAGTTTAATTAGGACTTATTAAATAATTTTTCTTACATGGTTTTTTAGTAAACCACCCTCAGGCCGAAGACCAATATTTAATCAACTGGTCATCATTTATGAGAAATCTATAAAAAAAAAATGGGACAACATGCGCATACATAAGCCCCCCCCCCCCCCCCCCCCTCCCCCCTCTCTACTTTTCATTCATTTTTCTTTCTTGATTTCCTAAGTAAGGTAGAGCATACAGGTACAAAATACCAGGCATGAGCTAGATATCTCTTGTGGAATAATCATACTTTAAAAATGCACTAAAAATGAGACCCCCTCCATTAGGTAGAAAGCTGTTCCAAACAATGATTTATATTGTTCACTTCATTGATAAAAATGCCTGAACATAATAAACCAAGAGTCCTAGAACAACAAATCATGACACAATTAACCCTTCCGTTCACCTAACTAAGGCTCATGACACCGCTAATCATTCCATGAAGCAGCATTCAATTAAGACACCATTACCATCCTTTTTAGGAAAAAATCTGACAAGGAAAATAACTTTGATTCTGTAAACAGAAAACATCTTCTAATCAACTTCCCTAATCGGACAAATGTCATCAAGAATGAACTATTTTGCATTACAGACCTGACTAACAATCACAACATTGTTGGGGTCTACTGCCTGTGGTTGAGAAGTGTAGGCTGTGTTCATTGGTGGGGGTTGCACTGTGTAGCCGGCAGGGGGTGGGGGTTGCACTGGGTAGCCGGCAGCGGGTGGGGGTTGCATTGGATAGCCGGCACCGGGTGGAGGTTGCATTGGGTAGCCGGCAGCGGGTGGGGGTTGGACTGGGTAGCCGGCCGTGGGTGGGGGCTGGACAGTGTACCCTGATGCAGGAGGGGGCTGCATTGGATAGCCAGGATTGGTTGCAGGGTAGCTGGGCTGGTCTGGTCCTTGTGCATAAGGAGGGGGAGGGGTATCTTCCATTCCTCCTGCAGATCCTTGGCTCTTCTCTGTGCAATACATCAAATGAAAACCTTGTCAATTGAGGACAATGAATGACAGAATTAATGATGAAAATGTAGCCCAAGTTTAAATTGATTAGCTATTAATCCTTCTTTCGTCAGTAAGGCATCTATATATACATATAGATCCAACAAACCTTCAAAACATCAACTTCACTTGTGTCAATCCAGATTGGCATACGTCTCTCGTACCCCCCCCCCCCCCCCCTCCAGCCTATAGTGTTTTGCTTAGAATTTGCTATTACACACATATTCTTACTATTAAATGACATGATACCTTCAGGGTGCTACAAGAATTTTTTTCACCACTTGCCCTGTCGGGCAAGTGGGTTTTCAATTTACTTGCCCAAACAATATT
The DNA here is from genome assembly GCF_000002235.5 of Strongylocentrotus purpuratus. Lineage (NCBI taxonomy): Eukaryota > Metazoa > Echinodermata > Echinoidea > Camarodonta > Strongylocentrotidae > Strongylocentrotus > Strongylocentrotus purpuratus. The sequence continues at coordinate 36,217,867 of NW_022145599.1, forward strand.
TCCACTTGCCCAAACTTTAAAGCGAAAAAGTAGTTCGCTTTCTTGGCTGGCGGTGCCTCCATGTTTACTAGCACAATCGAGAAAAAACAGCTGATCAACGCACGTGTGTGTCTGTGCAAGCCGCTGTCATTTGGAATTGTAGGCTAATTTTCAGCTGTTAATAATTTGGGTCAACTCTTCCATCAAGAAACGTCATGTAAATAATGGGTAATCAACTATTTTAAATAAAGTACGGACATTTTTATTTCATCATTCACTGCTATAAATATCATGCCAAAATTTGTAAATTCTTACTAAATAATAATATTGAAGATATTTTACGATAAATCTCGGATAAGTATGCGAAAACTAGACTAAACAACGTCGCTAAAACCATGAAAACAAAACAACAACGGCTTATATTCTGGGGGTCTCGATACTATTATCAAAATGACTCGCTCGGTCGGATCTTGAGACCGCAGTAATAAATTGAAAACGAGACAAAAACATTCATCTGATTTATATGAGCAGCGAGTTTTAAATAATATGTTCACAATCATTAACAGTCATTATGAATAAATATCAAACATTTGACTTTTTGTACTTACTAGAAAATCCCTGTTGTTTATTCCATTCCGATTCGCACGTGTTCATTTCCCTAGAATAATGACGTCATATTTGGCGTGATTCAACCAATCGGCAATCAGAGAATAGCAAAGGCCTGTCGGTGCAGCCTGCAGAGCTAGAGAGAGAGAGCGCGAATAAGCTCGCAGCTGGTACGATCGCGCTAGCTGTCTCTAGCTAGCTCACGGCCGGCCGTGCGTGGAGGCGGAGCGGCATTCATGGCTTGAAGTGTCACTGTTGCATGCGCGCTGAGCTAGCTGAGCTGGCTAGCTGTCTGTAAAGTTTTTTCGAAATCGGAACGATCGCTTTTTTGCTTCTGGATTTTGACGACGGGTAAGAAGTTGACGGGTGAATGGTAGAGTTCTTGGACACTAGGAAATTACTGTAAAAGTATCACTTGCCCGAATCGGGCAAGTGATAATTTGATTTACTTGCCCGACGGCTCAATTTGGTTGCCCCGGGACGTCGGGCAAGCGGGTTTGTCGCGCCCTGACCTTTAGTTACTTCTCAACATGAAAGAATAGCTTATACCGGTAGGCAGTTTGTAACAAAATTCCATTCTGTCATCAGCTAGTGACACTGACAGGTCCTCAATATACCCGTACAAAAAGACTCTTTACCATACCTTGGTATTGTGGGGGAGCTCCTTGGTAGTCAGACATGATCTGCAGATGAGGAAAAAAATATATATTATAAATGAATTTCCATGAAACTCACTTGAATAATTTTAAGTGAATACCAAATCCATTTATTAGATTGGCCTAAATGGAGATAGAATAATCACAGAAACAAATCGGTCTATTTCAAAGATAAAGACAAGTTTTGGAAACGCCCCCCCTTTCAAAAAATTAAATGGAAGCTCTTATTTCCAATCATGTGAAAGAATGTGTTTTGACTAATGCGTGATACAAATTTTGCAGAGAAACCGCCTACTAATTGATTTATTTGGTAAATTATCATATCTATTTGGACCTGATAGATATCGCGCATGTGTGCGCACGTGTCGCGTAGACCCATATACATGTACATCTTTCTGTGTACAGTGCTTGTAACTTTACCAAGACTGGGCCAAATTTCTTATCATTTTGATGATTCCAGAACCTTGCAGTACACACCAATGCTTATAGATGATCAACCTTTTCTGATTCATTCGACAACATTTCTTTCACAATACAATCGCATGACCATAACTGGCCTTTAAAATCAGCAGGAAAAAAAAATTAAAATAAAACTTCAGTAATCAGTACTGATCAGTAACGGGATATCTCCCACTGGCAGTTTATGTGATGTCACACTGAACACGGAGAACTTCCACAAAATGACTTGATACATCCCATTCTCATTTTTATTCATACTTTTCTGCTACCCAGTATATATTTATTTATTTTCACAGGAGAGTAGACCTATAGACCTCGAACTATAGTACATTGTCATGAAAATAATTTCTATAATATTCCATCAGAATAAATCAGGAAAATGATATTATCGGTACTATATTTTACAGAATTCATTTACATGAAAGTCGACAGTTCTCTTTTTCAACAATTTACATGACCATGTTAACGAGTGAGGGATATATACACTGTGTACCTTGTATGGATCTTCTTAAGTACGCTTATCACGTGTTCCAAATCAATGATGTGTTTTTCACATCATAATAATACATCCACAGGGGCATTCAAATATATAAAAATTGTAAAGAATCATTGTCCCAATTTTCAAAATTTCCCAAAACTTTTTATATTATAGCCTACATGTACCTTTAAGTAAAAAGATATCAGCCCAGAAAAAGCACTGAAAAGACAAGTCAAAGAAATGGTTAGACAGGTTATACTATATCTAATCAGCATACTAATGATATGCATATTTTTAGAGATAGAATCCACTTTGCATATATTTGTTGTTGCTATGTCTGGCAATAGGCCTACTATGTGCATTTTTGGAGTGGTCAAGTGAAAATTTTGTTCAAGAAGCGTGCATATAATTAAAACACATATGGGCCTCGGCCCATATATATGCAGGTCTCTTGCAAACAAGTTCTCACAGCTCAGCTCAGTTAGATTATATTAGTAGCTTATTATACAAAATATGTGCCATAATTGTTAGATCGAAAGCTTCAGTCTCTGATATCGACGGTTGTTCCGCTGAGATTCCATCTGGCTAGGCTCTATGGGGAATGTCAACAAATGTCAGTTTTATTAAAGATAAAAACCAGTTCTGGTCATGCGATTGCATTGTGAAAGAAATGTTGTGGAATCGATCAGAAAAGGTTGATCATCTAGCATATAAGTACTGGTGTGTTACGTGTGTACTGCAAGCCCGGTGGGGTCCCTCCCCCTCAGAGGGTGACACGTATGACCGCTTTTGCGGTCAATTTCAAGGACATTTTGTGAAATTTAACCCCCTTTTTAACGTCAAAACAAGGACAAAATTGTACTTTGGAATACCCTTATTTATAAGATTGTAAAGACACTTTCGCAAATTTACCCCTATTTTACCATATTTCAAGGACAAGACATTTATTATTTTTTGACTCGACTCGGCTCAGAGAATTTTTCTTCCCAGTTTTCTCTTTTCCCTTTTCCTGACCCCTATTAATCAATTTTGAGGACACCTGTGCACCCCTATTTTCTATATTTCGAGGAATATTTTGTCCGCGGACATTGCTTGAAATTGACCCCTTTTCCCGCGATTTTGGTAATGGTCATGCTGTCCCCAAGTCACTTTTAGTGACCCCACCGGGACTGCAAGGTTCTAGAATCATCAAAATGATAAGACATTTGGCCCAGTCTTGGTAAAGTTACAAGCACTGTACACAGAAAGATGTATGGGACTACGCACACGTGCGCAACACGTGCGTTTATCTCTCACATACCAATAGATAAACTAATTTACCAAATAGACTATATCAATTAGTAGGTGGTTTCCTGGCAAGACTGTTATCATCATGTATTAGTCAAAACATATTCTTTCACATGATTGGTAATAACAGATTCCATTTCATTTTTTGAAATTGGGGCATTTCCAATACTGGTCTTTATACCTTTAAAGAAATGACCCATGTCATGTCAGACAGTTATTTCTGTCTACATAATTGTAGCCTAATGCTATGAGATTGTGACAGTGAGACTTTACATTCCGTCACTCGTCAGACATGTCAGATAATTATAGTCTTAATATTAATGAACGGCATCCTAATTGTAGGCATCAATACACAGAGGAATCAAACAGCAGAAGAACCAAAGTCTGTAATAACAACAAAATATTTTAATATTTTAATACATCAGTTGAATGATCAGTAATAAATTAATGGATTATGAAAGAAACTAAGTATTCTCATATTTTTGTATACTCATGTTTCAGAGATAACATTTAGTGACCCCACCGGGACTGCAAGGTTCTAGAATCATCAAAATGATAAGAAATTTGGCCCAGTCTTGGTAAAGTTACAAGCACTGTACACAGAAAGGTGTATATGGGACTACGCACAAGTGCGCAACTTGTTACTTGTTACTTGTTACTTGTAGAGATAATCCCGATGGCAGCTATCATACAGCTAAACGCAACACGTGCGTTTATCTCTCACATACCAATAGATAAACTAATTTACCAAATAGACTAGAGTCTAGGCCTAGACTATATCAATTAGATCTAGTGGTTTCCTGGCAAAACTGTTAATGTTATCATCATGTATTAGTCAAAACATATTCTTTCACATGATTGGTAATAACAGATTCCATTTCATATTTTGAAATTGGGGCATTTCCAATACTGGTCTTTATACCTTTAACTCTTTATGCGCCACTTAAAACCCCCCCCTGTGCCACATTCTTTTAGGGTCACACATTTCGAGGGAATCTTTATTGACTCTGCTGAATCAAGAGGCTATAACTCTTCACTGGATGATCATGATGAAAAATATTGTGCAGCAAAGTTGTAGACCGGAAAACGTGCTTTTCGATGAACCGTCATTTGTTATATTTTGAATTATCATTTTTATAATAATCATAATTATATAATGTTTAATTTTTCTTATTTACGGCAGTTTTTTATCCCTCTAGAATTTCTTATTTAGCAATGATAAGACATCTTCAAATCGAATCTATTAGAAAGGTGGACTTCTTACCTTTCTTTACATACCTTGCTCAAGTATTCTAACAATTCAGAAGGTTAGTATTTAGGTTGTTGAAGAAAAGAAGTTCAATAGGGAGAGACTTGAAAGTACCCCGCTCAGCCACCCTTGACAATGGGCTAATCTGCCCATTGAAATCCCTATTACCCCAGGTTATTGTCAATGTCCGGTTTAGCGGGGCATGAAAAGGGACGTCGTGGGGATGTTTTTCTTTGTTGTGCCATGATAAGTCAATAAGAAATAAGAGAATGTTATTGATTTTGCCCACTGGTATGAGCATGTAAAAATGGTATAGGCATAATATATTATATGTGATATACATGACATAATCAGCATCTTATTGAAATGTCTCATTATGAATGTTCACCGCATCTGTTTTCTCACCTTCTTTACCCCTCAATAAAATTGATTTCAAGTACATTTATCACAGCCATAGATATACAAAGAAAGAATGAATCAATCTTAAAATATAAACTATATTGCATTGTTTTCCATTTACTTTATTGTGAGAGAGCTTATTATCAGAAATGATTGACGAGTGGAGTATGCAATGAATAAAATATGGAGAACGGACGTGAGAGACATTATGAGAGAGAAATAGTGATATGAAATGAAAGGACTTTACTGTGAATAAAGATTATAAGAGAAAGAGATAAAGATGACGGCAAGACAGGATACATATTGATACGAAAATAACAATAATAATGAGATAGAGATGACGGAAAGAAAGAGAGTAAACACTGATAGCATAAGAATGAATAAAGATAATAAGAGAAAGATATAGAGATGACGGCAAGACATAGGGTACATATAGATAGGAAAATGATAATAATAATAAGATAGAGATGACGGAAAGAAAGAGAGTAAACACTGATAGCATAAGAATGAATAAAGATAATAAGAGAAAGATATAGAGATGACGGCAAGACATAGGGTACATATAGATAGGAAAATGATAATAATAAAAAGATAGAGATGACGGAAAGAAAGAGAGTAAACACTGATAGCACAAGAATGAATAAAGATAATAAGAGAAAGATATACAGATGACGGCAAGACATAGGGTACATATAGATAGGAAAATGATAATAATAATAAGATAGAGATGACGGCAAGAAAGAGAGTAAACACTGATAGCATAAGAATGAATAAAGATAATAAGAGAAAGATATAGAGATGACGGCAAGACATAGGGTACATAATTATAGATAGGAAAATGATAATAATAATAAGATAGAGATGACGGAAAGAAAGAGAGTAAACACTGATAGCATAAGAATGAATAAAGATAATAAGAGAAAGATATAGAGATGACGGCAAGACATAGGGTACATATAGATAGGAAAATGATAATAATAATGAGATAGAGATGACGGCAAGAAAGAGAGTATTACACTCATAGCATAATAATGAATAAAGATAATAAGAAAAAGATATACAGATGACGGCAAGACATAGGGTACATATAGATAGGAAAATGATAATAATAATAAGATAGAGATGACGGAAAGAAAGAGAGTAAACACTGATAGCATAAGAATGAATAAAGATAATAAAAGAAAGATATAAAGATGACGGCAAGACAGGATACATCTTTCTTTCATTAGTTTTATTCATTCTTATTCTATCACTGTCTACTCTCTTTCTTGCTGTCATCTCTAGCTCTTTCATTAATTTTTATTCATTCTTATTCTATCAGTCTACTCTCTTTCTTGCTGTCATCTCTATCTCTTTCTTTCATTATTTTTATTCATTCTTATTCTATCACTGTCTACTCTCTTTCTTGCTGTCATCTCTATCTCCTTCTTTCATTTTTTTTATTCATTCTTATTCTATCAGTCTACTCTCTTTCTTGCTGTCATCTCTAGCTCTTTCATTAATTTTTATTCATTCTTATTCTATCAGTCTACTCTCAGGGAACACTTTTATCACTAGAGTCTTCGTCACTGCTCGATTCGTCGGAATCAGAGTCCATGCTCCATGCTTCCATAGTAACAAGATCTCGAGCCTCCTCTACACTAAACACACGTTGACGTTTTCCAGCAGGTGCCATCGTAACATCAGTAAAAAAAATCCAAAGAAAACCGCTAAATACACGGTAATTTCGAATGTAACACTATGAAGAAAAACAGTTTACCGGAAAGTGTGCGATGTATACAATGTAAACAATAGTAAACGCAACGCGTGGCTACACACTGCGAGCGGTATTATGAATGTCTAATTGACTCGTATACATCTGTGCAAAAATGCGAAGTTGGCACGCCTACGTCCGTGCAAATCGGCGAACAAAGCAAACAAAGAGTTAAAGAAATGACCCATGTCAGACAGTTATTTCTGTCTACATAATTGTAGCCTAATGCTATGAGATTGTGACAGTGAGACTTTACATTCCGTCACCCGTCAGACATGTCAGCTAATTATAGTCTTAAAACATGGTCAAGATCATTCCATTTAAACTTACTCTGTGCCGACAAAATGTTGACCAAAACGTAACCTTCTGATGAGCGGTCCTGATCCAGGCAAAAGGGACAAGAATTTCTCTTTTTGAGAGGCTAATTCAGGATCACGCAGCTCAGTCAGCTCTCAAGAAGGCGAAAGGTGGATAGCAGATTGAGAGAAAGTGCAAAAGTGTGCACAAGAAAGGCTTACGTAATTACGCTACGCGACCAACATATCGAAGGCGTGCATATGCTCGCTCCAGCCCGATGGGGGTTATTACGAGGCCAAAAGCATCCACCTAGCTAGCTCCAATATGCAATCCGTTGTTATTGTTGTTGCTTTAGTTAGACGCCATTCAGCTTTGTCCCAGATCAGGCTTCGCTGTTAATTGTCAGCGGTAGTGTTTCGACTTAAGCATAAAATGTGACATTGACGTGGTGTTCAATTGTCTTGTATTTTTTTCCTATGTTTGATTCTTGAGACTGCTCTGTTTATCAGTTGCTTGGGAAAATATTTCATAATTTACAAAATTTAGAGGAGACTGGAAACAAAAAGACCACCATCAAAATTAAGGGTTCCATATATATCTCAATAACAAGGAAATTTGTAGCAAAAAAAAAAAAAAAATCAACCTGTGATAATTTTCACTGTAGGAAGGAAGATGGACACCATGCATGCATGCTTAGCTCTCGATCATCATTATCTATTTTACTGATATTGGTGACAATTACTTTGGTGCTATATAGCTGTACAATTATACGGCTACCTGCTTTCTAAAAAATGACAATCAGTCATAATTAGTCCGGAACATTATCATCCTTATCAAATATAACCCCGGTCATCATCATCATTCAAAACACCTCTTCTTCCCCATCCATATCACCACCATCACCACCATCCTCCTCATAATCCTCCTCCTCTTCATCTTCACCACCACCATCCTCCTCATAATCCTCCTCTTCATCTTCACCACCACCATCCTCCTCATAATCCTCCTCCTCTTCATCTTCACCACCACCATCCTCCTCATAATCCTCCTCCTCTTCATCTTCACCACCACCATCCTCCTCATAATCCTCCTCTTCATCTTCACCACCACCATCCTCCTCATAATCCTCCTCCTCTTCATCTTCACCACCACCATCCTCCTCATAATCCTCCTCTTCATCTTCACCACCACCATCCTCCTCATAATCCTCCTCCTCTTCATCTTCACCACCACCATCCTCCTCATAATCCTCCTCCTCTTCATCTTCACCACCACCATCCTCCTCATAATCCTCCTCCTCTTCATCTTCACCACCACCATCCTCCTCATAATCCTCCTCCTCTTCATCTTCACCACCACCATCCTCCTCATAATCCTCCTCTTCATCTTCACCACCACCATCCTCCTCATAATCCTCCTCCTCTTCATCTTCACCACCACCATCCTCCTCATAATCCTCCTCCTCTTCATCTTCACCACCACCATCCTCCTCATAATCCTCCTCTTCATCTTCACCACCACCATCCTCCTCATAATCCTCCTCCTCTTCATCTTCACCACCACCATCCTCCTCATAATCCTCCTCCTCTTCATCTTCACCACCACCATCCTCCTCATAATCCTCCTCTTCATCTTCACCACCACCATCCTCCTCATAATCCTCCTCCTCTTCATCTTCACCACCACCATCCTCCTCATAATCCTCCTCCTCTTCATCTTCACCACCACCATCCTCCTCATAATCCTCCTCTTCATCTTCACCACCACCATCCTCCTCATAATCCTCCTCCTCTTCATCTTCACCACCACCATCCTCCTCATAATCCTCCTCCTCTTCATCTTCACCACCACCATCCTCCTCATAATCCTCCTCCATCTTCATCATCTTCACCATCATCATCCCAAACATCCTCCTCCATCTTAAGTAATAACAAACTTACAGCATGTTTGCTATCCCCGACTCACTAGCCAGAATGTTCATAGAGTATGTGTAGCTGTCACAACAAACATATCATGATTGTTTTATCATAGATACAAAATTACACAAGCAGTGGCAATACTTTCAGTGTAAAATCATTTATAATTCTTTGAATTTCCATTAAAATGTCATTCAACATTCAATAAGTATTCACATTTTCAAAATGATAATAAAAATAGAAAAGAGAAATTCAATAAAAAGTAATCTTATTTTCTTGGAATGATTGTACTGGTCCATGAAGAGCTAGACATTTTGGGGAATTTCTTTAGAACGCCTTTGTTGACTGATGATAGTAAAAAATTAAAAAAAGTAGTGGCTTCTTGTGTAGCGCTCATGTCTGTCTGACTTTACACTCATGGTGCTCCATAATTTTTACCACAACTTTAGCAGGTTATTACAGTTTAAATTAAAGTATATATATTTATACAAAAAAATAATTAAAGAAGGCTCACAAATGAGCGATATCTCACTTAATATGTATTGTTAATGCAGCTGGGGTACAAAGTTTGTGCAAATGGCCTTTAGAAATATTTTATTCTAACAATATCTTTTAATAATATTATACATTACCATATAGGAAAAGTAATAAAGATGCAATACATAAATCTTTCATATATATATATATATATATCAGTAATTTAGCAAACCTGCTTTGTATCATTCATAAGTTGGCTTGTTAAAGACCATAAAAGTTTCAACAACACAAGCATCAATCGTTTTGTACATCAATATCATTCAAAATTTTATAATTATTATATTTTTACAATATCTTCTGAACAAAGAGATCAACGCTATGAGTCACTTTGCTTTAAAATGCTTCTTCGAGAAAGACCTTTCCTGATATCAAATATACAATTATCACACAAATAAATAATAATACTTAACTATAATATGGCGCTTATTACACTCACTAAGGGCTTCCAAACTTGGAGGTTATTACCCCGGCTTTAGCTGTGCTGCCATTAGGGCGCTCTAGCATGTAAAAGAATTAATTAAATAAATGTATACATACATACATACATCAATGGTGTAAGTCATACAAACACTAATAAATTTTCTTGAGATGTATGTTTCCCGATGCACATACGAATTACCATAATAGTCATAATGTTCATAAGAGTACAGAATATAGTTTTCTCATACATTTCTTCAGAGCCCTTTTTTCATATCTTTCTTTACAATTTCTGTTCTTGTAAGCACTGGTCCAGGAATTGCGGTAGCAGTGGCCTTATTGGGGGGGGGGGGGGAAGGGGCACTAGGCTTTCTGGGTTGAGATGAAATGCATCAACAGTATCACTGAATGGGGGTAGGCAGTTTAAAAGAGGTCCTATCATCTCGTCGTTGTTTTTTTTTTTTTTAGTGCCTTCCCCTCTCCCCATTCTTTCTTTCCATTTTTTTGAAAACCATAAAATTGGAGGAGCATGCCTAGTAGGTATTATTTAATCAGTGGTAGAGGGACGTTTCTAAAAAGAGGTCACTAACATGCCCCTAACCCTACTGTACGCAAAACATGGTATGCAAAATAGCTACATTAGCTACACCACGTTGTGGCTATTGATAGAAATATGCCTCTACAACTTATCAATAAATCTTTGCAATTTTACAAAAAAAAGCCTACCTCTTTTATTTGTGCAAACTTTTCTATACATTAAAACTTTAAAATACAATCGCGTTGATTATGACTTTGTGCAATATATATCCCTCTTACTCTGGAGTTTCAATGTACATGTTCTTTTAAAGATCAATCCAACATTTTTCTGATGAAAAATAAATTAAGAATACCGGTACAGAAAATCAGAGAAACCGTTTGGTGAAATTGTGAAGAAAAAAATCAGACAAACAACAATAAAGAAAGTTATGAAATTGTAAAAGCTATAATCACTATACATATATGGCAATCTCAAATCGGTGAATTACGGGTAGTCATTTGACTGTGAGGCCCCTTTTGTTGTGAACTAAATATATCAATACCTCATCATTCATTTTCAACAATGATAAGTTAGTCACTTTCTGATTTGGAACAAACAGGAGAGATGTCTTAAAGGCAGGCTTTACTACTTCAGCCAGAAGGGATTAGACCACCAAGCGAGCCAGCAAGGTCACTGTGACAGGTGGCTATCTCATTAACTCAGCTCTCATTTAACATAAGAAAAAGAGGAACATGGGGGACCAACAGGCACCGATTAGGGAAGTTTTCTATATAGAGGGAGCAAGTACCTACAAGTAGGACAGTGTGCCTTTAAACTATATCACAGTGACATTACCCATTCCACAATTTGAAACTCCTATTGTAATTACAACTTCCTAAAATCATAACCTTCTTTTATAAACCCATCAGATTTCGGTAAAGTTTTCACCCTATCTGATTGTTCTGCTTTTATTGTTCTATTACCCTATAAAAACCTAATTCAATACTGAATCAAACGGAATGTACAAACAAGCACTAAAACCTTATAAAAATATGTTAAATTATTAGTATGCAACATTATAATAGTTGCAGAAGACATTTATTCTATATCAAACAGCTGACAGACTTGTTTCTTGGTATCCTCCGGACTCGTTACTGTGTATCCTTTTGTTCTTGAGTCTTCGAAGATCTCATGATCATTGCCTCCCTAAATACAGAAGAAAAACACAAAGAAAAACAGAGATGAGAGAGGGGGAGGGAATTAATTTAGTATAATAAATAGTTAAATACAATATAATATAATATAATGTAATGTAATGTAATGTAATGTAACGTAATGTAATGCAATGTAAATGTAAATGTAGTGTAATGCAATGTAAATATATATGTAATGTAATTGTAATGCAATGTAATATAAATGTAATGTAATGTAATATCGATGTAATGTAATTTAATGAAAATGTAATGTAATACAATGCAATGTAATGTATTGTAATGTAAAGGTAATGTAAATTTAATGTAATGTAATGTAATAATACATTTTTATCATATAACATAATACAACACACTACAAAATCAGACATTTTTAGAGAGCATCCTAATGGCTGGAAAGATTTCACATGACACTAAACAATTTGATACATGCAAAGGAGTGCACAATGTAACTTCATTTTGGGGGGGGCATGTATATTGAGTACCAATTGAACCGCATTATCAAGCAACTGTACATGTATCAATTGTTTGCACTTTCTAAACCACATGCATTTAATGTGGAAGGTTAGATAACCTGAGCAAAACCGAGGCAGAGCTTACAAACACCCTTACTTTTATATCATGAATATTTAATATATTCATAATCCCCAACTTGAAATCATATTTCAACCTTGGCTTGCAGCCTGCAGCCTTGGTGAAATACAACTTCACTTGAGAAATTCTTAATTGATTGGTTCATATGTATTGAGCAGTCAATACTTACATTTCATAATACGCTCAATCCCATACAATAAACAAAAATAAATATATATACAATAAGCATAAATGAACAATAAACATCACACCTGAAAGTTTGAACTTATATGTTAACAGATACTTCCATAAACTATGAGTATTGAAAATGAATATTCTCACCTTGTACGTCTTGTCCCCAAAGAAATAGATTTCTTTAAAGTCTTTCTCCAAGAAGTTGAGGCAATAAGTCTTGTCCCATCCTTTTGGAAATGCATCTATGCTTATCTGCCCTCCTGTGAAGAGAGAGATAAAAGAATAGAGAGGGGGTGAGAGAGGGGGTGTGAGAGGGGAGGCATGGGGGGGGGGAGAAGGGATGAGGGGGAGAGATGGATAGACAGAAGCACAGGCAGAGACAGAGACTTTTTAATATAACATCATACATTAAAGTGAAATCCAAATTTAAAAGCATGATGCTCAAGAAAGCAAACAAATTAGAGGAGCAGATTTGTAAAAGTTTAAATGAAATCGGACAAACAATAAGAAAGTTATGAATAATAATAATGTCCCTGTGATGTCATGTCAACATACAAAATGAGTAAAATATCTCATTTCTTCCCTCAAAATATTTCACTCTGGATGACCTGAGTGAAATGTTTCTTAGAAGAACAAAAAAAAGATATCTATTTCATATGCAGCAAACAGAACAATTGACCATGAATACCTCACTACTCACAATCTAACAACCTAATTTCAAATTAGAGATTCACATATATTTTGTGAAACATTCAAACATTTTTTAACATAACTTTCTTATTTTTTGTCCATTTTTTTTTTACTGCACATTTCTGTTCCTCTATTTTCTGCTAATACACAAACTTATTACAAATGTTGGGTTGCCCATAAAATAATATTCCTTCATAAACTTTGGAATGGAGGATTGCATCTGTGGTTTGCTAGAACTGTAGAAGATTTTAGCAATCATCCATATCCCCAGGGTCCATATTCATAACTAACAAAGCGAGGGCCAATTAACTACCTGTATTTATAAAAGTTTTTTAAGCTACCGAGTTGTCAATTAATTACAAAGTAAGCCCATAGTTAGTTTACAGCTAGGTAGTGATCTAGGCTTTAAAGCCCATCTGCACTAGTTTGGCTAGGAGGGATAAGACCTGACAAGTGGTTATCTCATCAAATCAGCTCTCAATTAACATAAGAAAAAGAGGACCATGGGGGACCAACAGTCACAGATTAGGCATTGTTTGCTATATACTGTAGAGGGCGCAAGTAGCTATAAGAAGTGCAGTGGGGCGTTTCCAATAGAAAAATTTCTGAATAGTGCCTGACATGTTTCTAAACTAGGGCTGTTTATTATGAATCACAGAATGACCCTGGCCTAAATTCATACAACTTTACCGAGCACTGTAAAACCGTAGTAGGTCCATGGTATAACTAACTCCTTACACTGCAGTATTCTAGGCAGAGTAGGTAAGGCACAGGAATTAGAGCTTAGCTCACAGGCAATTGAATTTACAAAGGATTCATACAAACAGAGGAAACCTAGAGGGAATACAATCCTCCATTGATATGGTAATCAAGATGGGGAGTGGTCACTATGGTGTGTACACAGATGGTTTCACATGACTGCACTTTGAGACAAAGTAAACATGGGGGTAGCTCAAAGGATGGGCACTTTGTACACAGAATAGGTGAAGGAGTCATGATAAAGTGATAAGTTAACTACAGTCAAACCTGCTTTGGTGACCACCTGTCTACAAAGACCACCTGTCTACAAAGACCACATTTTTTGTTTCCCTTGAAAATGGTTTCTCATTGAAACATGTACTAAAGGAACCTGTCTACAAAGTGTGTGTTTCCCTTGGGTGGTCACTATAGACAGGTTTGGCTGTATATAGATATTTGTTAAGAGGCAAATCGTATTTAGACTCAGTGGATGAGCAGATAATGTACGTCTTTCGGATGGTGACGTTAAAGGTTGGTCCCCAGATGTACATAATCATATCTGATTGATACACGTCCGTAAAAATCCTGGCGTCTTGCAGAATGGTAATGTTTTGACACCTTTAAATGTCCCTTGGATATGAGGTATCAATCCTTCAAGAATCATGTCATGGCTATAGGTCCTGTTCATATATCTTGAAAAGGAAAACATTGGAGAATAAGAATAAAAACATCTTGTAGTCTTACCTATCGAGAATACCAGACCGTCTTTTGTGAACTCGTTGCGAAGGGCTTCAACCATCTTTTCCCTCACTCCATGGAGCTGAATATATTAAACAAAAAAATGTTTTAAAAAATCTCATTGAACACAAGCTTTCAACAAAATAAATCCTCAGGAGAAATCTACATTTTAAAAATATGAAGTTATGGTACCGGCAGTCTGCCACAGAAAACAGGAATGTCATTTTTTTGAGCTAAAAAGTCAAAACAATTCACTTAAATTGAATTTGTCTGTTCCCATATGAATACAAAATTACAAATCATCCTGAAATCAATGAAAACTGACTAAAATAGGAGATGGGAAAGTGTCTCTTGGGACTTTCAAGAGGAGTCCTTAATGATTGGTTATGTTGAGAAATAATAAATATTTGATCAGCTTCCATCGAAAAGAGGAGAGCAGTCAAAAAATATACACGGTACGGGTATATTTTCCTCTAGACTAAAAATATACCAACAGGCAAGTGTAAATTCTTAACACTTCTTCGAGGATTTCATGGCTACCCTAAAATCAATTTGAGGCATACAACACACATACAAGGAAAAAGGAGACATCTGTAAATTATTTTTACCTAATTTTTGAAAAATCTTACCTTGTCAAACTCGCTGAACTCCCCCCTCTCCGGGTAACTGCAACTCCTCCCGATTGGGCATATATTGATCATGCCATTCCTGAATTCAATGAAGGTTCCTCTGAAACAACAAACATAGAATAATCATCACTGAATTAGTTAACTAGTTGACTATTGAATTATCTTGATCTCATTCTCATACCATTGAAAAGGGAACCCACAGCCAATGAGTTAAGAGACTGGACAATAATAATAATACCGGTAATGCATTTATATAACATATTTTCCATTTTCATATTGAAATTTGCTTTACAATTACATAATTAACAGAAGTTGTGAGTTTTTAGATTTGTTAAAGGTTATGAGAGACTGCTGGTTGCAAAGAAATCTGGGTAGCTCATGCCACAGTTTTGAATGTGAATGCTCTGTCACCAAGTGTGGGAAGAACCTTGGGAGATGGGTGGTTCAATGTGAAGCCTTGAGAGGAGCGAAGAGAGAATCAGATAGGTAGGGAGGAGCAAGACTATGGATGCATTTGAAGGTGAGAAGAAGTATTTTGTAATGAATCAATGGAATGGAAACTTTTGCAATTTAAGTAAATTTGTTGATGTAATTGTTATTGAAAAAGGAAGAAAAGTTTCACTGTAACACACCAGAATATTTGTTTGTAATTTCACAGATATGAGACTTACATGTGTTTGAAAATTATAATAAAACAAAGAAAATATCTAAATAGCAAATATATCTAAATAACAAATTACAACAACTTCTAGATAATTGACTTTCTCATCCATACCCTAACACTAAATTACATACAAGAGGGCACAATTATCTCTGTGTGAATTTTAATCTGCACCTAAAATGTATCAGATCAAATAACTTACAACAAAACAAGATAAAGAATGAGATTTGTGCTTACCTTTTGAGGGGTAATTTAACACCAGACAGATATTTGAGACAGAAGTTGATCAGTTCCTGCATCTTATCTTCTCCCATGAACTTTTGAATGCTCTGAAGGAAAGAGAAAGACAAATCAATTGATTTATATTGTTATATAAAAATAATATATTATGTACTTTTCTATCCCAGGAGTTATATTACAATCTTTTCTTTTAAGTACAGTTGTTTGCATTAAGCTTACCTTGTTTTGGTTTACTGTTTTATATGAACTGTTCAGACAGAGTAATGAAAGAGAAATACTTGTTTAATATCATGTTTCTATAAAGGCAAATTGATAGATTTATGATATAATTATTTATCATTACTTATCATGGTCAGATACTCTAAATTAAATCAATGAAAGCAAAGTTAACAAACAAGAATAATTAACCAAAGATCAGTTCAATCCAATTCAATTCTTTTAATTCTTTTTTTGAGGAATATAGCAAGGACAAAAATTAATTAGGTAGAATCCAATTACATATTGCTTCCTTCTGGTAAGTATTAGGCTAATGAAAGAAGAGCATTCAAATTACATAAGCCATCAGTGAAACTTTGCCACTGTGGATTTTTGGCATATACATGTATATGATCTTTCTTTCAACAATGGCACTACGTTAGCCAAGATTATATCACAAGATAAACACATCTGTGGAAAGCAGATACTCTCTTTCAATGCTCTTAGCAGTTTCAGTTTAATTCATTTGCATTAATCCAACATTGTTTAGGATACTATTTCATAGGAACAGAATACTAGTACAATAATAAAAGAGCAATAATTGATTAATATCCTGTTTCAATAAAATTTGCTTGTTTGTTTAATCAAATTTGTTACATGATGGATAAAAAATGATGCTTTCTTCTCCTTATCAGTTTTTTGTTTTACTGCTTTTCTCTTCATAAGAATATTTAAAAGGGGGCAACATTGATAGAGCTATAATTATGGTAAATCACAAATAATGATATTTGTTTACTTTAAAAGGGTTTTCAATAAGGCTTATAAGCCATAATGCTCATTGTAGACCTGTTCATGGTCCATTACCTTTCATATTATATTCGTATTCATATTTATTTCATTTCCAACAGAAATACATAATTCATTTGCTCAGGAAACTATACAAATAAACTTTGCACATAATAAAATTATTACAAGAAATTCTTAATTTCTGAGGAAATTTACAATTTTACAATCTTGATTTCTGGTTAATACCTGTGTGGCAATGTTTTCTCCTTTAGCTAACGCAACAAGCCCATTCTCAGCAAAGACGAAATCAAACATATTGATTCTCTCTACGCCATCCATCTGCTCTGTAATCTTAGGCAGATCTGAACCTCCCACCAGTCCAACAGTATATCTTTGCTTCAGTTTCTCCAAAAACTCAACCATATCCGGCTCGATAACCTGGAAAGAAAATAGAAAATAAATGGAAAGAAGTATGATTATTACATATATGTACATACACATCTGGTTGAATGTCTTTTTATTGTAGTACTTTCTGACAACTGGAAGAAGGATACACAGATATCAACTATCAGTCCAATAAATGCTAAAATTTATTAAGCCCTTATAAAAAGATTTTTATAAAAAACAAAGCTAGTTTAAAAAAGAAAAAGAAGAAGAAAATTAAAACAGCTTCCAGCTTTGAGTATGCTCCAAATAACCACAATGCGCAACATATATAAAGTAACAATAAAACTTCAATACTTGATTTAGAGGAAACTACATTAACTCAGAATGTTACCCATCAACGGAAAAGAGAGGGGAAACAAAAAAAGAAAGGGTAAATATATTGAACTGTAAAATATTTTAATAACCCAAAGGATGCCAAAAACATACAACTAGCGGACAAAAGCCAATGCTAAAACAATGTCAAGGTCATTAACTTTGAGAAAATGAGCTTGAAAGTGTCAGGATTTCGTTGATTATTGTCAGGTTAAAAACAATGAAATGAGGTGCTTTTTCCAGTTTACGTCAGAATATACAGGACCAGGAATCAATTAGTATTTGTATTTAGTATGATATCAGAGTCTGACAAGTTATAATGTATTGTAGAAATAAGTACTAGACCCTATTAGTAGTAGATCTAGAATAGAACTAATCTTTTTATTGGAAAAAGTATATTCAATTACTTTTTTTTTACTTTTCTAGTATGCCTGTCTAGAGACTAGTAAGTGTGAATAGACTTTTAAAAGAATTCATGGATGTATTGTTCAATTTCACTTTTTTTTTTTGTTGCAATTTTTGTTATATTTTTAGTAGTCTAGACTAAACAACTGATGTTTATGTTTAGGCTAAGCCAAATCAAATCATGCGGTGAAATAGATCATAGACTAGACTGTAGAGTCTGCAGGCTATTCCTATTGTCTAGTTAATAGTTATTAATAATAACATTAAAATTCAAGTTTACTTTAAAGTTTAAAACTTTAATATTCAAACAGTTAATTATTCATGTTTTCACGACCAGTCCAGGCCTAGATTACGTAGACCATATCCAAACATAAACATGAAATTAGAGCAGACTATCATCTACCTCGTCATGTATTAAGTATTATTTAAACACAGTCTGAAAATGCTAGAGATCTAGATCTATGCGATTAATAAGTTAGAATGCCCGAGTTTGTCCTTCGACTCATCACAGGCCACCCCGCTCCACGAGTCGTCCACAGGCAAAGGCTATCGACAGCTCCGCCCGCGCCCGGCAGCCTGGCGCGAAAGACACGGCTTTGCATGCGCTTGACTGGCCGGGATGCGAGATACCGGTACATAATTTTCAATGTGTGGGACTTACCTTTAATGATTTTGATTAATAGCGATATGTATCTTTGGTTTACTTACTTTCCGAGCGGCAGTAAGAGTTCCATCAACGTCGAAAAGAATGATCTTTGATGTATCACGAGACATGTTGGAGGAGAGAACGATATGTGATCAACACTAGGAGAAAACACAAACTGTAGCACCCGAAGAGCGAAGCAGAAGCGGGCCGAGTTGACACGTCAGAACTTTATGATACCTGAGAAATCTCTTTCCTATATTGCGTGAGCTAGCTAGCTCGAGCTGGCGCGGCACGGCGCGCCGCGGCGCAGCCCAATTTGCATGGATAAATAATGGGAGGCGTTTTGGACAGTCAGCCAGCTAAAAGTCACAGATTAAAAGTGTTAACGTTTTTTGAGGCCGGTCATTGGGAGAAACATACAGGGGCGTCATTCCGAGTGGGGGAGGGGGTCACTAAATCCCAAAGAACCCCCAATCCCCCCCCCCCCCCCTTCTAGGCCTATAATTTGATGGGGGGGGGGGGGGGGACTGTGGGCCTAAACACTTAACATGCGATTATGTAACTATAAATAGAGGCTATATTGAAATAAGAAAAATACAGTTAAACCCTGTCCGGAAACAGCAAAATTTGGCACTGTCAACAGGTGGCCTCATCGACAGGTTCTATATAATCAGGGATATGAGAGGCTTAACGAAATTCTTTGTTTCTTTCTTTTTTTTAAAAACTTTGTAAATAGTGTAAATAGTTCACTACAAAACTTTAGGAATTTTATTTGTCATATATTGTATATTTGAAAGGTGTTGGAACGATTCAAGCTCTATTTGCTTATGTTTCATCCCTTTTTTCATCACCTTTGTGTGTTCATTCTTCAAACTGTATATAAGTTGCAACTTGTCTTTGATAAAACAATGTTATATTCTTTTTCACGTGAAGTTAATTCAAATGTATTGTAAAATTGAAAATGATCTGTCATGTTACATTAATTTTTCATGTGATGTTAACTTCAATGAATTGTGAAATTGTGAACATGCATAAATAAATAAATAAATAAAATATCCCTGATATAATTAACACACGTTTCTTTATAGAGGAAGACAATATTGGTCTGGCGTAGAATAATAATTATTTCTCAGACCTGTCTCCTGAGAGTGCATAGGTGCCCTTTTTTATTGGTACCCCCCCCCCCCAACTTTGAAAGTCGCTCCGCCAGGCTCTTGTCCACGGTAAATGGTGATTGTCAAATCTCGAAGAACAAAACATAACCCCTCATGGCTATCTCCCCATAACGTCCACAATTTCCATTGGTACTTTTTACTTCATGATGAATTGCTTGTTATTTTGGTCTGAGAAATGAAATAAAACTAATGCACTAAAATAAAGCTGATATTGCACCAGAGAGTATCTAGACCCCCGAGCTTCCAGGACCCTTGAGCGGGCCATGGACCCCGGCCGAAAGGGACTTCGCGCACATTCAGATTTGTTTAGGGTGAGTGGTTCAACGCCCCCCCCCCCCCCCCCCACTTCACAAAAGCTTCCTACGCCTATGATCTACAATGTCTATTTTATCAGGAAGCTATAATCTACACGCACCGATTTTCAATAGGTTCCTCACATGAATTGAGTATCATTGTAAGGCGTGCTTGTATAGTTACATATATGATTTTTTATTTCATAATAATTATGTCTGTCTCTATTTATTGTAAAATGTGGAGAAAAAAGAAAGAAACGTGAAACTTGAAAAGCGGGAAAACCCCTGGGTTGTTTTTTTGGCTAGGATATCGAAATTCCCGACGTTGGATGGAATAACCCCCCTTCAACCCGTTTCATGTTCGGTTGCTTCGCTTCCTCGCGGGGTCACATTAATGATGCCATCCAATTTTAGAACACCCCCTTTGAAAGAATCCTGTTGAGGTCTACGCCACTGACTACTAAAACAACAACTACTACTACTACTACTACTACTTTATGCCTAAAATGTCCCTCCCCCTTGATAAAAAGAAGATTTGCTGACCCCGGGCATCAGGCACGTAGCCATAGTTTGATGTTTTGAGGGGGGGGGGGCACATAAATTGTAATCGATCGAGGTAAAACAAAAAGGGTCAAAAAACGTTCAACCGATCTTGGAATTTTGGGGGGCACGTGCCCCCCCCCCCCCCCCCCCCCCCCCCCCCCCCCGTGGCTACGTGCCTGCTGGGCATTGCTGGCCCGTTATGACATATATATTGCAATTAATTTATAGCGCCTTTACATAAACATGCTCAAAGCGTAGTAGTATTATTAGTAGTCAGTGGCGTAGGCCTACACAGGATTCTTTCAAAGGGGGTGTTCTAAAATTGGATGGCATCATTAATGTGACCCCGCGAGGAAGCGAAGCAACCGAACATGAAACGGGTTGAAGGGGGGTTATTCCATCCAACGTCGGGAATTTCGATATCCTAGCCCTGATCCCCGATCCTATAGCTTGTAAAAAACAGGGGTTTCCTGCATTTCAGGTTTTCACCTATCCGCCCGACCCCCCCCCCCCCTTGACTTTTTTTTCTCTGCTCATCTCGTTCCCTCCCCCCCCCCCTTTTTTTCTCTCTCTCTTTCTCTCTCTTTTACTCTCTCTCTCTCTCTCTCTCTCTCTCTCTCTCTCTCTCTCTCTCTTTATCTCTATGTAGGCTATCTCTCGCTCTCTCACTGCCCCCCTCTCTCTCTCTCTCTCTTTCCAAGGCCCGCGCCCTAGCTCCCTCTCCCCTTATAATACACATTGACCAATATAGCTAGTACGTACCCCTTCCTCCCGTGGTCGACGTGCGTCGTTCTTTTTCTCGTTATGGCTTTTTCTTCTTTCGTATATTCTATTTATTGTCTCTTATTCTTTGTTTTCCAAGGGAAAATAGCCAGTAAGGATTTTAGAAGTAGGCCTATATGCAAATTTAAATTTAATTAAATGGACTGCATAATTGTATTATAAATGGGCTATGAAAATGTGGATGTATCATGGAATTTTCTGGATAAAACAACATTTTTTTTTAACCTACAGTGCCATGCCGTAATTTTTTTTTTATCACCATATTATTGCATCCAGTGGCGGATCCAGGGGGGGCCGAAACGGCCGCGGCCCCCCCCCCCCTATTGGCGGCGCAAAAAAAGAAAAAAAGAGGAAGAGAAAAAAAGAAAGGAGAAGAGAAGAAAAAAGGAGAAGAGAAAAGAAAGGAGAAGAGAAAAGAAAAGAGAAGAAAGAAGAGAAAAGAAACACAGAGAGAGAGAGAAAAAAGAGAGAAATGATGACGAAGAAAGCCCCCCCCCCCCCCCCCCCCGAATTTGTGTTTTCAAAATCTCCGAAAAAGGGTTACTTTTCACGCAACAAAGTCCGGCCCGTTTACACACCGGAGATAGAGGGGTGCTTTCAAAGAGAGGGAACATTAATTGCGCGTACCCTAGATAACACTGAGTGAGTGGGGGGGGGGGGGGGGGGGGGGGAAATGGCGCTTAGTGACAGTAACAACGAATAAGGGAAAAACTGTAATCGTGAGATTTGGGGTCATTCCAGTAGGCTTGGCAAACGTCATTGAATAGAGGGGGCCGGGCCGGCCGCATAAAATCTCGAGCCGCGGATTCAAAGTTAAACGCTAAAAACAGCCCCTGCGCTACAAAGGTCACCACTCTTTAGTGAGAAATTTGAAAAGGGCACACTATTTTGGATGTCTTTTAAATAGAAGCTATATACTCAACAGTCACATTTTTAATTAGCGGTAGGGCCGCTTCACAACTCTTATTTTGCCCTTCATTTGGATTCAGCTCAAATCAACTCGCTTGTGCTTGTATTTGAACTCATGTTGGTAAAACCATGGATTTATCCATGGTTGGTGTAATAAATCTTTCCTTTCTACTAGTCTAATTGTGTGCTATCACAATCATGATTGTTTCATTTTCCCTGTAAAGCAGGCGCGTAGCCAGGGGCGATATAGGGGCAGTAAGAGGACATAAGACGAAAAAGGAGCAGACAAGGAAATATTTTTGAAATTCTGACAAGTCGAGAACGGTACAACGAATCGTCTTCTTTCTCTCAAAATTTCCGCGCTACTCGCGAGCGGGGAAAAACTAAATTCAAACAACGATATAGAGTCGAGAATGGAACAACGAATTATCTTCTCTCTTTAATAATGTAATGAAATGTCAAAGCTTCCGCGTTTCGCGCGGGAGGGGGAAACTGTATTGAAACAAGGATTTAGAGTCGAGAATGGAACAACGAATTATCCTTTTCTCTAATAATTTAATAAAACGTCAAAGCTTCCGCGCTTCGCGCGGGAGAGGGGAAACTGAATTCAAACAAGGATTAAGAGAAGAGGATGGTACAACGAATCGTCTTCTTTCTTTAATAATTAATGAAGCGTCAAAGCTTACGCGCTTCGCGCGGGAGAAGGGAGGGGACTCAATTCAGACAAGTATTAAGAGTCGAGAACGGTACAACGAATCGTCTTCTTTCTCTAATAATTTAATAAAACGTTAAGCTTCTGCGCTTTACGTTCAGAGAAGGATAAGAGTCGAGAATGGAACAACGAATCTTCTAATTCTTTCTCTAATAATTTCATTAAACTATGAAAGGTCAAAGTTTCCGCGCTTCGCGAGGAGGGAGAGGGGAACTGAATTCAGACAAAGAATAAGAGTCGAGAATGGCACAACAAATCTTCTTCTTTCTCTAATAATTAATGAAAGGTCATAGCTTCCGCGCTTCGCGCGAGAGGGGGGGGGGACGAACTAAATTCAAACAAGGAGTTAGAGTCGAGAATGGAACAACGAATCTTCTAATTCTTTCTCTAATAATTTCATTAAACTATGAAAGGTCAAAGTTTCCGCGCTTCGCGAGGAGGGGGAGGGGAACTGAATTCAGACAAAGAATAAGAGTCGAGAATGGCACAACAAATCTTCTTCTTTCTCTAATAATTAATGAAAGGTCATAGCTTCCGCGCTTCGCGCGAGAGGGGGGGGGGCGAACTAAATTCAAACAAGGAGTTAGAGTCGAGAATGGAACAACGAATCTTCTAATTCTTTCTCTAATAATTTCATTAAACTATGAAAGGTCAAAGTTTCCGCGCTTTAGAGTCGAGAATGGTTCAACGAATCCTCTCCTCTAATAATTTCATGAAACATCAGAGCTTCTGCGCTTCGCGCTTAATGGGGATGGGGGGGGGACAGCGAGCTGCCCGAATATGAATTTTTGATATCTTTTCTCGTTTATTTTCGTGATAAATAACACTTTCATAATATACATGTACATATATAATGCTCAAATTTTTGCTCGATCGCTTCGCTCACTAGCCGAATTGTGAAACCAGAAAATTACTTTTTCGGGCAAGAGGCTATAGCCCCCCCCCCCCCTCCCCCCCCCCCCCCCCCCCCCCCCCCGATTGAAATGACAAAAATTGTACCGGTATGGTGCTTCTAATATGACCTTGTAAGTATTGATATGTTGAGTATTAAAAAAGGTCTGCGCAATTTTCAAATTTCCGGCCCCCCCTATTGGAAAATCCTGGATCCGCGCCTGTGCATCTAACATTGCATATCCGGGTTTATACCGACAAAGTAGCCCATGGTCATAAAACTGTTTTGTTATCGTTCGTGCTAATTAGCCGCACCACCGCACGTACAGCGTATACACATCAGATTTTGAACGCCCTCGGTAAAAACACGTACAAGAAATGACACTGCATAGTACTGCTCGAAAATAAGCTAGAAATTTCAGGCGTGTACGTCTACTTGACTATGTACATTGCACACTGGCGCTAGCTAGCCCTGATCGGAATTTGGGATATTACTACCGGTATATACCAGCGGAGTTGATGTTCGTCCTTTATGTAACTGTTCTTCAGAAATAAACAGTTTTGTTTCTTTCCCATTCCTGGTAGGATGTTGTGATGGTACCAGTGACTCTTGTTGATTGGTTGTGAATGATCTAACTAGATGCCCATGATGGGGAAGAATTCAAATTGCAGGAGAATATGTCTGTTCGACATGGATGGGACCATAACAAACACAAGAAGGGTAAGTTGGATTTCATGTTGCTTAATTAATACTATACCTTTATATTTGCACATAACTTTCTTCGTACGCTGTCACCTATCAAAGAAACTAGTATGAATATTGTGCTGTTGGTGCATGGTGTTAATGTATTTTCGAATGTTCTTATAATTTGCTCTGTAAATTTCACAACATCGACATGTAAACCTATACTTTCATGTTGAATTTATGCTCTAATGATCATATCCATATACTTGTTAATATGTGTATACCTCTCTCACCATGAATGTGAATTATATATCAGCTAATTTAGTACTGCAAGTCTACATGTACAAGGGGTACCACTACAATTCAGCACCACGAACATGTTTCCATACCCTACATGTGTTTTTGCACGTAAATCGCATTATCATAGAGTAGCTTGTACTTGACTGCACGTTCTCCTTTGTGCATACATGTGATGATGCAATCGTAGACGTGGTAAATCCCAACAAAATCAATGAGCTTCGATCAAAAGGGGGAATGTTAATTGAAACGAACACAATAAACGGTAAACTCCTCTTACAAGTTCCATTTTGTATGTATACTTGTGATGGGTATTCATACATTTTTTTGCGACTGGGTGTTTGTCTAGTTTTTCGTCGCCCGCAGTGTCGTACATTTCCATTCCAAACATTGCGGTCTACCATCGGGCGAGCGATGTTCTGATTGGCCAATTGCGGAGGTATATGGAGGGTGTGTCCGTGACGTCACAATAGTAGGTCGTGTTTGACTTACTAGTGACATTCAGATAGGATGACATCGGCAAAAAGGCAATTTGTTCACCATTGCATACATGTATACGGTTCGGCAGGCGGGAAGGGATTAATCTTAGTGATAATTCTTTGCATTCCACATTCCATATTTTGGTAAAAAAGAACACTTACCGGTGATTGTCCACAGACAATAAAAAGAAGACAAACTATTGGAGGTAACAATAACTGAGCGCAGTCGAAAATCGAAAATCGTGTTGACCATGCACGTCAGAATTGTTTACTTGTTAAAATGCGAAGTGCGTCATTCATTATTCTACCCCAGTATAAATTCACATGATGGTACATTTTTGTTTAAATCCTGCTTAGCTGCGTGCTAGCTAAGAGGAAATAAGACACTAATATGGAGAAGAGGAAATGAATTGACAGGGTAAATACCGAGAAACACTGTTGTTGACTGGTTTGTAACGTCATCACCACTGTGCACTCTCATATCCTGAAAGATAATGATAAAAGTACAATTTCAGGTGAACATTAAAGTCTGTCCATTTGAATAGCTGAAAATATGGGTGATTTCAAGTTTGCTGTTCTGTAGACAACTGTGTCTTACAATTTGTTTATAATTCGAGAATGATATGCAGAAAACAAAATCGTACAAACTCCGGTCCCCCCCCCCCCCCCCTCCCCCTATAGTCGGACAATGCAGCACGCTCAACCTAGCTATTCCATTTATGAAAACTGCATTGGCTGGAGTTTGCAAGTAAATACTTCTGAATACATGACACATACTATAATCAAGATAATGGACTTAAACATACGTTTATACAGCGGGATTTATGGTTGAACTGGTCCCCACGCCCCCACCACCAACTTCGCCACAATTTTAAGAATTAAGAAAAAAAAACCTTGACCTGCAGTAGGTAGAACTCTTGTAGTGTGCCTCATTCACCATACACTTATTTTTTATATATATTTTTTTAATAATGAAATATAGACGATTTTTTAACTCGGATGCCCATACATTTGAAATACATGTTTCATGCCTCTTTTTGTGAAATGATTGTGGCAATGTGATTTATTCTTGATAGAAACAGTTTGTATAATCTCAGCACTTTATTGATCAATAAAGATCCGAGAATATATAAATCAAGAATAAATCATATTCCCGCAATCATTTTGTGGAATGAAGTTGGAAACGTTTATTTCAATTCAACCTTATGTGCATGTACATCTTCAGATCGTAGTATTCATGATTTCCTACTTTGTTTGTTTGTGCTGATCGTACAGACAATCGAACCCGAGATGATCGACGTCCTGTTAAAGCTACAGACTCATGTTCCCATCGGTCTGATCACGGGCTCAGACATCAAGAGCGTCGAGAACCAACTCGGACACGATCTCCACCAGATGTTCGATTACGTGTTCGTAGAGAACGGCATGGTAGCATATCAGAAGGGACAGGTGTTTGCTAAGAAGGTCAGTTACCATGGAAACAATGACATCACGAAGTGTCTTTTTTAATCAAACAACGTACATGTAGTTATCATTTTAAAGAATCATTTGGATTTCTCTTTCCCTCCCCTTCTCGCTATCACACTTCTTTTTTTCTTTTTTTAATATTTATTTTCCCTTCCTCTCCCCCATCTTCGCCTTATCTCCCCCCCCCCCCTCTCTCTCTCTGTACTATCCATCCATCCATCCATCTATAAATATATAAATATTTACTGTCTACCCTCCTCTCTCTCTCTCTCTCTCTCTCTCTCACTCTCACTATCTATCTCTATTTTACCAAATATATCTATCTCATTATATACACTTTCGTCCCACTCAATCGTGAAATCTTGTTTCCCCTCCCCCCCCCCCCTGCATGACAGTTACCCCCCCCCCCCCCCCCCCCCCATTGCGTTCCCTGAATGTTTTCGTATTCGACTTCGAAAGATTGGCTATAATGCTCTTCATCGTCCTGTGCCTTGACAGGTCGATCTTTAAACGTCGCTGTAGATATTCTTTTCGATAACGATGTTATTGTTTCCTTGAATGCCTCAATATATTTGTTATTTTGGGTCCCTGTTTTGTCCTTGTTCTGCAGCATGGTCATATTGTGTGGTTAAAAAGGTACTATAACCTTGATGACACTTGAGTAAATAAATGTGGTTTTTCTGTTCATTCGCAGATCTTGTTTGTTTGTTGGTTTGTTTGTCATGATTTAAAAAAATAAATTATCCGATAACCCCGGAACTATATACTACCTTACCTTGAATGAATATTCTCCTAGTTTTGTACTTTTTTAGTGCTACTTCAAATTATTCATATTTGTATTTAAATGGCATTATAAAGGCATATTGTTTACGTAATTTTGCTCTATTAGTTGCTTACTATAGATAAGGATCAATTACATTTTTTGGTTACTTTCCTTTCTCTTTCAGATTATATCAGAGCAAATCGGAGAGGAAAAGTTACAAGAAGTTATCAATTTTGTACTGCACTATTTGGCTGATTTACATCTTCCGATCAAAAGGTATTCATTATTGAACAAATTGTTATAATTCTAGCTAACATAGAACTTTGTCTCTTTGATATCACATTAATATTTCACTTGCGTGTACTTAAAATCGAATGATCAGAAGAAGTAGAGTTCGTTCATTATAGTTTACGTATACGTAAACTATAATTATATAGCGCCCCTAATTATTATACAACAATATTGATAAAATTCATCTCATTTCTTCTTTTGATCTTGCATAATTGTTAATAATTATGTAAGTCATTATTGTCATTGTTCGGGGAATACACATCAGAAAGTACTGTGTCTACGAAGCAAGATTGCAGTTCCACATGTACTGTATTTACAGGTCTAGGTTGTCGAAAAGAAATTCGTCTCTTGATTTTGTTTCTTCTCTTCTTATTAGTCTTTGACTGACGCAACTATTTTCATCTATCTCTTTAAAATTAATATTCTATTCGTTTCCTGTTTCATTCCTTTGTCATCTGGCTGCTCTACCTGTGGATATTAAGCTCAGTGCACTTTAGTAATAATAATAAAAACGGTGCTTATCAGGCGCTTTCCCCCAAAGTCTCTCTTTGAACGTAACTGTTATATTATTTATTACGCTGATACCGGATGTTTTCTGGAATGTGTACCGGTATGATACCCAATAGAGCCAAGGGTTTTTATATTTGATTTTATTTGTCTGTTTTTCAGAGGATGTTTTGTGGAATGTCGTACCGGTATGATCAATATATGTCCTATGGGACGATGTAACTCAACTCTGGAAGACAGAAGAATCTTCTGTGAATATGACAAGGTAGGTCATCTAGAAAATCATTAATATAATTTATGTAGAGGTGGTTTAGTATACACAGACGTTGTGTGTTCGGACAGGTTGTGTATCTGGATACTTGATTTAAAACGACAATTTGAAGAAGTTTAAAGCAATATTTAATAAATCTTGTAAGACTTATTTTTGACAATGTTAGATGGGACAAATATTCATGATGGTTAGTGCTGTTTGGTGAATACTTTTCTTTTAATCCGAAGGCAAAAGATAATTCTTTATGTTCGTCAGTGTCCGAACACCAAATCCCCATCATCTGTTATGGAGCTCTCACACTCTGCCGTGTAGGCCTACCGTCCACCTGCCGGGCTATTAAAAAACAACAGAGTCCAGAACGTTGGGTTTTGAGCGAACTTGTCCCCGGCCGCAAAAAAAAATTCATAAATTTAATCTTTTCACCGTTTCGTTGCCATCTTCTGACCGTTCTCACCGGGCGCATACCGGGTGTTGAACGTGCTTCTACCGTCTTCACCGCCCAGATTGACTTTTGTTGAAAATTTTGGCCGTTTCCATACCGGGCCCATACCGGGTCTCGAACGTGTGCACCGGGTTTGTAGCAGCCACCTACCAGTCACTTAGCGTCCCCTCACCGCTCGGAGCGTCCTGTGAACGAGTCCCCGGACTGCTGACGTCATGACACGACTGCCATAAATACCCCGAATTGAACGGCAACGGTCAGTCCGCTCTCCATTTTTCATCACCGTTCTGTAACGGGTTATGAGCGTGTTGTGAAAGTGTTCATACAGTGTGACCGTTTTCATAACGTATTCATACCGTCCTCATACCGTTCAACACCGTCCTCTTGCCGCTTACTTGCGGCCGGTGCCAGCCGGCCAAAGTTTTGAACATGCCCAAAACTTTCGCCGGGTCCCATTGGGTGTAAATAAGCGCCAACGCCCTATTAACGTGTTGCCCGCTTTGATAACGAACCACCGTGTGCCCTCGCCGTTCTCCACCGTCCGCAGACATTTTCGCGCACGGTGGCACACGGTAGGCCTACACGGCAGAGTGTGAGAGTCACTTTAGTAGCACAGGGTGGTCGATGAGCAGAATTCATTGTGAGAGTGTAGGCTTGTTTTGGGGAGGCGTGTGCTACTTTTTCTTTAAAATTTGCATTAAATGTTTATTAGGTACTCATGAACTACAGGAAATAAATGAATCTGACAAATTATCATGTTGTCACATATCGGTTCTTAAAAAAACCCTGCTACATACTTGATTTGGTATATAGATTGGTTTTATTTGTCAAAATTTCCATTATTTTTCATACACAAAAATATTTGCCATATACTTGACATTAATGTAACAACATAGGGTGAAACAGAATTTCCATCAGTTGATTAGCTGCCAAATTTCACAATTTTTATGATAGATTGAGCATTCCATATGCACATGAGCGATGCTACAATTATTGTTGACAAACCTTCCCCCTTGGTCGATTCCCATATGGTCACATAAATTCAGTACAAGTACTGCATATAAATATTGTGTTTAATGTCATGAAAGTTAAATATAAATTACACTGTATAAACTTTATATACAGTATAAAGGTGCATACTTCACAATAAAAATAGTGACTTCAAATGTACTGGACAGTTTGGTGTGTAGAAACACCCCAAATTAAATATTTTTAATAAGGTATTTCACTTTTTTGTAAATGAAATTTTAAAACAGTAATGTTTTGTTTCAGTATACTTATAGTTTGGCAAGGTGAGGGAAGAGGTACCCCCCCCCCCCCCGTTACAGATGTTTGTCAAGGATGTTTAATAAATTCAATTAATTTCCCCCTTCCCTTGACTAAAATTTATTAAAAAATATATAAAAACAAGTGTCAACGGGATCAGAGACAAATCAAACATCTGTGAATTAAGTGTGACTTTACATTCTATTTAATTGTCTACAGAAACACAAAGTCAGAGAAAAGATGGTCAAAACACTCCGAGAAAGGTTTTCTTCCAGCGGACTCAAATTTTCAATAGGTGAGATTTCTTCAGTTTATCATTTTTTAATTTCATCCATCAAAGGTAGTTTTGCTCTTTTTACGTTCTACTCAGTTCGCAGGGGAGATATTTCTATTTGAATTTTCATACATAGCCCAATACAGCTTTGAATTACTATGTTTCATTTCACCTTCCACTAAACATATTAAGCAATGTTGATATTCAATAATGCTAGCCTATAGATACAGGTGCCGTAACTAAATACATTACAAGTTCTTAAAATAGTGCATTGAATTTTACACACAGAGCAAGGAAGAATAAACATGACAGAATCGATTGATTATCGTATTATACAGTAAAATCACAATTAAAGAGCTAGTTGAATTTTGTCTGTAGTCAAGTTGCCTGTATGTTGTATATAAAGTAGTTTGATGGCGATATCTGCAAGCAGCACTGACTTGCAATTAAAGGAATGCGTCAGAGATTATCGCCTCAACTCACATGATTATTATTCTTTTTCTACCAAAAATAACTAGATGAATATTAACATGTTTGTAAAATAGTAATAGTGAAATTGTGATGCATGGTATAGTTTCATCATACCTGTTACTTGACTGGTATACGTTTATCGTGATATTTAACATACTCGATTCATATTTGCAATATATGTTTTATATAATGCTAAATATATTACTCATTGCAGATGTAGTATAAAAAATTATATCGCTAGTGATATTCGTTAATTAATTTGTCTCGCAATGTATGGTCAACAATGGATCCAAAAGATCACGACGTTTCGTGCGCCGCTGCAACACTTCGTCAGGTGATAAAATATAATGTAATTATGTAAGCAAGCGTGTTTTATACTCTTTTAGATCCCTTGTTGACCATACATTGCGAGACAAACGAATATCACTAGCGATATTATTTTCGATATGTTTGTTTGGAATTTGCCCTTTTAGGCCTTTTTTATGTGAAGCTTGCATAAATTAACAAAGTATTGTGTTCATGTTATTAATTTCTAGGAGGACAAACAAGCTTTGACGTGTATCCGATGGGATGGGATAAGACATTCTGTTTGCAATATTTGGATCAGGAATATAAAGAAATATACTTCTTCGGCGACAGGACATCACAGGTATATCAATATTCCTTCTCTATGACTCTCTTATTATTGGTCCGATTCATTTAGACGTTTTGTTTCTCGTATTTTTCTGCTTTCATACAAATTAACTAAGGTGGATTAACGCTTTGAAAGTGCCGCCATTGAGACAAGGAGTCTCATCAAGTCGTCTTTCGTGAGGCGAGAGGAGACGGGATGCTGACGGGACATAATGATCTTGAATCTCACCTTTTTCCTTCTGTTTGCCCTTAATGTTCTTGTATCGTCTTTGAATACACCATGCAATCACATAGCAAGATTAATGGACTTGACATAAGGATCATCTTGTCTTTTTGGTGGTACTTTCAAGCTCAAATAAGTAAGACAGTAATATTCTCTGATAACGAATTGTTTGTTTGTTTTTATTTCCGAAATCCATATATATATATATATATATATATATATCCAAGTTTTTAAAAACATACACAATTATAAAACACATTTCAAATGATAAGAAAGTAAGTAAATGTGTAAAGTATAGACATACGGTTGGATAGCCCATTCAGTTACCCATAATTCAATTACCTAACCAGAATAGTGAAGAAAAAAAACTCAAGTGCATTGTTCCCTCATTTTGTCATGACAACAGACTGAAATTCAAAGAAAATGAAATAAAATGAACATGTTAATGAAATCACAATTGTGTAGGCTCTATAATATAGCCAGGAA
Source organism: Strongylocentrotus purpuratus (assembly GCF_000002235.5). Lineage (NCBI taxonomy): Eukaryota > Metazoa > Echinodermata > Echinoidea > Camarodonta > Strongylocentrotidae > Strongylocentrotus > Strongylocentrotus purpuratus. Next base: position 36,250,744 of record NW_022145599.1, read on the forward strand.
GGCTCTGGATTCTGGAATGGCTTAGTCAATATTAACCCTCTCTAAAATCATATCATAATTATTATTATTATTCTCGCTCCCTCCCTCTCTCTCTCTCTCTCTCTCTCTCACTCTCTCTCTCTGTTAAGGGTAAAGGTGTCAATAATTCCTCTATCGGTTGCCCATCTCCCTACCCCGTAATCATTCATTTAACATCTCTTGATCTCTTGTTTTCCTTGGTTACTTTACAGGACGGTAACGACTACGAGATCTTTCATGATAGCAGGACTATCAGCCACACTGTAACTAGCCCAGAACACACCAAGCAACTCTTACAACAACTCTTCTTCAACCAACCACCAAACACTGACTCGTGAGTGTCATGTTAGTGACTTCTAAAGCTACAGTACTCTTCTTTCTTAGAACAAGCACCAGACTTGCCAGTGTCTGAATCATAACACTTCCAGTGTCTGTGGTCTGGATCAAAGACGTTACCATCAATCATAGGGTATATAGTTCCAAACACCATTCCCTTAGAGAAGGGGCCACTCTAAACACTAACTAAAATGTTGGATCACCATTTTAAAGGGTCAAGGAGTAAACACTTTTTTCAATGTAAGATTAACAATTTTAACACGCATGTTCAAAGTGTTCATGTACTATTTACAAATACGTGGTCACTCTTTGACCCTTTGTAGTCCCCAGCTCATTTAATCACCCGGATCTTGGTTAGTTAAGAGTCGGTGTTAGAATCAGAAAAAGTGATTTTCGCCACACTGTAACCAGCCATTAGTACACCATTAGAAACCTTTTGAAAGTATGTTAAGGAAATGCTTGTGTCAGTGTTATCATTTATGCCAGTACTGTTCAGAGATCATAATGGTTACCGGTCCCAAACACCAGAGACAGAGTCCCTGGATAGCATCGCTGGTGTTCGTGTTATAGTCTTGAGTACTTGTGTGATAAACTGTCCCAAGTACAATAAACACCTTTTCGTTGATTAGCACCAACTCTACGCCCCTGAGATCTAGCACCGGAATAGCAATTCTGCGCTTATCATATAAATGTGGATTTCTTTTGAAACCGTTTATACCTCCATGCCTCCATGGACATAGTAAGATGAAAACATTATAATCATTTTGTCATTGTTACACAGCCGTGAAAAATAGTTTGTAAATGAAAAAAAGGACACTGATGTACATATTGATTTTAAACTGAATGTAGACCTTTATTCATAAAATGTATAATAACAACTGACTAAAAGAGGTTTATTGCAAGAAATGTATTATGTATATGTAGTTTATGTGTATATTTTATTTTAACTAAACAAATCAATCGGTCAGCTCTGTCTCCATATGAACCAATGTGATGAAACCTAGATGAAAAGCAGAAGCCTAACGGTCGGACAATGATTTTGGCTCATTATTATATAATATTCTAGATTGTCACAAATATCCTTTTTTATTCAGTTATTCATTTATTGCAATTCTTTGGGGCTAGATTGCACGTGATTTTTATGTAAAATGTTTAAGCCTTACAATGAAATTACAATCTAGTATTTTGTATTTTTACAATCAAAGCGTGATAATCACGGTAGGAAGTGCTGAACATAATAATTTATTACGACATGTCATGAAAGTAATAATTATTTGGCCTTCGATCAGCCAACCTGATTACAGTAGACAGAGAGTTAAAAAATGAAACATTTTCTCTTTGTTTTTCTATATTTTACCATGATTACAACTTACTGTTCATTGTATTCTATCATTTTATCATAAAGAGTGACCAAAAGATAATGACTACATATTTTTTAATGATCTGATTTGCTAAAATCATGTGTAAAAAAACATTTCCAGGAAATTACTTTTAAATTCCAACGTACATGTATTTTTTTTCCAATTAATTTTACAACTCATGTTATTGTTCTTTTTTTAGTGATCTTTAAAAACAAACTTTTTTTTTATTACAATCAATTCTTTATTTTTATTGTGAGTGTTTATATCCAGCGGAGCATCAGTTAGTATTACTGCATGACCAAGCGAACTAAGTTTGTCATGAGTAATTACTTTTCGTTTGTTTTGTGCAGAATGTTTATGTCTTTCAAATCAATTGTTTTTTAGCAACAACAAACAAAAAAACTCTCAAAGCTCGACACTCTTGTGGTAAGTATCCCGGCATAGGAGAAATCTCTTTCAGGAAGAAAAATTACCCGAATAGTTACCTACACATGGCAGTTGCGATAGTAATGAGTTTATGTTTTACAAAACATAGAATGATATGCTACATGAGTTCATATTTGTATACCTTTTGAGCCTTAGTTAGCTTTTGAAACAAAGTAAGCAGAACTAAATGTATCCAAATGTATTTTGTTCTGAATACTTCAATGTGAAAACAATGTAGTTTGGTTTTACCCAGCAAGGCGACAAAAAAAGAAGAATTACAAAGGAGTGTGGAGCTTTTATAGAGCTTTTTCCATGTTGTTTAAATTATGTGCTTTATTTATTATCTTCCAGAACAATTGGAATTTTACAGGATGCGACATTATTTTGTTTGTCATCCAATAGTGAGGACCAATTCCGTTTAGATGTGTGTGACTTTACAAATGCAATAGTTTGTTATGTTTTCTTTTATGAATTCTCTACAAGGAGGCTGTATAATCATAGGTAAAAAGATGTGTGTGTTTTTTTTAATACAACGATGCCCAAGTCATACCGACGAGATCAAAATGACAGTAGACCAAACAGGATTGACATGACACCCGAATGGCGAAGATTCGATCGGTTTGGCCTTGTGTCTTTGGTATATGTCTGGTATTTCATAGTACAAGAAAAAGGAGTTTGTAGATTAAAGTTTTTAGAAGTTACATGGCGGTATTTCTCGCTGTAGTTTTCAAGAAGCCTTGTGATTCGCTTTCATACTGCCAAACAACTCAGTTTCATTTCTCTTTCTCAATGTAATTGGAAGACAAAATTAAGGATTGTGTAACATGTATATATTGAAATTTGTATATCCTAACTAAGAATCATAATTAAGTGATAAAGAGAATGTAAAGAAAACATTGGAGATATACTTCGCTGCATCATATCGAAACAAAAACGTATCATAATCAATTTTAGTTACAGTTCTAACCCAAAACATAAACAATGTAATTTATTTTAAAACCCGGATGCAATTAACATTATCGCAACTATTTTTGAAAATGAAGTTAAAGGCAATTTTAATAATCTATGTTATGTCCTATAGAAACCATGTTCGGCTCACGTAATAGGTCATTGCATGCCATGCTCAATATGTGACGAAATTGAAATTGTCTTTGGTCGATTTTTGATAAGTAGTTGCTATAGTACCCTATAGTATTACTATTTCGTATATCAACCATAGCTATTTAAAACGGTCAATTGTTAAATATGACACAGGTTGGGCCTGACTGCCGCATATAACACTGTGTGGCATCTTATATGGGTATGTCCAGGGGGGGGGGGGGGGTACTCAGATTTGGTTTGGACGGGGGTGTGGTGCCGCCCAAGTCTCGAAACCCCTACTCATTTTTACGGGCCAGTGGGGGGGGGGGGGAGGGTTCTCGAAGTAAAACACAATTTTCAGGTTTGTTATGAGAATATTGTCGTCTGCACAAAACACAGAGGGCGCCTATTCATTTTAATACGGAGATATTATTACAAATGTATATAAAGTGTTGATCACTATTCTCAATATATCTCTATCTTTTTTTAAAGGTATTTTTTTACCAGAATCTATTTTTTCTTAAGTTGTTCTTTGGTTCATTTTTAATTGTACCAATACTCGTAATCGTATAACGACACGCCCCTATTATGTTATTGATTATGTCAAAATATCTTGTAAAGTATTTTCGAAATCGCACAGAAATGAAGTAAATAATTGCTTCTGGGTTTAGAAGGTGATTGCGGAATAGGCTCAAACAGGAGTATAGCGTCACGTTGTAAAAATAAAAGCTATACATATTTTTGTTACATGAAATAAAATTTAAAATAGATCAAAGTGAAGTGTTGTAATTTCATCCTCTTTTCCATTATTAGAAGGCGTGTTCTCTTCCATTATAAGGCTTGATTGGAAATGACGTTTATTGGAGAGAAGACTGCATGTCTGACTGAATTGTGCGTTAATCATATTCGGTTGGATAGGACTATTCTTTTTTTTTTTTTATTAACGGTTTATCATGTTTATAGTGAAATTGTGAGAGATGATCAATGACGAAACTGTTGACGATGATGATGATGATGATGATGATGATGATGATGATGATGATGATGACGATGATGATGATGATGATGATCAATCACGATACTGTTGACGATGATGGTGATGATGATGATGACGATGATGATGATGATGATGATCAATCACGATACTGTTGACGATGATGGTGATGATGATGATGACGATGATGATGATGATGATGATCAATCACGATACTGTTGACGATGATGATGATGATGATGATCAATGACGATACTGTTGACGATGATGGTGATGATGATGATGATGATGATGATCAATGACGATACTGTTGATGATGATGATGATGATGATGATGATGATGATAACGATGATGATGATGATGATGATGATGATGATGATGATCAATAACGATACTGTTGACGATGATGGTGATGATGATGACGATTCGTTCATATGGCTTCACAATTCTTTTTAAGGCATAAATTAGTTAATTGGTTTAACCCATGCTGTGGATGTGAAGTTTCGAGGAAGAGAAAGAGATGAGAGAAAGTAAAAAGAGAAAGAAAGAAAGAGTTGCATTATGCTATTCTGAAATGTCAGAATCTCTGACAGGTTTATAGATACATCAGTACACCCCTCCCCCGGAAAAAAGGGGGAGGGGTGTCATGATCTGTTTTGAAGCAAAATACATCAGTGTCGTCGTTTGTTTCGGTATTTGGGGGAGTGTGTGGTTATCAAAACTTACTTTAAAGATTAATCATTATCATCCGCCAGTGTATGTATGGTAGTTTATTAGGTCCATATCGAAATAGGATTCTATTCTACCGCAATAATTCGTATGTTTCCTCCTTTTTTTTTAATACATTTCTTCAAACGAGTAGGGGGGAAACAACTTTTCTTGTAGCTACATAGAGAGCGCTAACAGTAAAATCTTTGGAAGTTTACACTGGAATGGAGAGGCGACAAATAATAAGATAAATGTGAGCAGTAAAAATGCCCCAAAAAATTAGTATACGGCCTACGGGTGTGCTAATAAAGATGTGCTTTTTATTATTGAATTCAGTTGCAATATCTATAGATTCTTAAATTATGCAGGTTTAGTTTTTTCTTCCTAAGTTTCTTTCTGTGCCGGTTTTTAAGAGCTCGAACAGTCAGCACTGTGACTCACTGGATAATGGGACGACCTTAACGGGTCCAAAGTCTTTAAGAATAGTCAAGTTCACTTGGATTTGAGCGATCTTACCCAAATATCAAACAAACTTATCTCGATTGAACTCTCATCGCGTTTGAGTGTGTCTTTCATTGTTTTACGATTAGGCACAATAAGATACTGTAGTTGACATATCCGGCTTGCATGGGAAGCTAATAGTAAGATACAAAATGTCATGAACTCATGAGAAAATAAAATTTTCAAGATCCTCCCCCCCCCCCCTCCCCCCGTTTACCCCCATACCCCCTGGCATCATGCCCTCCACGCCAACTTCCCGATCTTCCTCTCTCACATAGACATCAATCTTTGGATTAATATCTTCACAATTCGTCTTTGGCAGATTACATAACATTTTAACAACTAGTCGTGTAATTTCCTGTCGATAAAATCACACTAAAGAATGGTACTCCTGACGGTCGAGAAAAACATTGTCAGGATATAATAAATTACCTGTATATTTATCTTGATTGCTCCCTGGATCTGTTTAACTTCCTTTTAGCAATAATCATTCCTTTGGACTATATAGGCCTATGTCTACTCTAAACAGTCACGTATTTGTATGATACACATACACCAGGGAGATGAGACCTCCCTGCATAGAGTGAAAATCGTTTAATAAATGGACCTATAGTATTGATAACAATAATTTTTCTACTTGCATTGCAATTGGCATATTAGTGTTTTCGTAACAAACTACTAAATGTTAAGTTGAAAACAATGTTATGCCCTGTATAATAATAGGCCAATACAAACTAAAAAGCAATGTGAATATTTCATGACAATATTATAACTCATAATTCGATATCTCCCTTCTATTATATTTTCCATACTATTCCATATTAAACAGAACAAAATTAATTTAGCACCAACAGACCTTCGAAAAATAATTTCATTTAGTAAAATCTAAAAATTATTGCCATGGTAACCACACTGAAACTTTATTTACATATGTTTAGAATCCATTCATTGATAAGTTTTTATTGACGCGTTTGGAAGAGAAAGCTTGCATTTTGGGTGTAGTCCAATATACTTCTTTTGTGTTGGGTTATCTTATGTGTACACAAAGGTGGAGAGGACCTTGGTGTGCACCGATACATGTGTAGTTAAATAGTCTGTATAATAAATACTTAATTTGGGGAAAACTACCCACAAATGTCTTTCAAGCAAGTAGATTATAACTTCAGAACAGTACATGGAGTCTAATTAACTGATGAAAATCATCAAAAAATATTACCGAAGTTTAGTTTCTGTAAGCTAAGATATCGTGTTATACTGCTCAAACTAGGGTCTGAATATGCAGACTACGCTGTGAGAGTTGATTATTGTAGTGTGTCGTGTCTGCATGGATTTTGTGTTATGTCCCGTTACATTGCATGAACTCGCCAAGTTTCGAGTGCTTTATTGCAGCGATTACCCTCACGGATCTAACTCTAAGGGGGGATTTCTTAAATCGTGAAATACAACTGATTATTTGGAAATAGACAGACGGAACTCTCCAAGATCTGTGACTGTGATATAAAGTATAGGACTGAGAGACAGTTGTGTCAAACTTAGCAAGGAAACATCTACAAAACTGTTTAGGAGGGAGAGCATAAAGTAGCTCCTCTGTTTGTATCTTACGGAGAATGGTGTCATTTTGAGCCGGTGGTGTAGGCGTGGTATCTTGTCAAGTGGCTGCCGAGTTACAGCAGGTCCGTGGTATGCGGAGAGAGTCCTTGAGGCTGTTCACACCGCAATGAGATAGCGCGGTCTATCGTAGCACCCCCTTTTTTCTAGCGCGCGCTACACCGTGCAATCTCTCGTGGACCACCCCCGAGAGGTGCTCCAGTGGCACGCCGTTTTGGCTCGCCGTGGCTCGCTGTTGGGCGGACCGAAACGACGTTGTACCTTCCAAACCGCAGAGATAGCGCGGTCTAGCGGGCGCTATCTCTGCCGGTGTGAACAGCCTCCTTGGCGACAGAAGCTGGGGAGTGTCATGATCTTATTCTGACTCTGGGTTCATAGTAACAAGCAGGTTGGTAACTTGGTATTATAGAAATACATACGTGAAGTAAAGCAATGGTCTATATCAAATATGGCTATATAAACCTTGCAAGCAATATAGGGCGCATGCATGAACGAACAGAATTATTGACGATAATAATTATAATTATTTGCCGTAGTTGTGGTTTAGGTGGTAGTGCTAGTGGTTGTTTGTCTGTTTTCTGAAATATTTTGTCGCTTAATCGTAGTTTAACCTCAATTGGTAGATGAACATGATGACAATATGGTGTGATGGTATAGATAACGTTGATACCTGACTGTATAACAATAATTCATGATCGACCAATGCATAGCTTTTTTGGAAACCCCTATAATATCATTAACTTTTTTCTATCATGTTATATTGTGGACCCAACAAAACCAAATCTATTTCGTTCGGCAATGTGTTCCGCTGTCTGTTTTTCCGTCTAGTTTTATTTACCTTTTTGAGGGTAAGTATATGCCTGAAATCATTCGCCAGGTTCATGTAATACTATTTTTTTTTTTTTTCTATACATTGATGGGCACACTGATTTATTAGCCAATAAAAAGTGCATTGTGACGTCAGAGGAGTTAATGGGAAGGATGAATACACAACCAGGACAGGGATCGATTAGTTCCATACATTAATTTTGTTAGAATGAACTTCCCACAAAGCTACTCGGATTGAACTATACTATAACAATTCTGTCATTTCATCTCGGAGATAGAAAGAGCAATTATTCGCCCCTATCATTATCTAGACGTATGTACTGATGAAATTATTTTTTAGTCCGAAAATTGTACCCGCTTTTATAACTTAAGTCTTAACTGGTTTTAAAAAACATGAAACCGCTTATCCGCATTGAAGGGGATAATTCAAGACGAGCTATGAATTTCTGACCAGTTTGATGCAGAAAGTTTGTGATTGCAAGTTGTCATCCTCCTGCCTGTGACTATATTGTCCCTCCATTTTTCAGGATGGGGATCGAGGAGGATGGGGGAGGGGGTAGTATCGTTGTCTGAAACTTCTGCCGTTATTTACTACTTTCGGACACGTGTAGATCGTCTGCTGTCAATTTGATTTGGGAGAATACAAAATAAAAATTGAAATACAAAAACCCGTATACCACAAGGCAGATTGTCTGGACTTAGTTGAAGGAGGGGGGGGGGGCAATGACAATTCTTGACAGTACACCGATCAATTTACACCGTAACCATGGGTCATGCGATGGTGGGGGGGGGGGGGGAGGGGGGGAGGGGGTGCCCAACACACTGTAATCGTACAATCAACAAGCATATAAAGTGTAAACAGGTGGAATATGATGAGAATCGAGGTTGATGGTGTGGAGGGATGGTAATCATTATTCTTTAATCACGATCACAGCATCTATTCTGACCTGTTGATAATGATTTACAGACCTGAGGTATCTTGCTGATACCGGTGGTAACAGCTCGCTTCATTTTACTTGTTAAAACTATTTGTCTGTATATTCTTCTCGATCGACTTCAAATACTCCTAATTCACCTTGATGGTTTCTTCGTGAATAATGCTCTTTCAGCAAAATTAAATGAGGTTTGAAAATAATCTTGAACAGAACAACAAAGCAAAGCAAAACAAGTTAACAAAACAAAGGAATAAAAAGAAGAAAAAAAGGGGAAAAAAAAGAAAAACAGATCACTAATCGATTCGATATACATAGGCGTATCCAACTATATATCCAGACGTTGATAAATAGGGGCGGAAATCCTCCATAATTATATGCAGAGGGCGGGGAGCTCCTGTGTGTTGTACAGTCGTTGCGAGTTAGTGTCTAGGAAATTTCCCTTTTTTAATATTGACTTCTTAATTTTCTGGGCTGCAATCACACTTGATGTCGGAGGGGGGGGGGGGGCGTACTCCAGTTCTTTCCAGAATGTTGGATAATGTGGACAATTATTTATGTACAACACAAGTGGGTTTTTGTCGGCTGTGCAGCAAGCTAAAGGGTATATGGTTAGCCACGTATACATCTTTCCCAAGTCTTCTTATAGTGACCACAGATATTAAGTGAAAATATCTTCCTAAAAGGATAAAAAGCCTTGGTAATAGATTTTAGTCTCGCCGGAGCGGAGGTTCCCGTCGAGAAGATAACGAGCCGCACCCTTCTACTCCCGGGGTCAAGGGGTAGAGATGATGAGAGGATTCTTCACCTGTCATCAATTTGAAGGGGGAAAGATGAGAATTAAGAGGCGACAACCGAAGATATAACTTCGATGCTTCATACTGTAAAACCATGGACCCAGCACGGTAAAACTAAGTTCGACCATGCATAGAGTTGAATACATGTATATATATATATATATATATATATATATATATATATATGCATGTATTATATACTATTATTGTATATGATTAAACTTTAAAATTCGGGTAACCATTCATCATGAACTATAAATTCAGTTTCCTAGCTGTAAAAGACCATGTACCTGCTCTAGTCCGACAAATATTAGTTTGTCTGTCTACCCGTCATTGACGCGTGCACGTAAATTTTTTATCTGGTTTATCTTGATCCATTGTTTGATTTTGAAGCGAGACTCGTCCGATGGTAAAGTATCTTTGATGTTTTTAATATCTCGGTCCATTGGTCTCGAACCCAAGGCCTAATCAATTTTCCTTCTGATTCAGATCAGGGACCACAGGCCTCGACCACAACTCACAATTAAAGGTGTGCGTCCATTTTGTTCCCCTTCAGCTTTCAAATTAAAATTTATCTGATATCCTTGATACAGTATCAAATATAATCAAGGGGAAAAAGAGGAAGTAACATGTACCCGACTGTCTGAAATTGTTTTGACGTTCTGTATTTTCCCATCGGTTACAAAAATAGACATCCGGTTTCCCTTTGGTCAATAATTATTATGACACCATTGTGGCTAATAAACAAATAAGAAATGTTTGGTATTTGGGAGTAAGAGAAGGACTACTGTATTTTCCCCTGAAATCTCTGTAAATTTCACAATTTTTTAGTATCATCAGTTTCGAAGTAATAATTTACAGTTTAGTTCTCTTTAGACTGAAAATTGTTTTCATTGAACGGGTGCTACAGACATTTCCAGACAATTATCTCTTTATCTGTTTCGACAGTTTGCCGTTAGTATTAATACCCCGGTGAAGTTTTGAAATAAATAATCATCTTTTTTATGGCAAAGTTTGTTCACGTCTACAGACGTTTTTTTCTTTCTTCTTCGTTTGACTGCTTTCCCGTGTGTGTGGAGTTGGAGTGGGGGGGGGGGGGGGGGGAGGGGTGTAAGCTTTCCGGCAACTTTGGTACGCCCTATACTTCCCCTTCTATTAATCTAGTTTAAACGTACCGGGTTCTAAACATACTCTTGGTTTCCCCAATTCTTTTGTTTTGTTTTCTATCGTTTTCTTTCGTTTTTGTGATGTCTTTCGATGATACCAATGTTATGAAAATAAATTATATACCATGCATGTAACGTTTCTTTCCACCATCAAGCAATAATGCGCGTTTACATCTCCTCTGTCTAAACAAGGATAGTCTGTTCTCAACAACATCCATGGTCTAAATGAGAAACATTCCTAATCCTACCTCTCGTTTCCTATTACAGGTGAATGATATAGCCCGTGGCAGGTGACCGGACACCAACCTAAGCTAAGGTCAGGTTGCCTTGACAACCGTGTTTTCTCAGGTCACTTCAAGACCTGAAAGGCGATCCTTCAACAATCTCAAGGAATTCCCTTCTATCAGGGATAGTCTTGGAGGCACAGACCCTATTCAGGTAAGTTATAGTGGACGAACTTGACTGGAAAGAAGCAGTCTCGAATAAGAGATAAGAATACGTAAAGTCCTTATACGACATTGATAGAAAATATAATTTTTCATATCGTGATATACTGTTAAGCTCATGGACATAACGTTACATTAATTAATTTTTAGACTATCAACAGAAGTTGATGATATTCAAGCTGATATAGACCTCACATATCCCACTCATATGACTTTCATTTCATGAGAGAGTGCTAGGTGTTGATATTACGACAAAATAATGTGAACATCACAACTATTCATAGATTCTCTAAACTGCTGTTCATTTCATGATGATTATTTTGTTATCAACTTTTATCGACAGTATAGTCGTGGCTTGCATCGTAAATCGCTACAAGTTCGCTTAATAGGTTGAGTGGAGCATTGTCAGCTCTTCTTCTTTTTTGGTCGGGAGGGGGGAGGGGGGGGGGGCAAACGTATTAAACGTAATTGAACTCGTAATTGAACTTGAAACAAGTACTATTACAAAGGTGATCAAATCCATTAATATTATTGGGGGAGGGGAGTAGCGATTGAACCCTGAACCTATGCTCCCGTTTGTTTGGTGAGACTTCTTGGCACTTATGTCAGAGTATAAATGAAAGGATATTGATGTGATTACATCTGGCAAACAACGAGACACCCCTTGACGACTTGTTGTATCTTCACGGACTAAAAGCTACATAATTATGTTTCAAATCGAGTTACGCCTGTTGCTGGCATGCTAATCTCCTATTGTGTCATACCTCACACGGTCACACCTGTCAACATCAGGTGTTTCGTGATGGATTTCATCCAAAATTAATCTGAATCGATATCCTCTCTATGAAAGAATGTAACACTTGTTACATTCACTGTTCATGCAGTGCAGCAGTGTGTATGATTAAATAATAATGGTCTAATTCTTGTTTTGTTTTAATCATTTATATTTGACATAGTTTGCCGAGTCACAATGGGTGCATCCAACAACAAGTTTTGTTCGGCGGATCGTCTCCTTCCTCGGTGTGAGCCAGGTGATCTGATCGAGTTCCTTCATCCGTCCTCGACATTCAACCACTGGGCCGTGTACGTGGGCGACGGCTATATCATCCACGTTCGACATCCCTGGGTGAAGAAAGAAGCTTTAACGCAAGCTGCGAGCGGGAGACTCGTCCGTCTGAACAATGACAAACATAAGATTCTCAAATACAAACCATTACGAGCGGAGAAGATCATCAATACAGCTTATGACCAAGTTGGTTTGGACTGGTATAACGTTCAGTTTTATGGCTGTGAAATGTTCTGCATTCGGTGTCGATATGGAATTAAAGTTAATGTTGCTGACCTCTACAGAGAGGTCATTGCTGAACCCAAAGACACTCCCTATGCCATGTGTAACCCCATAGTCATGTATGGACATCAACAACATGAAACAGGGCCTGGTGAATTAGACTATCCAAGTTATGATTGACGCTGTTTGGAAATGAGAGATATACCCGTGAATAGAGATTATGAACGCTAGGCTATGTTCCAAAAAATGCACCTTGGCTGAATTAACATGTGATTAACATGGGAACAAGATAATCCCGCCAAATGACAGTAAACACTGCGAATGTAATAGTATAGTATTAATGACTGCTTTGAGAGAAATAGTTGTTTTATTACGCTCAAGGGAAGGTTAGAATTGTGCTATTTTTGGCGAGGCTTGCCGAGGGGAATAGCCCAATTGTAACCTTCCCGAGAGCGTATGAAAACAACTATCTCTCGAATATTAAAGCAGTCATTAATACTTTTATCTGCCGAAAAAAAATAGACTAAAAAATAAAAAATAAAAAATAATTTACATTTTTGTCGAAGACGGGATTCGAACTCTTGCGTACAACAAGAGGTGTATCGAAAACCAACGCTTAGACCACTCGGCTATCGCGCGCCGTCAACATGCTTGGCAGTTTTCTCCAATATATACATTAAAATGGATTGAAAACGGCTCCGCGTGAGGGATGCTTCGCAAAAGCTCCATGAAACGGACCCTTCTTTTACTTTTGCAATGCATATTGGCACGAACTTAGATCAAGATCTATCGGCAGATGTTGTTTTTTTGTTTTTGAGAGTTAATTTTCGTCTTCATGTCAACAATGCAAGATAAAATTGTCGGTAAGATCGATCGAGATTCAATTGTATTGAAATTGCCGACCAATTTTTCGCACACGTATGGTATCCTCCATCGCTCAAACCATTTTTTAACATGTAAACCTATGGGGTAACCATGGAGACTGACCTATTTTTTTAATAACCATGGTTATTAAAAATATTGAAATGTTTTAAGCATGGTTACCGGGAATTTTACAGGAACAGTTGAAGTTTATGAATGCAATTCGACCAATCAGATGGCTGGATTTCTTAAGTGAGGTATATAATGCAGTCTGCTGCAAGCCATCAATAATATTGAAAGCTGCATGTAGTTGTTGGAAATGTTGGACAGGCTTAGTATAAGCAAAATCATGTCTGTGTAAAAATGCACAAATATTGAGCATAGAGGATTCGTTATGTTTCGTCTTTGAGCAAGTTAGGCATAATACCGTCTATAGACGGATTATATCAGTGAACACGTGCTTGAATGCCATCTATGCAATTCAGTTTTGAATGCAGAAATCTCTGTAATATTGATAGCTACCCATTCAGTGTGCCCTTGCAGAATGAAGTCTGTCCGTGACGTGATAATATGAAAAGGAAATGAGGTTGTCTGTGAGCTAATCTAAAGGTATTCCACCAAGCCAAGGTCATGTGGCGGTTGATGTTTGAACTTGATGCTTGGAAGGTTCCACATCAGTTGAGCTGATGAGGAAGCCAGGCTTAGCGGTCTCTAAAAACCAGGGAGTGGTTTGTTCTAGTCATGGGCGTGGCAGGCCCGATTCTATCAGGGGGCTGACGCCTTTCGAGTTTCGACTGAATGTAAACCATAGTTTGAAGTTTTGCGAATGAGCTAATCATACACTGTATTTTAGTGCCAAAATAATTGCGCATTAAACTAAATAGATCTCTATTTTTAAATATTTTTATACTGAAAATGTTAGATTGTGGTTTTCCGAATGGGTTACCCAAATGTTCCCGAAACATAAATTCGGCGACCATGCCGGCCTATCTCAGGCCTTCCTCTCTCTCTTTCTCTCTCTGGGGCCAGGAATATGATAATTTTAGTCATAATTATGCGGACTTTGTCATGCTTTATTTTCTGTACGGGGGCGGTCACCCCCCCCCCCCCCCCAATCCATCTGTAATTTAATTACAGTAATAAGTGAGCTGAGTGTGAAGTAGGAGATTGTTCCATACCGTACCAAAGAAATATCATTTTGCTTTAAATATTCTTGACCTTTGTGGTATGATAATGTTCTCACGTTTTACTATGTACATGTACGGGAAAACTGTTATAAGAGTGTAATTTATCATCGTCATAATTTATAACTTTCTTCTCGATGATAATCATCTTGTATGTGTGATTATGGTTATAATACGATAAACATGAATTTGTATAGTGACGTACATGTAATTGATTTTTACCCTCTCATAATATGCCAAACTTTATAGGCTTCAATATCTTGAATATGCTATATTCCTTCTGCAGTGAATGAGTCTTTTTTTCTACATTTATAACCACTCTATTAATGGTGCTATATCTTTCGGAATTGATCACTGATTATTATTCAGAATGAAATTGATACATTCAGTATTATATTCAGGTTTGGTCTTACACTTACAATAAAATATCTTCTAATTTTATTTTTTCATCAACACATGTATCTTTTGAGTGGATACGCCTGTGATAAAGTGAGTTCGTTTCGAAAACACCATGTGAATATCATGCATCGTTCTGTTATTAGATTTGACATCGACGCATATTTGTCATTCCTTTTCAGAACTTTTTCATCAGGTTATCACTCCACACATTAGTCTTCCCGTTGTTTTTACATTACAGGTACAGTGATCACAGTGTAGTCCAGTGTCAAAGACATAGGCGCACGAGGGGCGGGGGGGGGGGGTTGGAAGTTATCACCTCATATTCAGGTTGCAGCAAGTTGCCCGATTATCATCATGCATAATAACAGTAATATGCCCGTACGCGATATTATGCTCAAAGATAATGCGCTTCGTTGATCCAGGTCGGAAGTGAAGGTCTTTAAAAAAAAAAAAATCTTGACTTTTAAATTTATGAGAATAGAACATTTTGATTTGGTACTCAGATTTGGTTTGGAAGGGGGTATGCGGCTTGAGCGTCTAAACCAATACCCTTTTTAAAGGGTTATTTTGGCAGAAAATTGTACCCATTATTATAGGGCTTCCATTTAAAACACTCATGTTTCCGGGGCGTACGCTCGAGGAAGGGGTGTGGGGAGGGGCGGGGATGGGATTACCCGTTTGAATTAGTCAGAAGCGGAGCTCTAATTAATGATATTGATAAATCTGTGCGACCATCGGCGAGGACTCAAGATGAAAAAGCGAAATTATTTCCATTATTTTTTGAGGGATTTTGCATCTGGAAGTTTTACTTAAGCGAGCCATGATTAGGGTGAGATATTATCCTGAAGAAAATAGTAATCCATGTTTGAGGCCAAGATCTGTAAAGTGGGGGCACTTTTAGGGATTTTGCAGCACAGAACCATACCCCATGTTTAGGGATCTTTTGCAAAGGCGAGCACCCCCCCCCCCCCCCCCCATTTTGGAGAAGTTTCTTTCTTTTTGGGGGGGGGGGGCGCTTATTCGTTTAATAATCAATGTCACCGATGAAGTTATAATCAGACTGAATTCACAATCTGCTCATATCGGTGAATCTCAGAATAAGATGGTTGGAAATTTTAATTACTTGTTTGGTGTAGACCTAATTATGATTACAGTTTCAAGGTAACCGTGTATACAAAATCATAATGGTATGTGAAATACAGTTTTGTATATAGGCCTACTCCTTTTAGTTTCTGTAACATTCTTACCATAATATACGTGGGAACCCCTACTTATGCACGAATTCACCATTGATCAGCATCCTGCATATCTTTCTGTTACGACCGATTAAAAGTAAGATAATTTTGGAATTATCTTAATGTTATTTATAATAACCATCTCCTTGTTCAATATTTGATATCACTTTTTAAAAGAAAATTGTACGTTGTGTGTTAGCCTATAGAGATAAATATAGAGTCGTGAATGAATTTGATCCAGCGAGTGTTGCATTTTTTTAATGAATTATTTATTCTTGATGAATACATGTATCTCATTTGATAAATATACTGACAAATAAAGAAAACAAAGTCTTATATTACTTTTTTGTTTTGTTGTTGAAAATTTGAAATTACGGACTAAATTATGCACCATATTGTATTTACATACACGAATCCTACCCCCCCCCCCCCCCACATCATACTTTAATGATGCCCTTGTAGTATAGTCTTTACTTATAAACACAGTCACATAAACATAAATTTGACACATAACATATCGAGGCCTGTATGGCAACGGAACCAGAAAAGGAAATGTCATCATTTTATAATGCCATCAGTCTCTAGTTATTTTAAAGTGTATAACTCCTCCGTATAATCGGGGAGGTGCGACTACTCGGTACTCACTGAGGTAAGTTTTTTATAACATTCCTCTTGCACGTTCGCCTCCCTGATGTATAATGCCTCCGAACACTGCTGTGCAAATAGCATTAGCGCCATCTTGCGGCATCCTGAAGTTTGATGCTCCATCGTGATGCATTTATTGTTGCCGATGGATGCACCAATTATTTGTCCCCTCTTCTCCGCCCCCCCCCCCCCACTTTCCGTTTAATTGTATTGTGTCTTTAATCCAACAAGAGAGAGAGAGAGAGTGAGAAAAGGAGTGGGGGTTCAGGGGGCGGGGGTATCAATAAAGCAGAAGTGAAAATGAATACACATAAGATGAGAGAAGAGGGTAGACAGAGTTAGAGATTGGGTAGCACTTATGGGTAATTCCATAAATTAGGGACCCACTTTGTGACATTTTTGGCGTCCCACTTATATAAGGAACCCGCACGTATTTATGGCTCTGCATGAGTTAAGACTTAAATAGTGGAATGAGATCGTAAAGTGATTTCCAAGCGTGATATTGCATTCTCGTACCTAAAATCACTCACCATTAAGTGTATTAAGTGGGACACCAGAAATGTCACAAAGTGGGTCCCTAATTGTTGGAATTACCCTTATATGAGATTGGAGATGATCTATTAAAAGCAAAAGTGAAAGACGGGCTGAAGGAGGAAGGCAGAAAGAATTTAAAGGATACAAACATGTACACAAAAATAGAATGTGAAGGGTTAAGTAGAAGAAAAATCCTGTTTATTCCAACTTTTTAAAATAGTAATCTACTTTTTGATATGAAATACTGTATTCCCCTTTTATCAGCAGACTGCTTAAACTTTCACCAAGTCATTTTTACCCCATCACAAATCAAACATACACATCACCTAGCAGGCCATTCACCAATGATATGACATGAATTATTTAGTCATGGGAGAAATATGCAAGAGCCCCTCCCCCCTACAAAACACACACACACGAACAAACATACTCCACTTGCTCATTTCTATGAAGATGTATTTTTTTCCCAAGAGCAGTGTGTGTAAATGTGTACGTGCTTTTTTGTTCAATGATGAATTTGAATTACATGTACTACAATTTTCTTTGCTATTGCAATGATTTGGCTCATCGCCAATCTTTACTTTGGCAAAAGCCTTTGTGTATTGACTACAGCACTTGCCATACTTCACCACGCATGCACATGACAGCATGCCACATGTACAACCCCACCCAATTGCAAACAAAGCATTCAATAAAGTATTATTGTAAAAAAGGATGCAAATGCAATGATAAAAGTTGGTTCCAGATTGATGAATTCCTCAAATTAATATCACTCTTACAATTAAGGTGATAAATAAAATGTATGTGTTGTGACTTCTGTATTGTATGTTTGGGGCCAGAAAAGCCTTAAATGTAACAGTCAATACCCTTCTTGCTCCAAACGAACAGTACGTGCATCACAATTATTGAAAATGTCACTGTATCACTCTACAACACACAACTATCACTCTACAACACACAACTATCACTCTACAACACACAACTATCGCTTAACACACAAAGTATCAATGAACAGTATACATTGAACAAATTTTAATCCAAATCATTTTGAAGTCACCATTCAATTATATCATGCAGTAAATAGACTGCAATGTCTATATCTACACATGTACAAAGTTTGTAATATATTTCACTATCTTAGAGAACAGGGCAGCATTTCACAAAACTGCCTGAAGTACAAGTTCAATGACATCACATTGAAACACATGTTGGTTATGATACATGCACTTCAACAGGATGTTGGCAAACTAGTACCTATGACAGTTTCGTGAAACGCTGCCTAAGTGTCAAAAAGTACACCCCCCCCCCCCCCCCCCCCCCCCCATGGAGTAGTAGCAAGTAGCTCAATGAAAAGGACAAACCAAAACCAAAAGTTAAATAAACCCACTTGGATCTTCCAACTGTGGATGATTGAGTATGTGTACTGTAATCAAAGTCTTTCTGCCCTCCCCTCTGTCCGTTGAAGTACACGGTTTAATCAATTCAAATTTTTCTTTTTAAAAGACTTGTCCAACATATGAAATTGGTCATTTCATTTTGTTTCATGCATTATTCATTCATTTCAGTGTTAAAGAAAATAAAATGTACAACTATGTATATTTACATCAAACATAGCACAAAATTTCACATAGCATACAATACATTTTTACAATGAAGGGTTCACGTTGATTTGATGTTACTAATTGTTCCTTTCAAGACGCGTATCAAGAGATCTTTGAGATACTTGATCTCTTTCTCAAGCCCTTCAGCTTTGTCCTTTAATTCTCTGTTTGTATCTTCAAGTCCTTTCAGCTCACCTTCAACAGCATCGGTTTCAATCCTTTTCTTGACACGATACCTTGTGGCTGCATTCTTGTTTTGGTCACGCTTCCTAGACTTTTTCTCAATGGGAGAAGTGTTCTTAAGTTTGGGCTTTGATTTAGTTCTCTTTGGGGTTGGGCTTGGGGAAGGGGAAGGCATGGGAGATTCCTCCGGGGATGCAGGCATAGATGAATCAATGGAACTGGGAGAGTCAGGAGGCTGTATGAGTTGTTGCTGGATGGCCATTTGGTCTTCAATCATTGGTAGAGTGATAGTTATAACCTGTGCGCCGGAGGGTTCTTGGTTCGTTGTGAACTCCATGCATCCCATCGCATCAAGGAGAGCCAGAGCCTGTTCCTCTAAGTCTCCAACAGGTGCGCTATCGACCCCTGAGACCATAGGGGATGATGGCTCCGATATGAGCTGAGACATTGTCTCCTGATAAACAGGAGAACCAGGATCACTGATGGAGCTCACTGGAGACATAGCCAGCAATGCTTCAGCGGACTGGTCTTCGACTGAGGACGCGGGGGTAGGAGGGACGCCAATCTCAGCAAGGAGCTCCTTGAAGAGTTCTGAATCTTCAGCTGGGGGAGAGGTGGACTTTGGAGGCGGGGAGGATGGGATGGTCATAAGGTCTGCCATTGGGATGTCCTCCTCATCACCGAGCCATGCAGATAAAGAAACTTTCTGAGACATCCAGTCAGGAAGAGGGTCATCTGATACATCTACAATGAGAACAAAAAATGATTTAATTTTACTAATGCAATATCATGAAATCTTAATTAAACAAGTCATTCAATCAATGTTCTTTGTCAAAAACTTATTTATTTCCCCAATAGTCCAATACACAAATTCATGGCTAATCAACAACTCATTATTTCCCCAAAACACAAATCCATGGCTAAACTATGATCAATCTTTTCAAATATCTAATATTTAAGGTCATGGAAAAGACAACTCAGAATTACAGTTCAACTAGCCCTTTCTTTGTTCAGCTAAACACAGCATCCTCCCTCCCAGGTTCAGTAAATAAGAAGTATAAGAGGATGCCATACCTGATTGTGGTGAGTTAGGACCGGTAGAGTCCAAGCCCGACGATAGCTCGGTCTCCTTCAGATGCGAGTCCAGACCAGATCCCAGATGAAATTCCTCTTCATCAGGTAGCTGCCCCCACAGAGAGGCATTGCCGCTGAACAGCGACAGAATCTCGGAATCTTCCATGAATTCCATGTTGCTGGTCTATGTGATACGATGATATAGAAGTTGTCTGGGTTGTTTGCTGTTGTATCTCAGCGGATTGTATTCCAGTGACGTGTGCATCAGATGCAGAGAAGCCATTTTGGAGTCTGTGGAAGAGAGATGAAAAAATATTTTGCTGTTAAAGGAGTGCATAATAAATTGAGAGTTGATAACATACACACAGTCAGTGACACACTAAAGAATTGTGAGTTTTGTGACACATAATAGTATACGTGATAAAAATAGAGTCTTAAAGACACATTTGATCCTGTCAATTAGCGCCTCATTCAATTTTGTGACTGAACATTTGAAGACAAGTTAACAATAACACAGGCTTTAAAGCCTTTGTGAGTGGACCCCACAAAACAGTCAACTGTTCTTCAGGATTTTCATACTTCTTTATCTGCATTTCACCCTGGCCATCAATGTTAGCAGCAAGTACACTATCATCTCAATTCAATTGGGTCAAGAAAGAGAGAAAGTCTCAACTATCACTTGGGAGACAATCTCCGAATTCGGCTGTGCGCCTCTAAGCTCTATGCCCCCCCCCCCCCCCCCCACCCTCGAAAAAAAAAACTCTCATTCTCAAACTACATAACAAAGAATGGCCTGGAATAGCTGCCTGCTTTGAGTTTGACCAGTCGACATAATCTAAATCATACTCATCTCTCTCTCTCTCTCTTGACTCTTGTGTAATGGTTTAATGTAGACCAAGAACCGCTACTTTTCTAGATATAAATGTTTATCTAGAGTCTATAGATCTAGACTAGACTCTAGCTAGATCTTGGATTAGGAAAAGTAAAGACATTTCCATATTGAACTCGTGGACACGATCACGACGGCTCAACCAACCCACACATTCTCAATCATGTTTCATCACTAAAATCACTATTTCCATGCACAAATATTCATAAAAATTCACAACGAAAAAGAAGTGGACTTACGCCATGTTGAAAAAGGCAATTCGTTGCGAATTGCAGACCAGAGGTTTGCAGGTTTCAAAAGTTACACCGCCATTTTGCTGTAAAATTTGTAAGTTCTTTCGATGAATGAATGAAGTAAAATGTGGCTAAGGCGCGCCGGAACTTTTACTAATATAAATTATTGCCGACCCAATCACTAAGAATGTGTAAACTATCAATGCGCGAAAGGGAGCCTCTAATTTCTTCTTTGGACGCTATTAATATCCCTCGAAATTAGCCTAATCGCCTGTTATTTTAACCAGAAGATTCATATCGAATGTATTCTGCATCAACATAGAGGATAATTTAAGGAACCTTTATTTTCTACTTAGAAATATATTGATTGGCGGAAGGTAATATTTCCTCCAGGGGGTAAATAGGCTTTGACGATATTGCATCAGCTTTTGCAAACGCAGCTAGCTCGCTGAAGCGAATCTTGAGCACAGCTTATGATTGGTCGTCGAAGAGAACAACGTCAGGAGATAACGGCATGTGCCTCGAAATAGCACAGTGACGTGAGTAGCTAGATACCAGTTTGAGGCGGTTGCCTATTGTCAATGAGTATGACATTGATATAACCTTCATAATTTCTGCAAGATCATTCATAGCTCTCATACTAGTACATGTATATGAATTGGAACTTATACTAGATAAAAGATATATTTTCTTTTGGATGAAAAATTATAATTACTTGTCCAGTCCCCCCCCCCCCCCCCCCCCCCCCCCCCTGATCGAGAGGCCGTACACGGCGCGGTACTCCTTGCCCTCCCTCGATCCCACTCCCAGAAAAAAAAAGGGGGGGAATCATATATAGACTAGATCAATACCCTAAACGTAAAACTTTTTTTGTTGTGCTACTTTTATTAGGTTCATGTTTGGACTAACTGTTCATGGGTATATAACAAGTTTGGGCAAACTGTATATTTTAAGAAGTCAATCGACCCCCCCCCCCCCCCATTTCTCTCTCTCAATTTCTCTGTCTCTCTCTCTCTCTGTCTCTCTTCATATATTTCCAACCCCCATAAAAAGTTACTACATTTACTAAACACAAAGTTAAAAGAACAGAACCACCAAGAGAAAGATCATATTGATGAAGCATTATCAAACTATATATTTAAGAAGTCATCCCGCTTTCTGTCTCTCTCTCTCTCTCTTCATATATTTCCAACCCCCATAAAAAGTTACTACATTTACTAAACACAAAGTTAAAAGAACAGAACCACCAAGAGAAAGATCATATTGATGAAGCATTGTCATTAGTAAGGTAAAGAATGTATATCTTTATTCATAACATGCATATTATGATGTTCTTTTTTTGTATGTACTTTTTTGCAGTACAAGTTTAAATTTGCTTCCAAAAAACATAACTAATCATGACGAGAAACAGAACTCTACATATATGATACAGCACGTGTAACACATACAGTCATCTCTCACCATTCAATGAAGATAGGATCAAAAGGACACCAACTGCAACAATGTAGTCCAAATCTACCATCTTTTCCAAATTACATAAAAATATTCGAGAGGCAAAAAAGCTGCCCCATCTTTGCTATTTCCAATAATACACGTTTATCTTTGAAAGTCTCTAGATAGTATACGAAGAAAGTACAATAAATTGTCCACCACTTTTTTTATTGGTGAAATACTCAAGAAGCTAGTCGTTTTGAGAATACTGAATACGGCTCAGGAATCACACAATTCTAGATTCTTTTTCTCTTTAAAATATCAATGTCAAATTAAAATCAAAATCCATTCACACAAGTATACCGTTTCCCCCCCACGTACTAACAAAATATATTCTCTGCGTTTGTGCAATGATAGGGTTCAAATCAAGCTGGAAATATGGCGTCTATTTAATCGTATATTTACATGTTGTATATTATACCAAGAGAAAGCTTGTAAATGCAGTAGACAGGATTTACTTTCAACTTCTACTATTCTCAACACTGAAAAACACTCCTGTAATTTCCTGTTTTGATGCTACAGAGTTATTAATGGATCACCTAAATGGGCCAGGCTACAACTTTCAACAAAACTGTTAAATCTAAAAGATATAATGTCTTTCTTTCCAATGTGTCTAGTTTTAATGAAGTAACATAGCATTGGGATGAATATTCTGATCAAAATGAATCCTCAATATATAATAAGAAAAATAAACTAGAGGAGAGGGGAAGATTGATTTGAAAATCCTAGATAACAAAATAATAAAGAGTACTGATATTTCTTCCTTTTTAAAAAGTCTTCAGAATACTGAATCATAAATACATGTACATGCCACAACAATATTTTATCTTAATAAATGAATATGCTTTGAAGAACGACAACAAAATCTTCAATAACTATCATTCACTTTTATCCTCACAAATAGAAGATCAGAATGTGTCATAAAAACTCACCTTCACGAGGCATTCATATACTTGTCTATAATATAATTATTTTCTTACCATTAAATGTAAAATGATGAACACATAAAATATACACTACATATATAACCCATGTTATCAAGATTAATACAGTAGAAAATCACTACTGGTCCACTGGAAAGTTAACTCCAGGGATTCAACCTAATAGGTACAGGTAAAACGTTTTATAAAACACAATGAATTAACAAAAAATGATATGTGGGGAATAAAAGACCATACTCACATGATAAAAACATGATTCTAATTTCAACATGACGAATAGGAGTGTAGGGCTAAAATATCACCATGACAATACCCACTGCTAATACAAAATATGATAAGAATTCAGATTGTCTGCGATAACAAACTCATGGTCAGTAGACAGCATCAAAACCCACCTGATACAGGGATCATCCATCTTTCATTATTTTGTCAATCAAACATTTTTGACAGCATTCTTGCCCATGTTTATTGTTTTCAGAGACATTACATTATATTTTAATAATGTAGTAATAGAATAAAAATATATTTGTTGCCAATTTGAAGAACAATATGGGATCAGTTTAGCCCTAAAAATAAATCCTGTCCTGATAGGGTTATAATAAAATACCATCATCATATTTTAACAATGTAGCAATAAAATAAAAACATAATTGTTGCCAATTTGAAGAATATAATGGGATCAGTTTAGCCCTAAAAATAAATCCTGTCCTGAAATGGTTATAATAAAATACCATAAATCTAGCAAAGACTTTATGTGTGCCTTTAGACTTGGCCTTCTTACAGTCAAGCATACCCTAACACATGATTTGTTTCATACACAATAAAGCAATTCATTCATGAAATAACAAAGAAACTACATCACAGGATACACATTATCCTTCTCTTAAACAATAATAAAACTCAGCAATCATCATTAAAAGAATCCATGATGGTAATATCTTTAGGATTACATTATTCCTGAAACAATTTTAATTATGACTCTAATCGACCTGGAAAGAGTTCTAACTGGTGAGCAAAGATTTTTTTTAATTAATATATATAATTTATGAAATTTTGATTACAGTTGCAAACTTTTAAACTTGTTAACTTTCAGAGTTCAAAATTGTGATATCATGTACCAAATGTTAAATGAGAGATTAAGAAATTTGGCCCCAAAGTATCATGTCTTGAGAATATCAGCAGAAGCTGGGTTTTTAAGACCTATGAGATCTGCTTGTTCAAATCTGGACCAGACCTTTAACATAACTCAGGTCTAATCCTAGGTTCGTTTACAGGAAGACCGGACTGCTGAATACTAGATGAAATTAAATCTTCCTTCACTATTTCTTTTTATCTTCATTATTCGTTTTTTATACAACTAAATATAGCAACAAATTTACAACAAAATAATTATGCATTTTTAAATTTGAGACATGCCAGTTTTCACATGAAATAAAAAGTAACGTCACCTACATGACAATAGTGTGGAACAGAAGGGAACTAATCTATAACTTGAGTTGCTTTACATATCACACCGACATACATAACATCCCATCTAACATACAGCTGCTTAACACATCATGAATCATATACCTGAATGTTTCCAACACTGATGAAAGCTACAAGATATACTTTGCAAAATCAATTCACATGACCAGAAATAAGTCTACATATTAAGTATTATACTATGAGTATCATGTAAATACATGGTCTCATACCAGAAGTGCAATTTATATTAAAGAATAACTGCTACGGTTACAGACATCTTGATACAGCAGGAATCTTTTGCTTATATCCTTTCTCCTCATTGTAGTATTATAATCTTGCTTAAGTTGTAGGATTTTTTTTTGCATTTGTTGTTCTAGCACATCAAATTGAACTCATGGTCCTAAACTCTTTATATGCCACACAAGCAATCTCCATGTGCAACATCATAATATACCAAAGGCTTCCAGATTATTTCACTATTTCCAGTTCAAGATTAAAGATAAAGACCAGTTATGGTCATGCGATTGCATTGTGAAAGAAACGTTGTGAAATCGATCAGAAAAGGTTGATCCTTTAGCATATAAGTATTGGTGTGTACTGCAATGTTCTGGAATCATCAAAATGATTAGAAATTTGGCCCAATCTTGATAAAGTAACAAGCACTGTACACAGAAAGATATATATGGGACTACCACCACACGTGCGCGACACATGCGTTATATCTATCAGGTTCAAATAGATAATACATCAATTGGTAGGCGGTTTCTCGCCAAAATTTATTTGATCACGTATTAGTCAAACATATTCTTTCACATGATTGGTGATAAGAGCTTCCATTTCATTTTTTGAGAGGGGGGCGTTTCCAAAACTGGTCTTTACCTTTACTCTATACCGGTGTTAAAAGGATTGTCTTGGAGCTAATCAAGACCGCAAAAGGGTAATTTTGCAAAGCTACTTTGAGATAAGTGAAATTTTCATTGAGATATTTGCTTATTCTGTAAAAGAAACTGCAAGTATTTGAATTTGAAGAAAAGCTTGGAAGAGTTTTTTTTTAAATTGATGGAACTAAAAGCATGAAAATGGTATGATGGTGTTACCTGTTGTACATATAGCCTTAACAAGTGTCAAACTAAAATACATTACCGGTATGCATTGGAACAAAGTGACATACTGCCGACCTAAACCAATTGTCACCCATGAAATGGATTCAGTCCTACTTTATGGAAGATAAAATGAAACTTAACTTAACCCTGAAAATCATGGCAAACATTTTAAGCATCACCCACCAAGTATAAATATTGGAACGGAAGATATCTGAGCAAGGTTTTGAATACTTCAATGCATTACAAAGTCAATTTATTCCACTTAAATGTGGCGGTAGGTAAACTAAAGTATAACAAAAAGGAAAAAAAGGGGAAGCTCTTTTTCCATCTGTTCTGTTAGTATTCATCTTTATAGATGCCACTTGAATTCCAGTAAAAAGAAACAAGTTTAGAGATTTGGATTGACCCTCTCAAAAACTTTAACATACAATTAAAGCTTAGTATGGTATTTTTGCTTTTTGATTGTGAAATGGATACTAGCGTTAAAGCATGAAAGGAACAAAAATCATACAGGGATAGCTAAAAAATTGCTTTCAAGACTACAACATGGCACACAAGCTTATCAGGAATTTAATACTCTACACGAAGATCATAACTTGTTAAAGGGATAGTCAAGTTCTTGTTTCAGACCGCAAATGCCTTCGAAGTGCATAGTTATTGCTCTTATTCTTATCTATGACATTTTTAGTGCTCTCTTAGGACCTAAAATTGCTATGAAGGTAATTTTAGACCCCAAAATGTGTGAAATTTAGCCAATACGATCATACTAATTCAGCTCCACTTTCAAACACATATGGTGACCGTTAATTAATTAATCAATAATAACAATACACGGGCCGGCTGGTTGTGCATATTATAACCAACATGAAAAAGCCAAAATTGGCATTGGCTGCAATAAAACGTACAAGGCGCTATCATGTTTTTCAACGACTGGTTCAAATATTACAAATAGTTTTATTTAAGGATATTTCAGCCATCTCTGAACCGATTTTGATCAAACAAAGATGATTTTGTCATTTAAATTGTAACAAAACTCAACTATCCCTTTAATACATAGTAACTAATAATAAATAGAAAAGGATGATGCTTTGAATTCGCTTTGAAACAGGGTGTGTGAAAGCAGCATGGATATGGAAGAATTATTGAGAGGAACTTGCGTCGTATAAACACATCTAGGGGGGGGGGGGGGGCTTGCTAGCATAGGCTAGGGTACATCATGGTAAATACTCAACAATAATCTCAAATGAACATGAACAAATCACACTTGAATTATGTGATACTGTCATACTGATACTACAAACACAATTTGAAACAATAATAAACATAACTGTCAACCCTTACCCCTCCATCCCCCCCCACTTTCTCTCTCATGCTCTCTCTCTCTCTCTCTCCCTCTCTCTCTCTCTCTCCCTCCCTCTATGACCTTTCCCTCACGACAAACTACAATGGAACATAGAGACATGAAATCAAACTGATTAAGTTGGAAAGCTGATATGTTTGGATAATCATTTGACACCAAAGCCACGCCCTCTACCCCAGGAGGAGCCACCCCACAGTCAGAGGGGTGCAGGAACCACTACGTTGGTCTTGTTATTAACCTGTATGTGACATACAGGGCATTCACAGACAGTGGTAGCGCATGATGAACAGAGGGCTAGGTGTTGGCATGGTCCTACCACCACGCTACGCTCACGGTCCTGACATAGGCAGCATGTGAAGTTCTCTCTTATATGCAACACCTGCAAAAGATACATCAAGAAAGGAAATTTATTTATTTATTTATTTATTTATTTATTTATTTCTGATATTCATACAGGGTGGCACATATCACCGATTTGGTGGTCTTCCATGAGGCCCTGTTTGGTAAGAATAAAACAAATAACAGCAGCTAAATCAAAATAGATAAAGATACAAGCATATGAACAGGTAAACACAAATCAATTGATATCCTCATGAAATAACTGATCATTTAAGAATTATCCTTGATCATTAACAAAAAACATGTGAATGGAATTTTCAATTTAAATAGAAAATATGTATACAAAAACTAGATGGAACTTCGACTGCACGCAGTCGAAATGATGCCTCCGTCATAGAGCAATTTACAAACCAAAACAGAAGAAATTTTTCAAATTCAAGTTCAATCCATTAACAAGTTCTCAGAATATTGTGATTACAAGCAATTTCTCATATACATATATGACCCTTTGATCTTTGACCTCATGACCCTAACATCTACTCAGTTCATTGGCTCTGCAAGATGTCCCGAGTTAAATAGTAATCCATCTGTCAGTTCTAATGAGAATGCGTTCACAAGCTATTTTTGCATACATTATGAGCCCATGACCTTTGACCTTTGACCTCATGACCAAAGAATCTACTCAGTTCATTGGCTCTGCAAGATGCATACATGATCTAAGTTTGGCAGGAATCCATCAATCTGTTCTAATGATAATGCGATCACAAGCTATTTTCGCATACATAATGAGCCGCATGACTTTTGACCTTGACCTCATGACCCCAAAATCTAATCAGTTCATCGGCTTCGCAAGTAACATACATGACCTACGTTTGGCAGGAATCCTTCAATCGGTTCTTCGGATAACGCGATCACGAGCTGTTTTTGCATACATGAGCCCTGTGACCTTTGACCTTTGACCTCGTGACCCCAAAATCTAATCAGTTCATTGGCTCTGCAAGATACATACATGACCAAATTTTAGCAGGAATCCATCAATGGGTTCTTTGGATAACGCGATCACGAGCTGTTTTTGCATACATAATGAGCCCTGTGACCTTTGACCTTTGACCTCGTGACCCCAAAATCTAATCAGTTCATCGACTCTGCAAGATACATACATGACCACAGTTTGGCAGGAATCCATCAATCGGTTCTTCAGATAATGCGATCACGAGAATGGGACGTACGGACGGACGGACGGACAACCAGAAAACATAATGCCTCCGGCTACTTCGTAACGGAGGCATAAAAATACATCCCAGTAAGCTATATAAATATGTTTTTGCATCAGAGCAACTACTCTTCCTACATTTACCCTCCCCCACTTTCCCATAAAACTTGTGCTGCTGGACAGACCAAGAGGATTTTCAGTCCTCTTATTAATATGGTCTAATTTCAAGGAATTTGATAATTGCTTTCATTTTTAACACCCTAAGCAAAACAAAACAAAATCCCCCCCCCCCCCCCCGTAAAAAAAAATGAAGGGGAAGAGTAGTTAGAACAAATTCCTGACATGAACCAAGAGAGTGTTTTACAAAGACTAAGATCGACTTTAAGTTGAACTTAACTATGGGAGGCCGTTTATGCCACTGTTTGCTCTCACAATTTACTGGCATTGGTCTCTCAAGGGACTTACAAATCATGGTCACAAATCTACAGAATTTATATTTTTTTGATAATTCATTAAAATATTACCTAAAGGTCATAATGGTTAGAGTAAACAGTGGCATGAACGGCCTGCCATAGTTAAGTCCAACTTAAACTCGATCTAAGTCTTTGTGAAACACTCCCCAGTACTACTAATACTGTTCTAGAAGGGGGACATGGAAAGATCTTGTTACACTCACCTTTTCAACCCTTTCTAAATCCAGTTTGAGCTGTGATTGTAGTTGTTTAAGCTTGTTCATTGGTAAATTTGACAGTTCCGCTACCTTGTTAAGCACATGTAAATGCGGTCCTCCTGATAAGCCTTCTATTTCTTGCTTTAGTATTCTAGATTCAGTGAAAGCCTGTAGGGGAGAAAGACGATAAACTTAGAATATGATATAGTTTCATGCTCTGATGATTATATCAATCAACGGCAAACCAAGCAATCTGTGCACAGCATGCTTGTTGTCTGAAAGGCTAATCTCAGCATGATGTGCATAACAAGATTTAAGAGACTACAAATCTATTGTGACATAACAAGCAAGATTTGTCGCACTATGAAACAGCAGCATCGAAACATGGAATTATATGTGACAATATTACGTATTCATAGAAGTACTTATATAAATCAGCATAAATGACTGGCCAAACTGATGACTACCTATATATCTCTAAAATGATAAAAATGACTACATCTTCCATTGACACAGAACTGCCAACTTCATTGAAACATGTCAATATTTTAGTCACTAAAAATTTGTATAACTAAAATTACAGTACAATTATTTAAAAAACTTGATCCAAAAGAAGTCGGTATTCATTTAAGACCATCAGGTTTCCTATAAGCTTTTATTAATGATTATGACTGTACTACTATACATTACATGATGATTGTACTACTGTACAGCTTTTGTTGTTCCAATGTTTCAAATATTTGTAATGAAGGTCAATATTCTCACTTCAAACAGACAAACAAACACTCTATTCTAGGATTTAAGTGACATAAAACTTTTTAAGTCACACATAGAATTTACAAATAAATGGTAAAAGTTCACTTGAATTACTTCAAATGCATTACTAAGATGATGGGTCTACACAAATATGAGGAGAGATTGAACAATGAGGATATAAACACTACTGGGTTTACTTGTATTATTAGAAGGATGCACAAATTAAATCACTCTATTAAAACATAACACATATCAATGATGAATCGATAAAGGTGGTTTCTTCCATGCAATCTCAAAGGATTTGAACAAAAGAGTGAATAGTCAATGGGTCAGTCCACCTTTTAACCAAGAGATTTTGTAGTTCAACATTAATTTTCTCTTCACGATCCTATATCAATGTGATTCGCTTGTTCTTTAAAATCCAAAGTCACAAGAGTTTAAGCAATAGTCAATGGGTTTCACTCTAAAGGTGTTCTGTAAATCCAGAAATTTTCACGTGTTTTATAAACGCAAAAATTTCTTGTTTAAAAATAACTGAATTTCAATTTCACAACTGACACAACACTGGATTGTGACATGAAAATGGCTGCCAAAATGCTATTTCAATTCATAAAAGTTTCTGGGTTTCTTAGGAGTAAGGGACATTTTGATGAGATAAGTATCAACCCATAATGATGGTTTCAAATAAAGTTTGCCTAAATGTTAGTGTGATATAGTGGTGGACAACTTTTATATTTGTCTCAACACACAAAATGATGATTTTTTTTAATACTTTTTAATATTTTTTAGAGGACCAATGATAGCCTGCTATACATTAAAATATCTATGTATTAGCCCAACGGAGAATACGCTAAGGAGGTAAACAGAAATTAGTGATCTTTTTTAATGCGACAAACAGGAAAGTTGTCCGTGACTACATCACAATCCACTGACCAAATTACCAATATGAGATTCACACAGATGAAGTGATTCGTATTTCAAACATTCATAAATTTTTCATTATTGGTCTAAATTATTTCAAACTATCACAATTCCATTTCTCTCATTTTGTCTGCTTTCATAACAAATGAACTCATAAGAACGGTTGGATTGCCCTTTCAAAGTTGATTGAGAGTACCGTAAGTAAGAAGTATGTGTTACCTCTTCTTTTCTTTGTAATGCAGAATTCTTTTCTAATTCAGCATGCTTAGCTTTTTCTTGAGAATCCGTAGCCTCACGTTTCCATGCATCACATGCCTGTAAGAATCAAATGAAAACAAAACAAAGACCTCGCCAAAACTAGTCAAAATGCATTCATTTTTTTTAAAAGAAAAGCGTTAGCGGAGTATCAATGATTTTAGTAGACATGTTGAAATGCCCTTAAATTTTACTAGTACAAATGAGGGACAATGTCTTACTTGTTTCATTCAATAACTGGCTCTTTTAAAGGTCCACTGTACTACTTGTAGCTACTAGCTCCCTCTATATAGAAAACAATGCCTTATCAGTGACCATTGGTCCCCCATGATCCTCTTTTTCTTATGTTAACTGAGAGCTGAGTTGATGAGATAGCCACTCGTCATTGACCTCCCTGGGTGGTCTAATCCCTCCTAGCCAAACTAGTACAGACGGCCTTTAATAGGTGATTTCATTCTCTATTTTCAAAAAAATGATACATGTACACCAGCTCTTTCTAGAAATGCACCTGACACCTTCAAAGCATATCACATGGTTTGTCAATCCTAGCAATTGTTTGGAATAGCAAAATGAAGTGTGTTGTCAACGATATGTCAGGAGAGAAATGTCTATTAACTTGAATGTTTCATGAAAATTATATATACAGGGAATAATTTTCCTGGTATCGCATCGCAATTTGCTATGCATTTTTGCATGACTGCTATACAAAATATCTTTTGTGTAGCAGTTTTCTTCCATAGAAATGTACAGAATTTCATTTGAAATATTTATCCATCGGCTGAAATTGCTAATCAAAAAATTTGAGGAAAATTATTCCCTGATATATATATATATATATATGCCTGAACTTGCTGAGAATTTAATGACTGTATAATAGATTTTCCTTAATATAAGAAAAGTAGTAACTGTCAAAATGTTGACTATATGAGAAATGAGAAATGCTCTCTGTGATAAAGTTAAAATGTATTTTTAATATATCTTTAACACATGTATGGAAGTTGTTGTTCTTTATCAAATCTATAACACAGCCATTACGTTGCTTCATCCTAACCTTTGCAATCTAGCATTCATGGCTTTTCATGCTAAAAGTTATGAAATTCGTCACGCTTGTCTTTAAAATCACATCGGTTATGAAATTCACGTGTTACCTCTCCATTTTCCCTTTTACAAAGTCCTTCGTTTCAATATGTACGACATAATGTGGTCTTCATGTCTGACTTTGAGTATGAATCCCAAAAAGGCTAGCCTCTTCAATGAGTTCCTAGATGTCCGTCTGTTTGGTGTTTTTGTTTTCTTATTAAAGACCTCTTTACTGCTCCAGTATTAGCATTTCACCTCTTGAGTGCTGACTCATACATGTGTAGTAATACCAGCTATTCTGAAGGCATCTTTAATATTATTATTTTCAAATGAGTGGATTTCATGTGTATGATTGAGGAAATACTTAAAATCATACAAATATTTTAATGTTGGGCAATTCCACGGTAACGGAAGGACACTCTGACAAGATTTTTGAACTTCAGGTTCATACTAAAAGAACTGTTTTATTAGTATAAGATGTGAAACAGTACAGATATAATACCTATATAAGTGCCTTTAATTCTCCCCAAAAAAATTGTCATTATAGTTAAGTAGTTTAAGAATGTGCATATTAATTATCTCGGTAACGGAAGGACATAAAAATGGACATGGTTTTTCCAGTTAATTAGTGTTTATCCAAACTTTGTGAAGTTGATGAAGCTTTCCACTTGACTGAAACACATTTTGTTCCCCATAGTTTAATACATACTAATAAAACATTTCTTTTAGTATGAACCTGAAGTTCAAAAATCTTGTCTGAGTGTCCTTCCGTTACCGTGGAATTGCCCTGTTATAAAAATCTATATCAAAATAGAAGCAAGTAAAGTGTTGCTTTTTGTGTGTGTATGTGTGTGTTCTTATTTCTTTGGGGGAAATAAAATCATTTCAATGTTGTTTTTTATGAAACAATGCATTCCTGGTAATGACTGGTAATTTGAGGTGAACAGTACTCTTTATCATATCAGTTCCACTTCCTTGTTGCACTTTACAAGCAGATAGCAGGTGAATGAAATCAAGTTTGAGAATATGAAATGTGTCATGAAACACTGTCTTCCTTCTCATGTCTCATTGTACCGGTTCCTTTTGAGAGTCTTAACTTAATGTTACAATCTAGAGAGAAGCCATGTGTTAATAAGTTTTTATCTGGATATGTAAATGTGCATAGTGATAAAGATATTCAATTACTACTCACTTAGTTAAATCAACATAAATTCCAAAGGATCTACTCAACATGCACCATGTGTTACTTATAAATACTAACAGCACTTCAAAATGATTAACCCCTTAGCACCTTCTGACTGCATACTAGGTTTGAATGGTTCTTGATAGAGTGAAATAACTAATAACCAGTTCACACTATGGGAAATTTACATGAATCGTTGTATAAAGAATCATAACTGAAAGGAGCATACAGACTAGAAAATAACATCGTATAAAGAAACGTCGTATAAACTGATTTTGATGAGGTCAGTTGACACAACAGCTTTCCAATCATTAGTTCAAGCTCATAATAAGACCCTCCCAGTTATGCTATTTTTTTAAC
Organism: Strongylocentrotus purpuratus; assembly: GCF_000002235.5. NCBI lineage: Eukaryota > Metazoa > Echinodermata > Echinoidea > Camarodonta > Strongylocentrotidae > Strongylocentrotus > Strongylocentrotus purpuratus. The sequence goes on from NW_022145599.1 coordinate 36,285,211, forward strand.
AATACAATGCTTTATATATATATATATAACGTTCCATTATACAACGTTTCTTTACATGACATTCGGACTAAGAAAAATTTCATCACAGCTATACAATGAATGCTAGTAGTGTGAACACAGCAGGGTTAAGGAAGAAAACCGTTTCAGTTAATTATAGAATCAACATGGGATCCCCAAGGTATGAATTGTGAGACATCTTCACACGAGACAACAAAACTTTGGAGGTATGGCATGTGAAAGGTTATAGATAGGTAATTCGAGAAACGGTAGGTCCAATTTGAAGCCATAAAGGTACTAAAGAAGGTGCTAAAGGGTTAACAATGAAAACAAGTAGTAAAACCAAACATTCACTGTGTTAGTGGATATGATCTACAACGAGGGGGTGCTTTGTTGGATAGGTAGCTGAGAGAGTCTCACCTGTTTCGCCTGCGCCCATGACTCTTCCCACTTCTGCACCTGCCCTCTCAGCGTGTTGCACTCTTCTTGTAACCTGCCTACATCGGTGGTGTCGCCCTCGCCTCCACCGGTATGGTTCTGCCCCCCTGACCGGGTCCCACCGCTGGTAGAGTTAGATGCAGAGGTTGTCATAGGTGTGTTAGAGCTGGGAGACCCTGAGGCCGATCCTATAGGGTCTCCTAGCATGTGGCCTAGACCCATATGCCTTAGACTAGATGGTGCTGTGTTAGGTTGACTCATAAATGCAGCTGCAGCCTGGTACGGACATAAGGATAACAAAAAATACTCAACTTCACTTTTGTTCATTATGATTTCATTATGATTCAGTGACACAAACACTTAACTCCATATTTTGCCAAAATGAGTATTTGATATCAAAATGTTCAGAAAAATGTGGGCTTTCCAGGAAACACAAAGACGTTATTCCACCCAACAACCCATTGATGTCAATGGCTAGTGAAACATAGACTTAACTCCTCAAGGCCCAAGTGCTCAATGACACATAAACCACTTTTTCTCAAAATGGAGTTACATCTTTGCGTCACTGAACCCTCAATATATTGCAGCATGGTTAAACTTGTTTCAGCCAGGGGATATTCTTCAACTGGTCTATCACTGTTCATGAACCTCAAGGCACTGCCACTTTCATCATTAAACTTTCACCTCTTCATATTGCCATTCTCATCAAATTTGTTCCGTTATTATGTCCCTCTTTCCATCCAAACAAATTGAATTTGACCTACCTAACCTAGCACTGATAAGCACAAATTTTGCATTTCTCTTTTTTTTTAATTTTCATACACTAACAATCAACGTCTGACGTAAAGGAAAGAGTTCAATGACACATCCAAATTTAATTCCAGTCAAACCTGCTTTAGTTACCCCCTGTCTACAAAGACCACCTGTCTACAACAAGCACATTTTTGGTATTGATGTAATACTGGTCATTTAAAGGCCCACTGTACTACTTGTAGCTACTTGCTCCCTCTAAATAGAAAACAATGCCCAATTTGTGGCTGTTGGTCCCCCATTATCCTCTTTCTCTTATGTTAATTGAAAGCTGAGTTGATGAGATAGCCACCTGTCAGTGACCTTGCTGGGTGGTCTAATCCCTCCTGTCCACACTAGTACAGACAGCCTTAACTGACTGGTGGCCTAAAAGACCTTTACTCTGACTTGAAAGCATGGCATAACATAAAATAGAGATTAAACTATTCATATTGGGACCTTACTCGGGTAGAAAATTCCAATTCTTTCTAATTACAATCTCATTTTAAAACGTGTTGTAAAATGTGCAGTGGCCTCTGTGCATTAAACAACCATTTAACACAACTACGGCTGTTTTTATTTTCCAGGGAAACAAGACCCTGTCTATTGTTGTTGTCACTGACCTGCTCAATTTGTTGTTGTTGATGTTGCTGCTGTTGTATGTGTTGTGGAACAAACGCTGGTGGTAGGCCCGAGAGAGGAGAAGCCGGACTCTCAGGCATAGAAGACTTATGATTAAGACTGCTACTGGTTGGGATGTTGACTGGTGCTGACGATCCTAAGCTCAAACCTGACAAAAAAGATGGAAAAGTAGCTGGCGCTTACGGTACCAACAATTTGAAAAAGCTGGTGTTATGAGGAATCATCGATCATGTTTAAACTGGTACATACATTGTAAATATTTCATCTGTTTATGGTAGTCCATAATGGTGTTGAGTCTGTACCTAAGTATAAGGGTAAATGCATGTATGACTCCTAACAGACACTATGAGGAAAATAATAACATGACATACCTGCCAACATTTGAAAATAAGAAATTTGTACCCTTAGCTGGGGTCTTGGGGCGCAGACCGGGTAACAGGCAAACATGTACGTGTGTATTGAACAGGTGATCAAACGGCCTTACCATGGCCATGTATGCAGTGGCAGTGTAACTGGCAATACGCAGGAAATCTGTGCACAAAAGCGAATACAAATTTGCTGCTCGATCGTGCAGCCATTCCACGCACGCAATACATGAAATCTCAAATCGCGGCACATGGTAAAACTAAATTTGGCTTTAAAATTTTTTTATTAATTTTTTTATTCAGAATTTTGAAAATTCAGAATATTCTGAATGTTTAGGTCCTAAAAAATTCTGATTAAAACGAAACAGTTGGCAGGTATGACATGATGTGTGAACATCCAAGAAATAAGTTTTGCTTCAGAACACAGTGAACAGCCTCATGCAATAAAGACTGATGATGTTAAGGCAGCCTCAATGGAAAGTGCTTTCTGTGCATGAAATCATTAATATGGGGAGTATAATAATGTTGTGCTTGCTTGGTTGGTTTCATGGTTTCTAAAAGACTGAAATGAGCTTTCCTTCGAGCAAGACTTTCATAATGCATGTACATGTATAAACATAAGCTGAAGAACTTAACAGTTTTCATATCCAGAAATTAGAAATTTAGAATCGTATAAATTACAACCCTTTTCCTTAAAATAAAAAAAGTGAAGTAATTTTTGTTTAATGTTAAATTAACATTTAAATGAAAAAGACATTTTATACACTATTTCTGGAGAGACTATACACTGTATAGACTTCAAGATCAGGAACAGATTATATGTAGAGGTTCACAATAAAAATTGTTAATTAGTATGAAAAAGGTGAACAAGAATGGATCCAAACAGCAGACAACATGTCATAGATATTTCAAACACAATAATAAAATATGGTGAAGTTTTGGTGAAATATAACTGGCCGATTACTCATAAACACTCTTTTCTTTAACATTATGCAGCCAAGTAGCATGCATTTGATATGAAAAGCTAACTTTCATGCTTTCTTTGAAAATGAATTCATAACATAAGATAACAAAATAATAGCACGTTTTTTAAACATAACCTACCAAGTTCCAACTCTACATACTACAAAAGCTATTCGAGATATATTCAGATAGTTTATGGCATTTCTTAAAGCTTTTGAATCTACAGATACGTGCAAATCTATGAGAATACATCAGCTTTTTTGGAGCCAGAAGGGCATCAACCTATATACTTTAACACAGAGTTAACTCCCTTATGGCTCTGTACAGCTGACCTATCCTTCTCAGCTCTACATTAAGTTCTATTTATATTGTGTGCATATTGCTACAAGCTACCTCAATGGGAAGGAGGATGCATCATGCATACACTTCAACTAAAAAATAAAGACCGATTTAGAATAGTATTGCTATCTTTCATAAAACCATTATTTTAAAGCGTTAACTATTGTTTTAGTTGTGTGCAGAGAGAGAGAACCGATCTAGGATGGTTTATATTAAAGACTTACCCATTGGTAAATGGCCCAAACTTGTAGTAGAACTGCCTATTGATGAATTGTCATTGTCCAACTCTTTGTCTATGGCTGCTACATCAAAGTCATCCAAATTCAGTTCATCTAAAGCATTCCCTGGGGACATAAAATAAGGCCATTCCTCACTAGTCACTACGTCATGAAATTATTACCCAATTAGTTCATTCGGACCTAGTCAAAATGCATTCTTTGGATTCTCTTTGGCATTACACATTTGGCTTTTCTTCGCGAACACCGATTTAAGAAGGTATAACTCGATCTGGGCAGGCCCGCTGGTGACCGACGAGCCCTTTGCAGGATAGACACGTCTTGCCACAGTGGGTGCAGGGGGGCATTTCACAAAACTTGCCATTAGTGACAAATGACAGTTTTTGTTACAAGCTACTGAAATCCTTGCTTTTGATTGGTTATCAGCAGATTTGTCTCTGATTTTTGTAATTTTTCATTGAAAAAAGGCTTTGTGAAACAGGTCCCTTGGGTAGGTCTGAGAAGTAGGACTTAAGTAGCGACTAGGCTAGAGCCAGGGTGAGAACATGATTTTGTCATTGTTGGTTCCTTTGGGAATCCCTCGGGATATCATTTTAAATGTAATCATTGCTGCATTATCATCATTATTATACATAGGGGAAAGGAAAGAAAGACACATTTCTTGTACGTAGGCAGCCAGGACCTATTAAGGAACTTGGTAAGGAATTATGTGGACCAATTCCATCCCGGTTCAACATCACTGCACTTCCCGCAACTCTATGTGTCTCCCCAAAAACAATCACTGTCTTACTTTAACAGTTAATCTAATGAAAGTACTAGTTAGTTATCTTAGCAAAAATTAAACTATGGTAGTATGCATTAACTACAATTAAGGTTTATCAATATCATTTTAAATAAATGTTTAGAATTATTATAAACCAAATAAAAGCACAGGATATTTTCACTGTATAATTGTCTATTATTTATGAAGTCTATTTGCTACACACATGAGTCTAAGATATACCAATCTGCTAATTATTTTCAATCTGAAGTTTGTCTTTTATTTCATTGCAATCTCTAACTTTTTCAGATTATAATTTGTAAAATATACAAGATGACATTGAGAGCACTGCCTGAACTATTTTTATCAGGGAAATAATAAAAACAAAAACATTAACACATTGGTGAAGTAACATCTGCCAGTGCATAATTTCAAAATGAACTGAATAGCATTTGAAAAGCAATTTCATCACAATGAAAATCATTGAAATTCACAAAAGCAAAAATTATGATGAAGTAAAAATGATGTTCTACCCACAAGTAATAACACAACTCTAATTGAATCAATAGAATTGGTTTTACATGCATAAGTATATTGCAAACAATTTTAGCCATGACAAGACTTTTGTGCAACAGACAAAAAACTTAATGAAAACTTTTTTCAACAATAAAATTCACTATGAAAGACACATTAATACATGCTGAAACATATTTTTAAAAAGAATAAACATGAAAATGGAGAACAAATTTGACAGTATGATGTTGAAATCAAAAAAATTTGGTGAAGTTTTGTTATTTGATTCAAATCAAACACTGTATGATGTGATCTTTGATTATTCAAAACAGCTTAAACAATGACTTTTGCCATTCATGTATACTCAAAGTGCTGCTGCAGCATTTTCACAGCGATTTACCTCATCCTATTTGAACAAGGCTTATGGGTCAAAGATATAAAGCTTGTCCAACCTACCTACAACTGATTCTACCGTATCACTGGTCGGATAGAATGGTTGTGCATTAGGTGACATGGAGCTGGCAAAGAAAGAACTAGTGCTGTGGTTTATCGTCAGTGGCATCTGAGAGCAGGATGGGAAAAAGAGATTCTGTGGGGAAAAGAAAAGGTTGTATAACATTATTATCATGTGTAACACAAAACAATCAGCAACCGTGACAATAACGCCATTATCTTTATTCTACAACATTGTACAGGTGCCGCAGTAATGTAAGATACAGGAAAGAGCAGTGAATTGAGCGTGACACCCTGCATCTTTATTCCCCATCATGTAACCTCATTTTTAATTGGCGATAGGCAAATTTAAATACATTTGGATATGTTTTTATCCTCGCTGGCAAATTCAGAAACCAGGGATCCTTTATATGTTGGGGATGGATTTCATTTTACTTGCGGTCCAGTGCTTACAAATTTAGATTTCTAAACATCCCTCATGCACGCATTTAAAATGTTAATAGAGTGAAACCTACCTATAAAGACCATCCAAGGGTGACAAGAAAAGAGGTCTTTATAGGCAGGTGGTCTTTAATTACAGGTTCCTTTAGTACATGTTTCAATGAGAAACCATTTTCAAGGGAAACAAAAGATGTGGTCTTTCTATACAGGCGGTCACTAAAGCAGCTTTGACTGTACAACCTCCTCCTGGCCTTGCCATGTTGTATAGGTTTGTTCATATGACTTTTAATCTACAGGTTTGAATCATTGTCCTTGGAGTAGAAAATCCTTAGAGAAATAATCTCATCTACGTAGAGGTATTGTGGTGCAGCGGATAAGTCACCCGACTGCAGAACACAAGGTAAGGGGTTCAAGTCCTGCGGCGGCACTAATGTCCTATGGCAAGACGTCAATCTCCACCCAGGTGTTAAATGGGTACCCGGTAGGATGCGAAAGTTAATGTGGTTGAATGAGCGCTTGTAAAATGGCCCCTGGCTGGAATGCTCCCCAGGGAGTGGAGAATGTGCATACATTGTATGCAGGTAAGCCTGAATCCGATGACCTGGGTAATAATATATCTGTATATCACTTAGACCAGGGGTGATAGTGAGCACTAAAAAAATAAAAATCTTTTTTTTCCCCCTCAACCACCTTCCCTCTCCCCCTCTTAATGGAAAAAAAAGAAGAAAAAAAATCAGTCAATCATCGGGCCTGTTAGACACATCGTTGATGTATTAAGTGCTATATAAAAGCAGAATATCATTATCATTATTTCAGGATAGCCATGAGGACTTACTGAATTGTCATCCTTCTCTGCATTGTGAGACCGATGATAGCTAGAAGTCTCAGAGACCGATGAATAGCTACTTGATGCACTGTTAGACCGAGGTTTACCTATGGGTCCAAGACCACTACTACCTGGGCTGTTAAGACTAGAGGCGTCACCGCTTCCAATATGACCATGGACATTGGGTGGCACAAATGAAAAATCTAGACATAACTCCTGAGAAACAAAAAGATAGATGGAGAAATTATCAATACCTTTCCTCTAAGAACTGATACTTTGCATGAACATGTTCACTTAGTAGCATCACTTGTTACCTATAAATACAGTAAAAGCAGTACAAGAATCTTACATTATCATATGTTCCTCTTGATGCAACTTTATGACTGTACATTGAACATTTTGGTAATGGCAGTGGTCTGCAAGATGAACTTTCAAACCAGAAACAGCTCTTTATATAACAAAAATATTAGTGGCTCTAAAGTAATGTAATTACAATCAGTTATCTTAGAAACATCAACTTTTCCAAAAAAACTTAAACAGGTTATGTGTAGTATTGGAAAGTGAAGCATACTGACCTGTTGAGTATTTTTCTGTCCTGTTTATGAACTTTCCACTCTTTGTTGACATTATTGTAAGTAAATATTCATCTGTATTATGACTACCATTTTTTTTATTGCTACTCTCAGCTCTACAAGTAAACACCATCTAATGTTTTAAAGGTATTTCACAGTGTTGGTGTTGGTAGGAATGTAGGTACAATTCAACCAATTACAAATGACACTCACAAATGAACTTTAGGGAACTTGGTTAACTTTTTCTTTCATACATGTCAGTGAAAGCAGTCTTCCCTGTAAAATTACTTTATTTTAGTTAAGAAAGTATATGTTTGTGATAGTAATATGTACAGCGCCATGAGCGTCAGAGCCTGGCGGATACCGGCGCTATATAAATAACCATATTATTATTATTATTATTATAAAATACATGTAAGCCTAGACACTTTCCAAAGTCCATATAATCATTTCATCTATAAGCAAAAGAAATTGTTAAATCAGTACCATACTTAATATCACTTATATCCCACTAAATGGTAAGTGTTTATCCTGAAGACTACATTGACAGTGATTAAAACATAAACGCTGTATTTGACCAAGTGAGTCATGTTAAGCTCCGTAACTGCAAGAGTTAATGCTACATGTAAGTACATTCAATAATAAAATCAAGTCTAATTTCCTCATGTCACTATGACACATAAGTAATTTAAAGTTTGTGTGGAAGGATTTCTAAATCAATTACTGGTAGATGCCATAAATTTGAATTTCAATGTATTATAGATATTCTCACTCTACATGGGATGGGTCATCAATGTATTAGTCGTTGGCTGGCGACAAGAAGGCTGTTTTAGTTTTACTACCATTGATAAGATACAGCTGTTACCGGCCTTATTACAGTCAGGCAGCCAACAAATTGCACTTTGATTTTCATCTCCTTACCATATACCACTTCTTCACAATGACAATCACAACAATGATATATAGTACAAAGGAAAATGTATTTGCGTACATCTATGTTGCACCAGTCCTCTAAAACAAGCTGCCAAGTGACATTCAAAACATTCCATGCCTAGAAACCTTTCAGAAACATGTTTAAAAGCTTTTATTTACTCAGAGTTACTAATATTATCATGTTGTTAATTTTTGGAGAAAGTCTTGTGTATTTTGTATAGCGCCTTGATTAAGTAATTAAATAAGTGCACTTATTTTGTTATTATTACAGTCAAACCCGTCTATAGCGACCACCCAAAGGAAACACAAAAAGTGGTCTTTGTAGACAGGTTCCTTTAGTACATGTTTCAATAAGAAACAATTTTCAAGGGAAAAAAACATGTGGTCTTTATAGACAGGTGGTCTTAGTAGATAGGTGGTCACTAAAGCAGGTTTGACTGTATTATTATTATAGAATCACAATCCATGTCCAGATTAGAGATTGACTCACTGTTTGTAGTGAGGGGTTGTTGACCGGATTACTTGTTGATGATGCTGATGACACAGGTGATATTTGGGATAGACTAGACGTTTGGTCCTCGCTTAATTCACGCTGAGTGTTACTCATTTCCTCTGCAGACATGAGGAGAAGCACACAATACAAAAACAAATGTTAACCATCATGAATTCACACTCCCGGGGACTTGAATAGTGAAATGTAATAATCCTCTTCCTACTACATAAATGTGCAATGTTTTGACTTACAAAAATGTACATGTACATTTGATAGAGTACAAACTAATTACGACGCATGATATTATGATGGCTCTTGTAACATTAATATCGAAAAACATGTACATGTGGTTCATGCGGGTCAAATAATAATGTTCTCATATAGCATGCCAGAGGGGTGTTTCACAAAGATCCTAAATTGAACTTTTCTCTAAGTTGGACTTAAAAATTATGGAAAGCCGTTAGCATCTTTGAAAATATTTTGTAAAAGCTATTCTAAAAGGCATAAAATGTTTATTCAAATCATTCATATTTTCTATTATCAAGGAGATTTCATGTTCTTGATGTGGAATTTATGAAAAGTCTAAAATATGTGAATTTTTGCTTTTGAGTATATTTCATTTTAAGGCTACAAATGGCTCTCCATAATATTTAAGTCCAACTTACATGTAAAGTTAAGTTTGACTTGGGATCTTTGTGAAACACCCCCAGATTCACTTTAAATCAGAATTTCTCATGTGCAACATGACCATTTCTATATGTCTGAATATGGTTCTCAGTTAATAATTAATATTAATATGTTTGTACAAGTAACTTCTAACTACCTGCAAAACCAACAGTGTATTTCTCTCTATGTCAACAAAATGATAACCATATACACAGGCAAGTTATCTATCTTATCACAGGAAATCTATACTCAAAGCTGAAAGTGTCAGCTTTTAGATTATAATTTATTCGTCATCCTACACCTTAATGGAAGGTGAACGCTACAAGGAAATTGTTTTTTATTACAAAAATAGTTCAAACTTACGGTCTACGTGTGCAAATGCACAGAACGGGCCTCGTGGGCAGTAGCCAGTTTGCTGCATGTCGTTACATTTGGTAGATTTATAGATTTCTGGGTGGAACTGCTGATCTGTTCTTGTATGACAGTATTGACAATTATCATTCTGTTCACAGTTTGCTGGATCTCCCCATTCATCTCCTATCTTTACATTGGGACAGGGGGTAGACCTACAAACAAATCAGAACCAAGTATACAGATAAAGACACAAAGACATTGGAATAAGCGTTGGATGTATGTAGTGATCAAAGTGAAAGAGAGAGATAGAGAGAGAGAGTGAGTGAGAGAAACAGAGACAGAAACAGAGACAGAAACAGAGACAGAAACAGAGAGAGCATTTACATACAGGTATATAATAATATGAAAGGTTAGAGATAGAGAGAGAAGAGAGAGAGAGAGAGAGAGAGAGAGAGAGAGAGAGAAAGAGAGAAAGAGAAAGAGAGAAAGAGAGAGAAAGAGAAAGAGAGAAAGAGAAGAGAAAGAGAAGAGAGAAAGAGAAAGAGAGAGAGAGAGAGAGAGAGAGAGAGAGAGAGAGAGAAAGAGAGAACAATAAAAGGTTATCTAAAGTCAAAATTAAAGGGAGGAAGCTAACACTGGAAAGTTCTAAAAGAGTTGAGAAAGAGCTCCGGTAAAAAAGATTTTTGAATTTTTGAGGAAAAAAAAGTGCCACAAGGAAATATTACTTTTACTACGGCAAATAAAAAATTGCTCACATCTTTTTGATTTACAATAATAAAAAAAGTACACACTTTAATCAGAATAAAATGACAAGATGAATTTAGCTCCAATCTGTGTAACCCACTAGAACTGTAACTTGGGATCAGATTGCCATTCTATAATCCGTCATGGCACTGACATCCTTTGGCATGCCATACTCCCAATCGACACTCTCTACCTACATCTATGTGAGGTACTGGGTATCAGTCTAGTGGTAGGTAGAACTTCTTGAATGGTTTAACACCTTATCAGGGAAGCAAGGCTAAAAGAGAAGCCAGGCCCAGGGCAGCATTAACTCTTGTCTGCAGGCACACATTCTTATTTGACACTTTACCACAATACAAAAGCCTTGAGCTGAGCCTCTGTCAGTCTCTGAATGTGCAGACAGTTACGCAAAACGAAGGACAAGGGTTTTTCCCTGCACTCTACATAAACCCGCTTGTGTGAATACATACATGTAAACATGTACATGTAGATACTGTATCAACATGAAAATGTATTCTAAATGGAACAATGTACTATCGATTTAAAAGCCTCACACAAAGAGGGAATACTTTCTCACCTATATTTGAACTTGCGTGGATTTCTTCTCCTATCTCTAGCATTGTGATATCTTGGACATGCGTAACCTTGGCGACAGAGGCGGGGAGGCTTGTTGCACGGTTCTGTCTTGTAATTGGCCAATACAAAGTTGGTATCTACATGTAAATAAGCAAAAGACATGATAAAATCAGTAGTCTTCAATACATCACAATAACAAAATTAAATCAATAATACAATGTACTATGCGCCACCTGAAAGCAAACTTGAAAATAAAGGTACATGTATACGAGAGCAGATACTCACAGTAATTACAGAGTATGAATAAAATCAATATGTGGCAAAGTTCGAACACAAAAGAAATTATAGATGTCTATACAGTATATTTCAATGATGAGAATGAACATTTTTCTTGCAATTCTTGAGTTACGGAGTAGATGTAATGGTAATCCACCACCAAATTTTGTTTAGATTGTTTTTGAGCCAGCTGCATTCAAAAGTAGAAGAATCAATTATCAGCATTAGATGGCTATTTCCCCATGAATCATCAGAGCAATCGTAGATATGATTTCAAAATTCAAAGTTCTTACATAATTCTTTGTTCCATGTTCTTTAAAGATGATTAAATTGACATGAGCATGTGCAGACAATACAGTATTGCTTGAATAAAGTAGACACTCTCTAGCTGTGTCACGCATGGAATTATGACTGCTGGGGTGGGTTTCATAAAGACTAAGATTGACTTCAAGTTGTACTTAACTATGGCAAGCCGTTCATGCCACTGTTTTCTCTCGCCATTTACTGGCATTGGTCTCTCAAGGGACGTATAAATCATGGTCACATATTTACATAATTTATATTTGTTGATAGTTCATAATTGAAAGAAAAAATATTATCTAAAGATCATAATTGAGAGACCAAATGTGAGAGCAACCAGTGGCATGAATGGCCTGCCATAGTTAAGTCCAACTTAACTTAAATTCAATCTAAGTCCTTGTGAAACACCCCTGGTATTATTTCATAGAATCGATTTCCCGATGTTATGTACTCACCTTGCCATCTAGGATCATCTACATACATGGTTTTATCCTTGTCCATCGCTACAGCTGGAGGAGGAGCTACTGAAGGAGCTTGTGTCGTGATGAGATTAGCAGTAAGAGATCCTAGATCACTGGGTAACGTCGTACACTCGGGTGATAGCACTGGAGGAACACATTGTCCAGGAGGCTTGGTCTGAGCCATCTCTCGTATGTCATACACTGGCTGTCGTAGGTCATGCGGGCCATGGGCAAACGCGCAGTGAGGCCCATTCTTGACACAGTGACCTCTTGCATCCGTCTCATGAACGCAGGTTCCTGTCTTGTAGTATCTCAGGTGATATCTTCTCTCTGTATCTCCGGTGTTGCGGTGAAGGAAGGGGCACCTGTGAGCAAAGATTCAATATTATCATGGTCATCATATCTAGAGACAAAAGAAGATTATAAAATAAGCCTTTTTTCCTATTTTCATGTACAAGACATAATCAATGATTAAAACACTACTCATATTACATTTAAAGTTTACTGAGCTGAGAATTTCCCAAGAATTCTGGTGAAATTAATCAAATTATAGAACAGATATACAGTACATGTACACAGACCGTTTATGCCTACATACTAAAGGTGTCCTGCTGAAAAACAATGTACAGTTTTGGCAAGAACTTTTTAAAAATATCATCCTTATCTTCTCTTTTAGATGAAGTTAAAACTAGAGTATTGTGCAAATCTGCTGTGAAGAAAATGAAGGAATAACATTATAGTATTAATGACTGCTTTGAGAGAAATAGTTGTTTTATTACGCTCAAGGGAAGGTTAGAATTGTGCTATTCCCCGAGGCTTGCCGAGGGGAATAGCCCAATTGTAACCTTCCTGAGAGCGTATGAAAACAACTATTTCTCGAATATTAAAGCAGTCATTAATACTTTTATATGCCGAAAAAAAATAGACTAAAAAATGAAAAATGAAAAATATTTATCATTTATGTCGAAGACGGGATTCGAACTCTTGCGTACAACAAGAGGTGTACCGAAAACCAACGCTTAGACCACTCGGCTATGGCCCGCCGTTAACGTGCTTGGCAGTTTTCTCCAATATATACATTAAAATGGATTGAAACCGGCTTCGCGTGTGATGAATGCTTCGCAAAATCTCCATATACGGACTCTTCTTTTACTTTTGCAATGCATATTGGCACGAACTTAGATCAAGATCTATCGGCAGATGTTGTTTTTTTGTTTTTGGAAGTTTATTTTCGTCTTCATGTCAACAATGCAAGATAAAATTGTCGGTAAGATCGATCGAGATTCAATTGTATTGAAATTACCGACCAATCCTTCGCACACATACGGCATCCTCCATCGCTCAAACCATTTTTTAACATGTAAACCTATGGGGTAACCATGGAGGCTGACCAACTTTTTTTAATAACCATGGTTATTAAAAATATTGAAATGTTTTATGCATGGTTACCGAGAATTTTACAGGAACAGTTGAAGTTTATGAATGCAATTCGACCAATCAGATGGCTGGATTTCTTAAGTGAGGTATATAAAGATGTCTCATGCACAGAACCCAAGTCAAACTTGGGTTTTATTATACAGCTGTATAGGCTCTATTCTATGCGAATAGGTGCAGGTGCGTCGACCGGTATTCACAAGTTTCTTTTATGTTAATTAAGAATGTACATTATAATGTAAACTGAAAATATTTCAATATAGAATTAACATTTGAAGCTCCTATTTTTAATACACTGTGCATGTATACATGTATATGTACAGTATTCAGCTGCTTTTTAGCATCATGGAACCCTTAACATACAGAGAAAAATAGTTTTTGGTGATAGGTAAACTTTAGATGACAGCACATTAGTTCCAAAAATAACACAATCAAGAGAGTAGACCCTGATCAGGGATCTAGTGAATCTACATCCACAGTACATAGTATTTTTCAAAATTTAAATCCTTTATTACTCAATTGGAAATAAAAGTGTAGATAACTTAATGTTCTTGGGGCAATTATCTCAATATCTTACTTGAACCGTGCTGTTGTTACTGTGCTGCTGTTACTGTACATGGTAAAACATTGCTACTTGATAATACTACATTACAATAGCCTAGAAGAATACAGATGTGTATCTAGTCACAGAGTGTTATTCATTAGATTCAGAGGGCTCTGCAGAACCATGGCATACACCACGGAAGGCAGAGATAAACAATATGCCTCCTTGATAACATAAACAACTATGTACAGTACATGTATGTGCACTGTGTAGATTACTTTCATTATTTCAAATGAAAAGTGAATCTGCCTATGACAATGAGAGTGCAACTGTAAGTTGGACCATGTGATAACATTTGAAATTCTCTCATACATGTACATGTAGCTCTTACACGTACTACAAGGTTATCGATCTCACGGAGTGCTACAACAAAGTAGTATTGGAAATTGGGTACCGATATTATAATAATAGTTTTCTTTGTGAAATACTCATTTCTTATGTTTTATTGGTATTGTTACATGTAGTATGACAATATTTGAAGATCATGTCAAAATACATACATCACATGTAGAAAAGAAATCAAAAGTGAAAAATTGCTACATTAACACACTGTAGAAGTACATGTACATGTACCAAGTGCAGGACTTAATGACATGGGGGGGGGGGGGGGTATCTAGTATTTACAATACAGTAGTTAAACATGTTATGTTCTTACATTTATCTGGAGATTCTGTAATAATATTTAAATAACAAATAGAAATGTCACAGATTCAAACCAAACATTTTGTACGCTGAATCTTCAATATTGTAAATAAACAGTATCCATCAAATACATGGGTAGAAAAATATACTGTATATTTACATGTACATCAAAGAAATGAACAGCAACAAAAAGTAACTTTTAGCTACATGTAGATGTTCTGAAAGTGCATCATGCAATATTGTTCAGTGAATGTGATTCCCAAAAAGGTTGTATACTGATCCAAACAAGACATCTATTGTATCAGTCTGCATAAGAAATAATTCAGAATTATCACATGTAGATCTGTTATTAAGTTCTCTAAAATGCAGTTCTATTACTAGAAGTAGAACTCAATAATCAGCTTTAAAATTTAAATGCACATTTTCTTGTACATGTGAGCTCACAAATAAAATAAAATTCACAGTACTGTACTCTGTACATTGACAAGTGAAAACTGACAACTTCTACATGTACCATTTTCATGATGAAGCATTTTGTAACTGTATGAATGTACATTTACTGCACCCAGGATCTGAACAGGCCTTAAATTTCATTGCCACTTTTCTGTAGGGCACATTCCTATATTACAGCACAAATAGGAAGAATTGGAAAGGGCACAAAAAATCTCCAAGGCCAATGAGAAGGGCATTGAGAGCAATCAATTTAATTTAAGCCTTGTCTGAATTGTAAATACTTGGACTCCATTCACTAGAGTTGCATTGGATATTATTAAATACTAATGATGACATTTTTATTTGGATCAATCAAAACAAGGAGGGGGGGGGGGGGGGCATTTATGACATCTTTCAATGAAAATCAAAGAGGAAGTTTTAACCCAAGTAAAATAAGTAACTTGTGATATGTAATTATTAATGTCAAATTATCAATTACAGGTTTTACTTTTTTACAAATATTCAAGCAAGTATTGGAAAGAGAAATTTTGAATGATACAGAAACATTTATTCATTTCAAATTTATCTACTTTATATTTTCCAAACTAATCATAAAACAAGGCAAATCCAAACTGCATTACTTTATAGATCTGTATGTATAATCTATGCCAACAATTATACTTATTTTTCACAATCACACCAGGAGTGTCAATTTTGACTAACATGGCGCATCACAAATGTTCACTACTAATAGTACCGGTAGTTCATTTTGATTTATAACTGTGCATTAATAGAAACAATGCAAACATTACTTTAATTTGTTTGGAGGTGTTAAATCTTACTGTTTATTTGGATATATATTTCCATTATCTAACTTAGTCACTGTGGTGTGTTGTAAAAGTAAATGTTAGATGACTTTCACTTGGTTACATGTGGTGAACTGGGGATGAGGGACAAACTTACTTACACTTGCTACTTTCCTTAGTAACATTAGGCATATTTACATTTGTGTAGACAGAACCTGCTGCAAACCACAAATATAACCATACTTTATGTGTAATGCTAAGTTAAAACCGATCCCTACAATACATGTACATGTCTCAACTTCTCAAGTTCTCAACATCAATTTCCCAATTCATCACCATTAAAATTTTACTTAAATTCATTCTCACAGGAATAATGAATCTGCAAAATCTTGACATTGAGCTAAGATTGATACACAGAAAACTGCAACTTCATTGGAGCATACATGTACATGTACATGTACGATGTGCACAAAAATATGAAATTGCATTTATAAATTTCTGTTAACATTGTCCCTTCACAATTAATTTGCACTCAAATAAAACAGAATCCCTTATCAACCTCATCAACTAGAAATAAATTTCACAACGACCCCATTCCATATATTTAAAGATACTTTTTTATTCCACGATAGTTTGTCTTTGATAGCTTTCTGTGCCCAGGTAAATTTCATTAAAGCTAATGATACATTTTGCATAAAACAACCTTTTAAAATGTAAAGTAGACTAATTATGACTAACAATTATCATGTAACGTGTAAACCCTACAATTATAAATGTTTTAATTGCACAAAGCCAAAGCTTCAGTAAAATGACTAGACTAGACCTCTAGATTCTAGTCGTACATTGTATTTGTAGTAAATCAGTAGACCCTAATCCAAATAAAAAATCAAATTCACATGATGTACGAGATTTTGATTAATAATATAATCTGCAGCTGAGAAATAAGACAAGATCAATTCTTCTGAACAATAACATTCTTGCAATTGTCTTTTTTTAATATAAAGCCTGACAGTGAAACTAGCTCCAAAACATGTCAATTGTCATTACATCATGATCTATATTTTTACTTGTGTTGACTGTTGTCTTCATATCATTCAATTAACGTTACATTCAATGTTCACAACCACAATATCTTCAAATAGCCTGTATTTTTGAGAAAATGCTGATGATCAACCGATTAACCCCAACTCCTAAACAAATATGTGGGCCGACCTGATCCATTCGCTTACCTGGAAGATAACACGCCGTGCCCAACCCATACTGACTCTGACTGCAGTGCCATTGCTCCAAACAAAAACAAGGCACGCATAAAACGTGCGGAGCGCGCCCAAATATGAATCCACTACACGACATTTCGCAATAGCACATTGCCATTGTTTAGTTGTAACTACATCGACACTGCGGCCCATTTTGCCGTTTTAAACCTGTAACACATCATCTAGACAGTAACAAAAGAGTCTGGAATAAATTTGACATAAGTTGGTGTTTAATACATCTGTGAATTCTTCTTGTCATTTTGCCTACTTGAGTGCAAATATCTGTCAAAATATGTCAACAAGTTATCTGCGTATCGGCAATAACAAACATGGCGTCAATAACGCACGCTACAGCTGCCGACTGGTTTTCATTACGACTCGCCCACTCTTGACAAAAACAATGGCAATACTCACTCATCTCTGTCTTCACAAAGGCCTGAAGTTTCATCGTACTTGGAGCAATATATATCCGGGCTATAATTAAAAGTTCCATCACGTTTACGAATCGGTCTTCGCCTTCGTTGATTCAGAAAATGCCAATGAAAACAGGTAAACGGCCGATGATTTGGGCACTTGTGCTGCAAGAAATCCTGGCATTGTTGTGTACGAAACTCCTTCAAGTAACTGAAAAGGAAAGCAAAAAACATGGTTAAATCATCACGGAAATTTCTTGAAACAATCACAGAATGAAACAGAAAATAGTATAAATATGATTCTTCTACTTACGTGTAGTGGAAAGGTTTTTCTGGTTGAGAAGAAACGACTTGATTAGCCGAAGCCTTCTGCTGCTCGGACGGCATTTTGAAGTTCAGCTGTTGTTGTACGGACGTACGAACGTGCACGTAAGGCCGTAAGCCCGCGCGAATAGCTCTTCTTTGCAAAGCCAATCAGCTCTGCTCTGACGTCAAGATCTCGGCCCGTGAATGAAGTCACATGACCCGGGCTTCCCCCTGACGTCACATATTTTGGCAAAACAGCTGAGCGCTACACACGTGCATTTGTTTACCAAAACAAACTAAAATCTTGTAATAGCAATTAATTAATAAACTAATAACTTCTCAGAAAACATGAACTGGAGAATTTATAACAGATAGGACAGATAGTTTAATTCATATTATTATGCTGTATACACATTAGCCGTCCCTTGACATTTTAGGAAAGGGTAGGCCTATATAGTATAATTATACGGGTGTCCACTTTTAGACCCGAACTCTTCCGTGGCGCTAAAACCAAAGTACATGCATAGATTATATGTCTTTCACTGTTTTCAATAATCTAGAAAAATATGATTTAAAAAAACGTTCTATTGTGTAAATATTAAAAATTGTAAACTTTTAAAGTATTTATTTATTGCAGATATATTAATTCATGATTCTTTCATACATCACATTACATCAACATGATATTGTCAGCGGAGACCATTTCCAAGGGAAGTTGTGTATTGGGAAAATTTGCTAACATTTTTCCAACAAGCACAAAATATGGAAACGTTGCCAACACTTTAAGATTTGCCACCTATATGTATAAACAAAAAGAACAAGTGTTCTTAGATTAGGCACGTATTCACCTTGTTGTGGTAAATAAAAAGACTAAGACTTGGAGACTTGTTTCACTTTCCCATTACTTTAGGCCAATTACTTTAATCAAATAGATAATATTAATAATACATTTATAGAGCGCAGAAATTATCCAACATTAAGTATATATTCTTCTGCGCTACAAAAGCTCCTGATATGCTTAGATTTACATTTAATTGAAAATATAAACCTGACTGGTATTGGCTGGTCTCGAACCAAAATAATTTGAGTGATAAGTTGGAATTCAATATCTTCCATATTGCACTCAGATTACACGAATTAATGATGTGCATCACATTTAATAAAAGACCTCAATTGAATAACGATTAAATAATTTAATCAAAATAGATAATCATAATAATACATTTATAGAGCGCGGAAACTTTCCAACATTAAGTATATATTCTACTGCGCTATAAGAGCTCCTTATATGCTTAGATTTACATTTAATTGAAAAGATGTGTTTTCAGTTTTGATTTAAAGATATTGACAGAATGGTGATTTCCTGACTTCAAATGGCAATTTATTTCACAGTTTTGGTGCTGCACAAGCAAATGCTCGATTAGCGTTATTTTTGTTTTAAATAGATGGGATCAACAGTTCAGATGAGCCTGACTGGTATTGGCTGGTCTCGAACCAAAATAATTTGAGTGATAAGTTGGAATTCAATATCTTTCCTATTGCACTCAGATTACACGAATTAATTTTAAAAAAACCTCAATAGGCCATTTTCGTAATGTAACCAAATTTAATGCACAAGTCTTTGTGTAGTGCCTCAATACAAATTATTTCATTCACCTGGTAAGAATAATAGTATTTCAATAGACATAATCGAAACTGCATACATTAGTTGTTGCCAGGTTGGACAAACATTATGGCTTGACCTACCTAGCAACACTTGATATAAGCAGTTTGCATTCTGACTATTGAATTACTATTATTCTTATCAGGTTAATGAAATAATTTGTATTGAGGCACTACACAAAGACTTGTGCATTAAATTTGGTTACATTACGAAAATGGTCTATTGAATAACGATTAAGCAACATAACGGCGCAAAATGTCTATCATGGCGGAAATTGGAGCTAACTTTGATAGCAGTAAATACTTTATACCGGGCTTTTAGATCTTTCAAAACTGTCGCTGCGTGGGATACCAACGAAGTCATTGGATGCTCTGTCATAAATCGTAAATTGTCATGGTTCATTATGCGTTTGCCTATAGATCTATAAGTCTGGAGCGCTATATAATTTTGTTCATGCCAATGGACACACCTAAATAAACTTGACTTGTTGGGGATTCAGTTGATGACCTTTTAAAGAGATGTAATCAAATAGATTAGTTCCGAAATGTCTTCACATTATGCATACCTCTGCAGTGGTTGCATAATGAACCAAATACTTACTTACTCCCGACAAATCAACAAGTTAGTAATGTATGCAAATTGCATTCCAACAACTGCAATACAATACAAATGATTCGAATAGTTGAGGAACATTAGCGTGTAACAGGGAACTAAATATGTTTTTTTTTAACTGTTGATAACATTCCTTTCATGTTCTCGAATACAGTGAACTGGTCAGTTGCATTTCAACAAGAACTTTTCGCAGCACCGCTTTGGCAGCATCAGCGTTTTGATTAGGTTCGCTCCGATGTGAAGTGAATAATTAGTTGTCCTCGAGAGAGTACTTGGATAGGGGATACTTTCATCATCATCTTCTTTCAATTAATGATCTCAAATTCACTGTTGCATTGTGTTGCCATTATCTGAGAGCTAAGGACATAAATCAAGTCAGGATGCCAGTAAGTCGTCCGGCAAGTCGTCGAAGTTCGGTTCGTGGATTCTATGATCGCTTTGATACTCGACGAGAACGCAGATATCAACGCTTTGGTGTGGGATTTGGGCGTGGCACTTTCGACAATTTCACTGGGATAGACGGAGCTATGGTGCTGGAGGAAGATAACCCCATCGGAAATGGAGCGACATATTACGATACTGAAGGAGCGGCGACGGCAACTGCCGTCTCCCCGACACCAGACCCCATGTCGACCCATGATGATGGCTCAGAGGTGTCTGCAGTGTGCGGATATGAGGCTCAGTTCGAGACTCCACTGGATAAGAAGTATGTATGTCCGGTCTGTCTGTCAGCTCTTCGTGATCCGTTACAGACTAAATGTGGGCACAGATTCTGCAAAGTATGCTTGACGCTAGCAAGTGGGTAAGATATATCTCAAATATATAGTCCTTGTCATCGTTTTATTTCATGAATTTTAGGGCTTACAAATTCTTTTCAGGCATGCAGTTCTTTGTAGGACAGCGAAGATTAAATAGTCGTGATGAAATTAAAAATATACGCTCAAATATAACATGATGATGTCTTATTTAAGTTCCACACATCACACATATTGCAGACAATATTTTCTATCACTTTGTGGATCAGAGATTCTGGAGAATATGGTATAAAATTAATGTTCTTATCGCGAGGAATTTTAATTGTTAACAATACATTGAATGTTGTGTCTTTGCATTTCTATGAACTTGGCTTCATTTAATATATGATATGTAATTTATGAAATTCCTCTAAACGAATTGAATATCAAAGTTGATTTATCCATTGAAAAAAAATCAAAAAGTAGGATCAAATGTGGTGTTTAATGATTATTTCAATCTGTGTTCTTCTTTAAACTATTTCAGCCCGGGAAACGTTGCTAAATGTCCTCTGGATAAACTCTTCTTTGATGTCCGCAGTGAAGTAAGTTTTTTTATCATCTCTCTCTCTCTCTCTCTCTCTCTCTCTCTCTCTCCCTCCCTCTCCCCCCTTTCTTTTAAAGCTTCACGACCTCTCATACACTCTCATATATCTCTCTCCTGCTCTCTTTCCTTCCCTCACACGAATTCTCTGTATCTATGTACCTCCCTTTCAACGGTCTCACACAAACTCCCATTATCTAACATTCACTTCGTCATTATTCGTTTATTATCAATGATGATGCGTGTTGGATATTGAGGTTGGCTTACTTTAAATCATCCACCCCACCCCGGGCTATCACGCTTTCAATCAAACGCTCATCGTGGTGGCTCTTCTCCTTCTTCTTCTTCTCCAAAATTATTTCATTGATTAATTTTTGATAGTGTGTTATCAGTTACATTTTGTTTTAACGTCAACATTTTTATTATGATATTGTGTATACGTTTTTTTTAATGGTTATATTTGATATATGTTGAATCTTTGAGATGTAATTTGATTTGCAGGTTTCGCAAAAGAAAATAAATCCCAATTAATTAAAAATATATATATCATAATAAACTTGAATGACACTTGTATTCTTCTCCTTTTGTTTGACGTTTTGCAGCTAGCTTAAGTGATAAATCAAATCATATTGTGTTTGAAGCGCAATGATTATTCAGGAACTCACTCTGAAATCATATGTATAATATCTAAATCAGAACAAAGGTAGATTTGATAATATCTTAATTGTATACTACAGTGTATATAGCAAGACGAGATTCTTTTTAATCGTGATGTTTCATGTAAAAAGTATACACATAGAACTTTGCTTTTTATCGATATTGTCATCATGTACAAGTATTTATGAATCGAGTCTTCAATTTCAGTATGTCTTTGCTATTCAGGTGTTTGAAGACGTTGCCATGAAGAGAGAAGTATTATCATTATTAGTCCTCTGCACCAATTTGGACTGTGAATGGAAGGGAGAGCTTCGGTTATTAGAGGTGGGTTGTATTCAAAATGATGAAAAATGTATTTTATTATTAATGCATTCAAAATAATGATTTTTTTTTTTTTTTTTTTTTTTTGGGGGGGGGGGGGTCTTTCTGTGTTCCTTTTTTTATATTTCATTAATTATTCCAGCCTAGAAACTTAGTATCCTTTGTTGACAATAAAGACAATATCGAATAAGGCAGTAAAAATGTAGTAAAAATCATTGTGACTCTTGCCCTTGGGTTATGGGGGAGCTCGGAGAACACTGGCATTCAAGTTCACTGACAAGCCAATAAAACTGATCAAAATCATGGACCGACCGGGACACTTGTATTTGCGGCATGCAGTATGATGATTGTAACTTTTTTTTCTTTTTCAAATTTGTCGGGTGTATTGGATTTAAATGGGTTGATTTAACTGCGTTAAATGTGTTCTTTGAATGTTCTTTGTTTTAGGAGCACACCGATGATTGTCCCCATTTGCTGATACTGTGTTCTAACGGATGCCTCACACATCACAAGAGAATGGATGCAGATGAGCACCATAATAACTGCCCTGCAAGGCTGTTAGAATGTACATTCTGTCAGCAAAGCGTAGCATATAAATCTCTCAATGTAAGCCAAATTTGTTAATGCTTTAAATTTGCACAATAAAAATGATATAGACAGAGTCATAATAATTTAGTTATAGAGGTGTTTTGGTATAGTGGACGAGTCTCCGGACTGTGAACCACAAGGTTCGTGGTTCGAATCCCCGACGCATCATGTCCTTTGGCAAGACATTAATCTACATTTGATACACTAGAGCCAGGTGTGAGGTAAATGTGTATCTGGCAGGAATTAATTCCTCAAAATGCCCAAGCACTGCAATCGTGGTCAGGGCGTCCGTGCTAAAGCGGGGTAATAATATACTTCCAGAAGTGGCTATAATGTGCCAGACATGAGCGCTATACAATATTCTACATTACTACTACTATTATTATTATTGTCGTATTTAATCCCCCCCCCCCCCATTCAGTGTTATTTAGGGTACGCATATGCGTGTTTCAAGCGACCCCCCCCCCCCCCCCCCGGGGTGTAAAATCAATACGGGTCGACCTTTTTCTTTTGTTATACGAGCCTTTTTCAGCACCCCCCCCCCCTTTCAGCAAAAATCCGGTGTGTAAAGTCATTACGGGTCGACCTTTTTCTTTTGTTATACGAGCCGTTTTTCAGCACCCCCCCCCCCCCCCCCTTTTCAGCAAAGTCCGGTGTGTAAAGTCAATACGGGTCGACCTTTTTCTTTTGTTACGAAAGGACATTTTGGTAACACGCATGGGGTCCGTCCGTTCTCGGAGTGGGGGGGGGGGGGGGCGGGATTTAATGCCGTGTTACTGCTTTCTGAAATTATATTATATTATATTTATATTCAGTATAGGTAACTAGATTAGTATTGATAGTCCCCCCTGCATTGTACATGTATTCACCTTCCCTATTTCTATTTCTATTCTATTCTATTTTATTATTAATCTACTCTTTTAAAATCTTTTTGTTCTTGTGAAGGTGATCTGTGTTTAACAAGCTGTGCTTTTTTACAGACCACCTCTTGTCCACATTTTCATTGTCTTTATAACTTTTTTGTTATTGTTCATGAACTTATTCTTGATGAAGATGAACTTGTTGTTACTGTTCATGAATGTATTATTTTCATGTCAGTGGAAAGAATTTAATAAATCTTGAATCTTGAATCATGTTGCGTATGACACTGTTTATATTGCCTCTTGACTTTCTTTCAGCAACATCAACTCCTTCTGTGTCCCAGGTATGCTATAGACGGCCCTCTGTGTGGGAAGGTCGGCATAATACGAGAGGACGTGAGTACCTTGCATTCTTGAACCATTGCCAAATCTATTTTCCCAGAGAGCCAATCAAAATAAAAGTGCCACCACCATTTATTTAAAATGTTTTTTCTCTCCTCTTTGAGGGCGTCGATTTAGAAAGGGCGGGGGGATGATTGCCCCCTAAAAAATAAAGTATATATATATATATATATATATATATATATATATATTGCATCATGTGGCTCTTTCAATTCAGACAGAGAACTTGTCCATAAAAATATCAAACTTGCCAGTATTTACGTGAATTATGTGTAATAATCAGATTAATTTGTTGGTAGTTATGTTTTAATCATCGTAATAGCTTGCAACACAATTGCTTCCTTACTCGCCACCTATTATAGAGGGATAGGTCTTAAAAAATAGTTACTCCCACCCCCCTCTCTATTTTGCTTCTTTTACACATTTGATAATAGGGCATAATGTTGATGAGTTGAGTTTATTGAGAAAAAAAATTAAATCGTGATATATTTTAGAATGCTCCTTTTCTGTCCACTTTGCAATGAAAATGCAGTCTCCCCCCTCCTATAGAGAGCATAACAAAACAATGACTCCAAATATGCCAAAAACTTGATTCCAACGACTTCTGCCTGCTCATTTTGGCTGAATGTCAAAAATGAAGGTCATGACATTTCTGGGCCTCTGACCTTTGCCGTACCATTGCGTTTTACAGATGCCCAAGCACACGGATCATAAAGATGGAGACTGTCCTAAGTCCATGGTTCCATGCAAGTTTGGCGCTATGGGATGCCATGTTCAGGTACAAAATTAATAGATCTTTTTCATCCCAAATTTTTTGTTTTTTGTTGTATATTTTATTAAAGCAAAACATGAGAATCACATATTTAAAAGATTCGATAAAATTAAGAAGAACAACAAAAAAATCAATTTAATATCCCCCTCTCTCACTCTCTGTTTCTCTCTATCTCTCTCTCTCTCTCTCTCTCTCTCTCGCTCGCTCTCTTTGGCTCTCTCTCTCTCTCACTCTGTATCTCTGTCTCTATGTCTCTCTTTGTATATCTCTCTCTCTTTCTGTCGCTTTTAATCTGTAATATCTGTATCGTGTTCCGGCTTGTCTATATCTATCGCGTTCATTCCTCTCCATTCAATGGTTTATGAATGCTATTGTATTTAATCAAATTACACTTTCATGATTGAATAAAGTTTTCTTGTACAGCTCCGATCATATCTTTATATCCCTCTTGAGGACCAAGACCAAGAACAGAATCTGTATGATTACGAAATATTGACATATAAGTAAACATGCAAACACAAAAATGTTGTAAGCCTACAAGTGACAAGTAATAACGCAATTCTGTATTGGTTGTATCGAAATAACATACTGCATTTTAAAATCTGTTCTCTTGCAAGGCTTTGATTATTGTATGATCATATTCTTATTTATCGATACATACAATTGCTATCATTTGCAAGCAAATTAGTTCAGTCCTTTGCACGTGGAAGGCTCAGACATTGTGGGAAAGGCGTTAATGGATTACGCGGGAATGATTGACATATTTTCTAATTGTGTCACACAGACGTATGCTTCTGAATGTTTAACAGTTCAAGGACCTTTTGTTATCAAAACGTTACGTTTGAAAAAAAAAATACACAAACCTGAAATTTCAATAAATCAGAATGCGATGAATTCCTTTGACCTAAATTGTCGCGGCGCTCAATAAGGGAGTTTACAGATAGATAGCACATGGTACAAATGACCCCAAATATACAAAGATCTTTTACACATGTAGAAGTTCCACTTTGAGCATCTTAGAATAATAACTGCCAAAGTTCTAGATGTGCTTCATGAATACTTTTTGTTTGACCTCTTGAAAAGAATACTTCCACATGCGTATCATAGAATGTACCTTTGGTACATAAATGAATAATGTTACATAACTTTCAAGAGCGCATATCCAGTATTCATCTATGTGGGTTTTACCATTTTGGTACAAATGACCTTTATCTGCCCATGCGCAGATTGTATCTGTAAACTCCCTTATACTTCACCAACTCTACATCTATCTCGGCATATATTTGGCATTTACAATCAGTATTCCACAAAACGTGGCACCTCTCACTTTACCAACACCATTTACCACAACACTTTGTATCCCAATTGGCTCTCTACTCGGCACCCTACTCGGCGTCTTACTTGGCAACCCTCTAGCCACCCCTCTCAATAACCCAATAGGAACCCCTTCGACACTCATGTTGGCAACATGGCACTCCACCCGGCACCCCTCCCGGCCCCCCTCCCGGCACCCCTCCCGGCACCCTTCCCGGCACCCCTCCCGGCACCCCTCCCGGCACCCCTCCCGAACCCCTCCCGGCACCCCTCTCGGCACCCCTCCCGGAACCCTTCCGGCACCCCTCTTGGTACCCCTCTCGACTTCCCAGTTGCCAGCCCACTCAGCATCTCTCTGGGTCTTATTGTCAGCATACCAATGGCTCAGGCAATGCCCACCTCATTCGGACCATCAATCAGCACCCAATTGACATCTCCCTTGGCAACCTAATTGGTAAATCTACCTGCACCTCTCACAACACCCAACTGTGCATCCAACTCGGCATCTAACTCGTCACCCAACTCGACACCCAACTCGACACCCAACTCGACACCCAACTCGACACCCAACTCGACACCCAACTCGACACCCAACTCGACACCCATCTCGACACCCAACTCGGCACCCAACTCGGCATCTAACTCGTCACCTAACTTAACACCACAATCGGAAATACGATAGGTATACAACCCACACAATTTGACCATTAATCAAAAAAATCACTCGACAATTAAGCGAACCAATGAGCAGAGTGCGATTTGGAACTAAACTGATTAAAACCTTTCTGTATTACAGGTAAGACGATGTGATCTTCAACTCCATAGCCAGGAATCACAAGGTCTCCACCTAGATCTCGTGTTAGTTCACTACACCACACAGACCGAGCATGTCCAGGAACAGGCATGCACTATACACGAGCTGCAGGAGACCTGCTCCAGACTGGTCGGACAGAATGCAGATGCTGACAGGTTCGTAATCTCTATTTATACCACCTTCCTGACAACCACATGTCATTTTGGTGAGCTATAGTAGAAGCCAAAAGTCGATATTTTTGTTGTTGTATGAACTTCTATGCAATGTTGTACTAAAAGATACCTTCTCTCGTATACTTTAACATGTTCGCTGGTACTTCTGAAACGTCATAAATATGTCGTTTTCGGTAACTTATTTGTAAAATTAATTGTTTTTGGAAGAGATTGATATAATGGTTTACATATTACACAAAGTTTTGCGCGATTTCCTTTGTAATGATGACGATTGAAGGATTTGGGGAAGGGGTATGGTTGCGGCGTTCAATGCTCTATGTTGGGCGAAATCGGGGCATTGTATATTTCATGCCTTTGGATAATTCGTTGAAAATAATTGTCCGACATAATTTATTTTAAAATTTGACGGTGAAAATGAATCCGCTAAGTATATTTTACTGTGATAAGAATATAGGTGATGTATTATTGATGCTGTTTCTCTACAGGAAAATAAGAGAGCTCTCTGGAGATGTCAGCAGTTTAAGAAACGAACTTTCACTGGCAACGAACACCAATTACACAGGCCACCTTCAATGGAAGGTCCAGATATCTTCCCGTGACTTCACTGCACCTGTCCTGAGCCCACCCTTCTACACCTCTCCAGTTGGTTACAAGCTCCGCCTCTGCCTTGAATTGAGAGGTCACGTGACGCGTTCAGACTCCTATACTTCCATCTTTATCATGCTGTGCAAAGGGGAGCACGACAGGAACCTGTATTTCCCATTCAGTGCTGTCTGTAGCCTGACTCTGTTCGACCAATCGGACTGCGAAAATCACCTGAATACCACCATCACCTGTCAGAAGATGCCACGCCCTCATGAGGTATCGAGCACCATGCAACGTCGTGGAAGGCTACAGTTCATGAAGACGGATACTCTGATCAATGGTCGATTCTGCAAGACTGGGACACTCTTCTTCCAGGCTCGTGTGAACACCCTCCCTACAGCCCATACCACATAGCAAATTAAAGATCAGCCAAGCTGTTTGGTACATGTCGGTGTCTTCCAGGCTCGTGTGAACACCCTCCTATATCATATACCACATAGCAAACCAAAGATTAGCCCAGCTGTTTGGTACATGTCAGTGGCATCTCGGATGGTTGACGCGTTGGCATGTAAAGATTTGATTCTGAATGTTGAATCCGAGAACTGTAGTCATTAAGGTCTTTTCAAATCATATCTAATAATGTGTCTCGATTTTTACAATGTCAATAAATATGAGAAAAGGGTTTATTCTTATAAAAGTCACATAAATGTTTTTATATATAGTTGCTTATACATGTATCTATGTTTATTAAATGTAAACGTGTCTTTAGGTTTAAAAAAATAGTATTTATTAATGTTTGTATGAAGGTCTTGTTACTTTATGTTTCTTTCATGTTAAAATACACTGAGGTTCTGATACGGGTCGGGAAAGGATTATTGATTACTAAGAAACTTGTATTCAGTTATCAACGTCATAATATCTTTCAAAAAACATATCGCCTCTCTAAAACTTATATTGTGTATTCTGTAGAAAACATATTATATATTCCCCGTTTGAGTACAACTCAATAGTATGCCATGCATTTAATCAACATGTTTAAGACCCTTAAATACCGCATTAAAATTGACACTCTTCTGCACCATAGATGTACAAGCCAAATGCATTTTAGCTCCTGTTCGATGATACATCTACTACAAACTCAAGTGCAATATTGATGTTGTATTTTATGCAAATGTAATAGTCGAGAGTGGTACCGAAGTATTACAAAATCTTATACTTTATTAAGAACAACTTGCCAGCCAATTATAATTCGAAGGGAACAGATCAATGCAACCATTCAAGCTATGGCTCCCTTGAAAATCCTTCATTGATGATTGGTCCATCATGTCAGCCCTGCTGCCCCTGTCCTCATACAACCTGCAGGGTGAAAGGGCGCCACCTATGTTGTGTTTTGATTCCACCTGTCTTGTACATATGAGCTCGGAGACTCCAGTTGTCACAGATTTATCAGAGATTGGTATCTTCGTAACTCTCATCTTAATTCAATTTGATATTCATATATAAATATATATAAATACAATATATTTGGTTGGTATCCTCCATCTAAAATCCATTCATATATATGTGCAATATATATTAAGGAACTGAAAGTTCACTACCATCAAAAATACAATTTACCAATCAAATTTCTCTATCTGTTGTATACTGTGCTGAATATCCAAGCTGAGGCTTTTCCCCGAGTAAAAAATTATCTTCAAACTATTCATCGGTGGTTAGGTTAATTCATCTCGTCAATTCAACTTTATAGCATTGTCAGGCCTTGTCCGATCGATATCCAATCCCTGAGAATGTAACAGATGAATAAAATACAAGACTTGATCCAAATACGCCGGCGGCATAGTCCACGAAATAAAATTTGACGATATTGTTTGCTGCCTCTTTCGAATAATGATGAAAATATCTGCCTCATTTATGTAAATGATACTCGTGTATGACTGTATGTGTTATTCTGTTTTTATATTGTATTAATTAAAAGATGAACATGAAGAATTTAAATTTTACAGAATGTTAACGAGTTTTATTTCATTCAGTGAGATACTAGAGCGGTTCGGGGGCTCAAGCTCCCCCCCCCCCCCAAGAAAAAAACACCAACACTGTCCTTCTATAACCGCTTCTGATTTCATGGTCAGATTTGATTAGGCCTAGTACATGTATTACTCAAAAACTTGCAAACGATATTTAAAATATCAAAGGTGAAACTAGCCCTTTTCTTTGCCAAATGTGTACGACTGTAACGGGCTAATTTCACAATGTAACCAAATTTAATGCATAGGTCTTTGTAGAGTGCCTCGGTACAAATTATTACATTCACCTGTTAAGAATAAATGTATTTCAAAAGTCAGATTCCAGACTGCATAATGTTGTTAGGTAGGGCAAGCCATAATGTTTGTCGTTCCTAGCAACACGTACGGTATGCACTTCGCATTCTGAATATTGAGATTATTTGTAACAGGTGAATAAAATGATTTGTATGGAGGCACTTCACAAAAACGTGCTTTAAATTTGGTTACATTACGAAAATAGCATATATTTATTTTACGTTGCATACTTGCATGCCGAGCTCTGGATGGGGTCGGGCTCATTGATATATCATGACACACATTTATTTATTTATTGTATTTATTCAGTCTTCTTTAAAGAGAAGGTTCATTGATTTAAAAAAACTAACTTTAATGTCATTATTGCAAAGTTGACACTTTGATTGGCCAAGGTTATCAAAAGCCAATGCTTGGAGACATTCGAAGTAATGATTATTAACAATTACAAAACGCTCAGATACAGCCCCGACATAGCACCTGAAAAGCTCTCCGGTCGCTGCTGAGATATGACGTCACATGTTGAACATGATGTGCACAAGCAGACGATGTCCCATGACATCTTACACAATTTCAGTGCCTGTTTTGTCATCTTTTTTCAGTTATTTCTCTTACTTCAATACCCTCAGGCGAAATGTTTAATCTGTTGCCTCACTCTTAACCCCGTGCATGGTATTATTTTGATGAAAAATGCAAGGATAAAAAAATAAGGAATCCGTCGCTTGTAAACAAAATAAGATGCCATTGTATTTTCAGCTGCATACCCTGCGGCATGTTCGGCGTTTCAAGAGGGAACAAATGACGTCCATGCTATTATTCCGGAGGTTTTTTAATTTGAAAGTGTGGTTTCTTTGATTGTTCATTAACCCCTATCCTGTGTATTTACAACAAAAGAATTTAGTTATCAGAGTGGGGTCATATCCCTTTTTGAATGGTGTAAAATTCCATCACATTTATATAATCTAAACTCATTATAATTTGAGAAATAAAAGCATTGCAATTATGTTCATTCTTTATGGGATGTCGTCTGCTTGGGCAGGGTTGGTTCATATTGTGACGGCATTAAAACATCGTTATTTTTCCGGCGAATCTCTCGCATATCCCAGATGCTATGGAGGTGGTTTTATTTATATTTCATAAATCGCCCGATATGTAGTTGACCTTTAACTTGCATGATGGCCATCTGTTAGCTTACCAGTTTCTAGTAATACGCCATTTGCCATATATGTGATTTTCTATGAACCCGTACTTTAAAGTACAAGGTAGTCCATCTAGAGCCGCAAGGCCTTTTCAAGTGAGCCCTGTAGGCAAGTGACAAAGTACATGGTAAAACATTACAAAACATTTAACACAATATACACAAAACAGTTATTTACTACTGGATATATTAAGTACGTTAAACACAAAACACGTGTAAGTTCAGTGAAAAGACGAAAATTCAAGCTTAGTTAAAACATGGACCTATTACGGATGGACATTCATCGTTTTCTTAACGAATTCATTGTAATTGTCTCCGTCAATGTCGTCTCAATAACATTCCCTACGTGTTTCTTCACTTTGATCTCATCATGGTCGCCGCTAAAAAGCTGGACAGAATCACGATAGTGATTTTACACATGTTAATCTACATGCGCAGAAGATAATAACTCGCCTAAATCATGGAAAATAGATGTGCAGTTCTGGCTTATAATCGGAAAATGTTGTTCCGTGTACTGTACATGTAATATATTTTGAGAAACAAGTTGATATTACCAGATAGAGGTTATTTTTGGTTGTGATTTAAAATCCCGTTTCCCCCTATTTCCTCATAATATTCCAGAGTTACAACGCACAGGGCTGATACAGATCATGGCTTTCTAATTGTTTTATAAGGTCATAGGTGTTTGCGAAAGTTTGCGAATCAGTAATAATACATTTCATATCACCAAAATCGTCTGCTTTTCAACTTTGCTACTCCCCATTGGGGATGCTTTTATTTAAGACACACTCTTACAGAGCACACCATCCAAACAAAACCCAAGAGAGGAAAACTGCTCCTTTGTCAATGCCCGAAAATGCTTACGCAGTCGTTATTGTTAAAACGGCTGAATGTTCTCATTAAGATGCACATAATCAGAAGGCGGCGACTATCATTGGACCAAAGAAAGAATCACGTTGAATGTCCATCCGTAATAGGTCCATGGTTAAAATGAGCCAAATCGTGAAAGTACATGTATTACTCAGCTGGGGTACATCTTACAACGGGAGGCACTCATTTTTTCAGAAGGTTCGTTTTTTCGAAGTTTCGTAATTCCAAGTGAAATTAGATTGTGAATTGTGAAAATTTGTGAATTTCAAAACACTTAAAAGAGTATACTCTGTAATTTTCGGAACTTTCACAATTATGAATCGTATACAATTTGGGAAATACGAACCTTCGGAATTATGACCCTTCAGAAACACGACATGTAGCCAGGGGCGTCGCCAAAGGGGGTGTGGGGGGGGGGGGGGTGCGACACCCCCCACCTGTCAGGATATTGTCGGTGAAATTGCGCTGCCGTCGGGAAAAAGAGAAAAGGGGGAGGGAAAAAAGAGAGGGAAAAAAGAGAGGGAAAGGGAAAGAAAAGAAAAAAAGAAAAGGAAAAGAAAAGAAAGAAAGGAAAGAAAGGAAAAGAAAGAAAAAAAGAGAAGAAAGAAAGAGAAAGACAAAAAGGGAGGAGAGGAAAGAAAGGAAAAGAAAGAAAAGAGAGAAAAGGAAAAAAGAAGAAAAAAGAGTGAAAGGGAAACAAAAGAAACGGGGGGTGAAAGAGAGGAGAGAGAGGGGAGGTAAGAGTCTGAGAGAGGAGGAGTGGGAGTAAAAGAGAGAAGGGGGTTGTTGGGTGGAGTCGTCTCGTCGAGGGAGCAAGAAAGACACGGGTAAATATGTTGCTGTGTCGGGTCAGCTGTGTCGGTATTCTCGCTCGATCCTCGTGTATTATATCAATGCAGAAGTTTGAAGCCGGTGAGATGTATAATTGTCGGTCGGCCGACAAGTTTTTTTCCCTACGAACTGTGACTTCTTATCCGCTGTGACGACTTCGAGAGTGACTACAACGACAATACTTGTATTTTCTCGAAGTTTCACTTGCCTATAATATCAGCTAAAGAAATAGGAGGTTTAAAATTTTCGGGGAAACTAAATTCAAACAAGGGTTAAGAGTCAACAACGGTACGACGAATCGTCTTCCTTTCTTTATATTGTGATGAAACGCCAAAAATTCCGCGCTTCGCGCGGAAAGGGAAAACTTCATTTAGACGAGTCGAGAACGGTACAACGAATCGTCTTCTTTCTCTAATAATATCAGAAAACGTCAAAGCTTCCGCGCTTCGCGCGAGAGGGGGAAACTGAATTCAGACAAAATTAATAGGGCTTATTTAGAGTCAAAAACGGTACAACGAATCGTGTTCTTTCTCTAATAATTTAAGGAGACGTCAAAGCTTCCGCGCTTTGCGCGAGAGGGAGAAACTGAATTCAGACAAAATTAATAGGGCTTATTTAAAGTCAAAACGGTACAACGAATCGTGTTCTTTCTCTAATAATATTAGGAAACGTCAAAGCTTTCGCGCTTCGCGCGAAGGGGAAACTGAATTCAGATGAAAAGGGCTTATTAAGAGTCGAAAACGGTACGACCAATCGTCTTCTTTCTCTAATAATCAAATGAAATGTCAAAACATCCTCGCTTCGCGCGGGAGGGGGAAGCTTCATTCAGATAAAAATTAAGAGTCGAGAACAGTACACCGAATCGTCTGCTTTTTCTCATAATTTAATGAAACGTCAAAGCTTCCGCGCTTTGCGCGGGAGGAGGGGGGGACTGAATTCAGAAAAGGATAAGCAGTCGAGAACGGTACAGCAAATCGTCTTCTTTTTTTATAATAATTAAATGAAACGTCAAAGCTTTCGCGCTTCGCGCGGAAGGGGGGGGGGAGGAGGGGACTTCTTACAGCCAAGGATTACCAGTCGAAAACGGTACAATTAATCGTCTTCTTTTCCTAATAATTTGAGGAAACGTCTGAGCTTCCGCGCTTCGCGCGGGAGGCCCATCACCCACACCCCACTAATGAGCGCGCTTTTAAGTGATACTCTGGCTTACTACCGCCCCTCCCTAAAATAAGATCCTAGCTCCGCGCCTGCATTAAAATATATAGCTATGATGCTGACTAAATTGAAGAAATAATTCGTATATTTATGTCGTCGAGGTAAATGACCATTTTGCGCATATGCAAGTACTATAGATAGCCAATAGGAAAAAACAATTTAGCCTTCGGCCCCAGGTTTATAGGGTTGAATTTGTAGATATTGGACATTTAATTTTGTGGGTAATTGGTGGCTAGTTTTGTCGGTAATTGTTGGCCTCTACACCCCCCCCCCCTCCCACTGAAAAAGGTCTAGCGACGCCCCTGCATGTAGCCCTCACAACACCTTGCTTTGCTCAGCAAATATCTTGGTCACGTTTATAGTTGAACTAATACCATTTATAAGAAATAAGTACTTGCGTAAAGGGGGGAATGAGAATGAGCATTTTCTCGGCACGACTGTGTTGGTTTGGTTTGCAATAACTTTCCAACGATCATGGGCATTATCGAGTATCAACTTTTGTCATTGTTTTCTCCAGTCAAAACCTGTTTATCGGTTGAAGGCATGGGTGTCGATCCCGGGGGGATGGGGGGGGGGATATATCCCCCCCCCCCCAATATTTCAGGTGGGGGGATGGCCTGTACAATCATCCCCCCCCCCAATAATTCACCATAAATTTTTTTTTTTAAATGAAGAGAAAAATTAATGATGAGAGTCCGATGAGAGTAGTTAATGGTTAGTTAATAGTTATTATTCGCAAGATGACCATCAATATACACATTTTGCTATCTCATTTTCATAATACATACATATATACGAAGTTAATAAGACAACCGTATATGAGACAAGAATAAATTGAATTCTCGCTCATATGGCTTCATCAGGAATTGATGAATTTATTCAATTTGTTCAATCAACAGCATCATAGAAATGCAGTGCGTCAAAAGCAACAAGCTAAATGTTAAGCGCGAAGCACAAAAGTAGCAATCTGCAATGCACATCAGACAATCCTGGACAGTGTAAACATAGATAAAGTCTGTGACGATTTCGTGATGAGATCGGAGACAAGGAGAAAGATTTTCGGACATTAGTATGACTTATAAAATAGTTCCTAGTTGATATGTTGTTTCCGTTCACCCTTTTTAAAATTCACGTCATTGTATCTTTATTTTTATTTTTTTCACTCATTTTATTTCCTGATATTTCCTAAAACATTTTTCATTTTTGGAGAAAGATAATTATGTCACAACTTATTTGTGACACAACTTATTTGTGACACAACTTATTTTCAGTGGGGAAACTGAATTCAGACAAGGATTAATATAGAGAACAGTACAACGAATCGTCTTCTTTCTCTAATAATTTAGCGAACAATGATTACAGACAAGGATTAAGAGTAATAATTTATTGAAACATTAAAGCTGAAAACTGAATTCATGAAGGACACGATACAATAAATCGTCTTCTTTCTCTAATAATGTAATAAACTGTGAAAGCTTCCGCGCTTCGCGCAGGAATGGGCAAAAATGAATTGAGACAAGGATTAAGAGTCGAGAATGGTACATCGAATCGTCTTCTTTCTTTAATAATCTAATGAAACGTCAGAGCTTCCGCGCTACGCGCAGAGGAAGGGGAACTTCATTCAAACAAGGATTAAGAGTCGAGAATGGTACATAGAACCGTCTTCTTTCTTTAATAATCTAATGAAACGTCAGAGCTTCCGCGCTACGCGCGGAGGAAGGGGAATTTGATTCAAACAAGGATTAGGAGTCGAGAACGGTCCAACGAATCGGCTTCTTTCTTTAATAATCTAATGAAACGTCAGAGCTTCCGCGCTAAACGCGGAGGAAGGGGAATTTGATTCAAACAAGGATTAGGAGTCGAGAACGGTCCAACGAATCGGCTTCTTTCTCTAATAATTTAGTGAAACGTCAAAGCTTCCGCGCTTTGCGCGGGGGGGGGGGGGGGACTCCCCCTCCCTGCACCCAACCCCCTAGGAACCGCGCTTTGCGTGCTCACTACCGCTCCCCTAAAATTAAATCCTGGCCACGCGCTTGGGAGGGGTGCAACTTGCCACACGCTTCTACCA
This sequence comes from Strongylocentrotus purpuratus, assembly GCF_000002235.5. Taxonomy (NCBI): domain Eukaryota; kingdom Metazoa; phylum Echinodermata; class Echinoidea; order Camarodonta; family Strongylocentrotidae; genus Strongylocentrotus; species Strongylocentrotus purpuratus. Next base: position 36,321,834 of record NW_022145599.1, read on the forward strand.
CTTTGGTTGCTTTGATCCATTGCCGAAAATATTTTGGCACCTATCATCCCCCTCCCCCCCCCCCAACCACGGATACAAATCGACACCCTTGGTTGAAGGGCGTAGGAGATGGTGAGGGGAACATGGTTGTTCCCCCCCCCCAATAGAATGCCAGTAGGGGGGGGGGACTCCAAGGAAAACAAATTGCCAAAGGACTTTCAAGAAATCATCTCAAAAGAAAATTTCCAAACCCTTATGTTTTGTCTATGAAAATAATTCTGACTATTTTCAAATACAGCTGCATGTTAAAGAGAAAGAGAGAGAGAGAGAGAAAGAGAAAGAGAGAGAGAGAGAGAGAGAGAGTGAGAGAGATGAAGGGAGGGAGAGAGAGAGAGAGAGAGAGAGGGTTCGGGAAGGGTGGGGGCGAAAGGCAGAAAAAGGGAAATGACCATGAACAGGTGCAGACTTTTTGCCCCCTCCCTGTTTTGCAGGGTGTGCTTGTTCACATTTCCACCCCATTGCGAATTCATATTCCATACCTGTACCATGGACATGCCTGTACTAACGCTATGCCTATAGGGCACCAAGGGGTTGGGGAGAGGGGGGGGGGGGGGGCTAGTGAGCACAATTTTTTGTTTGGCCCTCGAAATGTTTAAAATCGCACTGGGGGGGGGGGGGGCATCTCCAAAAAAAAGATAAAATTAACGTGTTTTTACACGTCCCCCCCCCCTGGATCCGCCACTGCGACCAAGACACGTCACGCTAGGTCTCTATGTCTTTTCAGTGTTGTTGTTGTTGTTATTATCATTATTATCATTGTTATTATATTTTTATATTGCTAGTAGCTAGGCCTATGTGCAAGGGTGTCGATTTGTATCCTCGGTTGGGGGGGGGGGGGAATTATAGGTGCCAAAATATTTTCGGCAATGGATCAAAGCAACCAAGAAGTAGAGGCGTGTGGCAGGTTGCACCCCCTCCCTTCCAAGTGTAGCGAAGTAGAGATATCTCCCTTTAAACCAGATACCCCCCCCTCTCTCTCTCTCTCTCTCTCTCTCCTATTTTCATCATCCTTTCTACTGGAGGTCAACAAACTATAGTAGGATGAAACCTGGTCATTTCCACTTGTCCAAATGTTCCAAGAATAGGATGTTTGTAGATAATGAGAATGCCCCTTATTTCATTGGAGTTTAGGTCCATTCACATGAAGGAAAGGATAGGATTAAATCTGTTCACATAGAATAGGTACATGACCTATAGTAGACAAAGCCCCTATTCAACCAGTGTTGCCAAAACTTAAGACTTAGATTTATTTACCCCAGGATTAGAAACACAGGGAGAGGAAGTTAATGTTGACAATCTTTGATGATAAGCAAACATATAAATTGTCCTTCTGCCTCTGCGAAAACCAGTTTGGGCTGGAAGACAAAGCATTTGTTTTCTTGGAAAAGGAGTTGGGTCAGCGCAGGAAGTACTAGCAGGGATATACCCCACTGTCCAATGAGCCTTTGTCTTTTCTACTCCTTCCCCTTATTTTTACTTTCGCCCAATCAGAATGTTAGGATTAATGGTCCAGGAACACTGTTTGAGTGTCCATCAAGTGTTATGCCCGCCCAGTCACCTACTGTAATTATAACGAAATAGTGAAGTTTAGTGTAAGAATATTTTGTAGGAGGAGATCTCAGAATCGAGATTGTGAATATGTAATTAGGTATAAAACCCCCATCCCCTGCATGAAATCCTCACTTGGAACCCCCTCACTTAGAACGTCCCCACCCGGAACCTTTCTCCTCCTAACCCATCTCTAACTCATCAGTGCTCCAAGATCAAATATAGAACATACTTCAAGATTTGGACTTTGGAGAAGTGAAGCAACAGTTTTGGTTGACCTTCTACGATATATTCTAGCAAAAAGCAACAGTATCAGGTTGAGAGAATTTCATGATCGACAGAAAGCAGCAACAGTTAAATTGAAACAAAGCTTTAACGTTTAAGCTAAAGGACTTTCACACAACCATCAAAGTGTCCAAGTCAACTTCCAGTTTCGTCCAAGTCAAGTTCCCGTTCCCGTACCCGCCAAGTCACCAAGTCACGTCCAGCTTCGTTCCTGTCATATCCTGTCCAGCTTTGTTCCCGCCAAGTCACCAAGTCACGTCCAGCTTCGTTCCTGTCATATCCTGTCCAGCTTTGTTCCCGCCAAGTCAAGTTCCTCCAAGTCAAGTTCCTCCAAGTCTCGTCCAAGTTCGTCCCAGTCGCATCTCGTCCCAAGTCAAGTCCTCGATCGAAATATCAGCGAGCTAAGTGGCCATAATTACTAACTTCATTTCCATTAACCTATCCCTTCCCTTCCCCATTAGACTGTAACAAATTAAGTAAGAATTAAGTCGCCCTTTAACTCTTAAGAATACTTTGCAATTATATTTATTGCAACATTTATATATACATTGTATTATTTCTATTATTCTGATTTGATGGATGAGATTTGTCATTCATATTAATTAAATAATTACCAAGTGACATCGTAATTCAAAGCGTGTCCAAGCACTTTATTTCTGGATTTGTCTCTTTGTATTTTATATTTTAATAATATCATACACTGATACAGTGGTCTATTTGAGACTAACCCCACCCCCGAGTGAAAGTCATATAGCTAGCGGACCAATACAAAAACCTGATTTCACTCGGAGCCTGAATCTATTATTTCATCATAATAGAAGACGCGTGGCGTGGCCGTTAGACGGAACCCACGACCTTCGCGTTATCAGCACGAATACTCTAGTAGGATTTTGGTTTTAAATATTTCAAAAAGCTGTAACGCTCCCAAATTATTTTTGTTAAAGACAGGTTTGATGCCAAGTCCCTGTCAGTAAAAAGTGCTTGCATATGTAAAATAGTTTTGGAGACAGTTTATTCATTTTACAGTTTTTTTTGTGTGTGAAGTTGTATACATTATCGTTGAGATTTGAGTGCAGGTATTCCATTGACTGAGGATTTGAATTTGAATCTTTATGGTGCAGAGGAATAGTTGATTTGTTTGGAAATTAATTATACTATTTGGTCTTTATATTGATTTATTTAAAATCATTTTTTTTGTTTAATCGCTAGCCCTGTTCTCCATTTTTTTATTTTTTGACGATATTACATTCCAATCCTCTGATATCACCCCCTTATCTGACGAATGGTTGAATATTTTGTGTGAGTGTATGTGTTGCTGAGGTGTATGCTCGCTAGTGATTGGCAAATTTTTATATTTTCCGCTTAGCGTTGCTCTATACTATTTCATGTTAAAGTCCTTATTCTTTTGTATAGTCAATATTATAGATTGGGATTTGACTGTTTTTTTTTTGTTTCTGTTGTAGATTTAATAATCGTATAGTTGTCTTTCCTAAGATCCTTTTATTCCTCTTATTTCCTTTAGATCTATTCCTCTTCTACTTCTTTATTTTTCTTTCATACTTTCTCTCCTTACTTCTTTAAACAATGGCTTCTGTTAAGGGAGATTGTGTTGTTTTGATAAAGGGATTGAGTCCTTCAACTACCGAGGACGGTTTAAGAGAATTTTTAGAAAAGATTGGGGAAGTGTCCCACTTAAACTTTGGCAAAGATTCTGTAACTGGCGAGAGCACCGGTAATGCTCACTGTGCTTTTGCTAGTAGTGTCCTTGCATTACGAGCAATATCCGAACTAAATAAAGAGACCTTAGATGACAAGGTACTTGAGATATTAGAAATTCCCCCATCCAATCTTGTTCTCAAACTAAAGAAGGAACCAATTGATGTTAGTCCGCCTGTACTTAGGTCCCAAACCGTAATCCAGAACCCATTCAAACTTTCAATATTTTCTGGGGATCCGAAACCCAAGGGTGGTGATGTTCCTTTCGAAGTTTGGATGCACGAGATAAAATGCCTCCAAACAGATGAAAGCTGCAGTCATCAAGCCTTAGCTAGGCTAGTTCGGCGATCCTTGCGTGGTGAAGCTGCCCAATTGGTTTTACATATGGAGGTGGACACAACAGTCCAGGATATTTTGAGCAAGTTAGAGGGGTTCTATGGCACTGTGGAAAGTGGGGCTGCGCTCTTACAGCAGCTCTACTCTTCCAAGCAGAGCCCCGAGGAAGGCGTTTCTGCCTTCAGCGCTCGCCTCCAGCTGCTAATTGATAGGGCAGAGCATAGGAGTGGCATCTCTAAGTCGGCTAAGGATGAAACGCTGCGCGTGATATTTTGGAAGGGCTTGTCGAATGTAAGCCTTAAACAAGCCATACGGCATAAATATGAGGTGATTGACTCATTTGACGAGCTTGTGCGGGTAGCTCGGCTGGTAGAGCAGGAAAGTGAAGATTTTCGGAACTTTCATGCTCAGGAAAATCAGCGACCCGCCACAAAATTAATGCGCATGCCGCGCAGGTCCAGTCCCCTCAGGCCGACCTCGAGAAGGAGCTGAAAGAGATTCGAGAGAAATTGAGGGAGATGGAGGTAGGACGCCAGGGACCCCCTCCCCAGTCAAATTTTCCACGGGCTCCCAGGGCTCCCAAGGGACCATGTTATACTTGTGGAAGGGTAGGCCACTTTTCTAGGGAATGTAACCTCCGTAGACCCCCATCCCATGGCTATAACCAGCACCCTCCCCATCCCGTTAATTCTCACATGATGGGAACAATGCCCCCTCATGACAACATGCCCCATCCTCCTCCCCTCATGTCCCATCCTCCTCCCCTCATGTCCCATCCTCCCCCTCTCATGTCCCATCATTCTACCCCCATGTCCCACCATGACACACAGTTTAGTTTAAACGAAAACAGGTCTCTGCCGTGGGACAGGCGGTAGACCAGGTGCAGGTTAATTCTAGTAATGTCCCCCCTTCCCCATCTACGATGAAGAAAATGGTTGGTCCAGCAAATGAAGCTTTGTCCATTATTAATGGACATAGATCCAAATGTTTGATCGACACTGGCTCCCAAGTTACGACTTTGTGTAAATCATTTTATGCATGTAATCTTAAAGGTACCCCTCTCCATTCACTTGAAAACCTTATTAAGGTTGAAGGTGCAAATGGATTGCCCGTCCCCTATTTAGGATATGTAGAAATTTCAATTCATCTCCCAGGTTCCCTCCCCGCCCCCCAGGAATTAGTTGCCCCTGTGTTGATTGTCCCCGATACCCCATATAATCGAAAGGTCCCATTATGTGTAGGTACAAATGTTATTCAATCGTGTATTGAGATAGGACATGCTAATTATGGCCATGATTTTGAATCACATACGGACTTGACCCCTACTTGGAAAGAAGTGTATGCATGTATGCAACGACCGATACCGGCGACCGTGGAAGGCAGACTAGGCGCTGTAAGGATCGCAGCCAAAAAAGCTGTTAAGATTCCTGCAAAACAGGCAGTAGTTGTGCCGGGTGAAGTATCGCTTCCTTGCGTAGGATATGCATATGCAGCAATGTTAGAACCTCGTATACGTGATTTCCCCACTGGCCTGGTGGTTAATCAGAATGTCATAGTTGTTGATCGCGAGCGGCAGCAATCTAGGTGTGTCCCTATTTTGATTGAGAATCATACTGACAGTCCCATTTGGTTATACAGACGCCAGATTCTAGGTGATCTATATGTGTGTGAAGTGCAAGGGCCCATTCAAACAAACAAGCAAAGCGTGGTAACTCCTGAGGCAATGGGAGGTGGTGATGGTGTTATAGAGGGATTAGATTTTTCGGACTCTCCTGCCTCCCCCTATGATGTAGATAAGGTGAAAAAGGTTTTGGGCAAATACTCCCATGCCTTTAGCACATCCGATCATGATCTAGGGCGAAGTAGCATCATCAAACACACTATCCCCCTCAATGATGCGCAACCATTTCGGGAGAGGTACCGGCGGATCCCCCCCTCAATGTACGAAGAAGTACGGGAACACATAAGATCTATGCATGAAGCCGGAGTCGTTAGGGAATCATTCTCCCCATATGCAAGCCCTGTCGTTCTTGTTCGCAAGAAAGATGGGACTTTAAGATTTTGCATAGATTTCCGCAAGCTCAATCAGCGAACAATTCGCGATTCCTATGCTTTGCCCAGAATAGACGAGACGCTCCAAATGCTTCATGGTGCAAAGTGGTTCAGCTCCTTAGATCTTAAATCTGGATATTGGCAACTAGAAGTTGAGGAGAAAGATAAGCACAAAACTGCTTTTGTACTTCCCCCTCCGCTCGGATTGTGGGAGTGCAATCGCATGCCTTTCGGACTTTGCAATGCTCCCAGTACTTTTCAAAGGGCGATGGAGAAATGCCTAGGAGACTTAAATCACACTTGTTGTGTCGTTTATTTAGACGACATAATAGTGTATGGGAGAACTGTCGATGAACAGGTTAATAGACTAGAAACCGTCATTAAGCGCCTCGCGGAAAATGGGTTCAAACTAAAAGCATCCAAATGTAAGCTCCTCCAAACCAGAGTGAAATATTTGGGCCACATCATTTCAGATAGAGGAATCGAAACTGACCCAGACAAAATTGAATCTGTTAGAAGTTGGGCTACCCCTACTTGTGTCCGAGAGGCTCGTTCTTTTCTTGGATTTGCGAACTATTACAGAAAATTCATCCCTGGATTTGCTAAGATAGCCACACCCCTGCATGATCTCCTGGGTGGACCCCGTAAGAAGAAAGGTAACCATAGGAACCCCCCACACAAATCCCCTCCCTGGAAGTGGACCCCCGAATGTGAAAAGGCATTTCAGTTGTTGAAAGAAAAGCTGATGAGCCCCCCTGTGTTGGCATATGTTGATTTTGATAAATCTTTCATATTGCATACAGATGCAAGTACTACTGGACTGGGTGCAGCCCTATATCAGCTAGATGCAAACGGGAAGGAAAGGGTCATAGCATACGCCAGTCGATCAGTAAATAAGAGTGAAAGGAACGCCCCTGCTCACAAGTTAGAGTTTTTAGCTTTGAAATGGGCCGTGACTGATAAGTTCCATGATTTTCTGTATGGAAACAAAGTACATGTTTGTACAGATAATAATCCTCTCACTTATGTTCTAACCACGGCGAAGCTTGATGCCACAGGGCAACGTTGGCTAGCAGCCTTAGCGAATTATGATATTACTCTTACATATCGCTCCGGTAAGCTTAACATTGACGCCGATGCTCTTTCTAGACAGCCCCAGCCCACCTGTAGTACCGAGTCCCCAGTAGATAGTGAACCCCCAATTTCAGTTGAAGCATTCCAGGCGGTAGTTAATTATGCCCTACATGTTGACGTGGAAGATAGTCCATATGTTGAAATGATGGGTACTACTGTTAATGCTTTTACTTGTTCTAGTGACCCCCCTCATAGCTTCCCTGGCCTACCCCCAGACTGGGAGGAAGAACAAAGTAAGGACCCTTCCATCAGAAAAGTAATAGATTATGTTAAACAAGGTACACAGCCCCCAATAGGTTTGGTTAGGAATGAGTCACTTCAGGTGAAGATTTTGTTGAGAGAGTGGGACAAGCTAGAGATGAAACAAGGAGTCTTGTACAGAAGGAGGTTTGATAAGGGAAAGCTCACCCTACAACTTGTCCTTCCCTCAAAGTATCGGACCTTAGCCTTGAACTCCCTACACGACGAAATAGGCCATCTAGGAATTGAACGAACCACAGACTTGATTCGTGAGAGGTTCTTTTGGCCTTTCCTAGCTAAAGATGTGAAAATCTATGTTGGGAGTTGCGGTCGTTGTGTGCGCAGAAAAGGAGTCCAAAATTTGAGGAATACTGCCCCCTTAGTTAGTGTGAAGACTAATAGACCCCTTGAATTAGTTTGTATGGACTACTTGACCCTAGAGGAATCAAAAGGTGGGTACGGGAATATTTTGGTTATCACTGATCATTTTACTCGATACTCAGTAGCGGTGCCAACCAGAAACCAGACGGCAACCACTACGGCCAAGGCCCTCTTTGATCACTTTCTAGTACATTATGGATTCCCTGAACGGTTGCACTCTGATCAAGGTAGAAACTTCGAGTCCGAGGTAATTAAGCAACTGTGTAGTTTGGTAGGAACTCATAAATCTAGGACAACCCCCTATCACCCCCAAGGTAATGGCTCTTGTGAGCGGATGAATCGTACACTCCTCGGTATGCTTGGTACCCTCTCTGACGAGAAAAAGAGTGACTGGAAATTGTATGTTGCCCCCTTAATTCACGCATACAATTGCACTAAACATGACGTCACTGGGTTTTCCCCCTTTTATTTGATGTTTGGTAGACACCCCCGCCTTCCCATAGACTTGTACTTAGGACTCCATGCAAAAGATAACTCCTCCTCTAGTGCACCCGAGTATGTCACGCATTTACGAGATCGTCTTGATTATGCTTATAATTTGGCATCAGGAAGAGGTGATGAGATGAATCAGAAAAACAAAACTGCCTATGATAGGAAGCTGAAGGAAAATAAGGTTGTGGTAGGAGATAGAGTCTTAGTTAGAAATGTGGGGGTAAGAGGAAAGAACAAGCTTGGTGACAAATGGGGCAAGGTGCCACATGTTGTCGTGGAGCGCCCCAACATAGACATCCCTGTGTTTAAGGTGCGACCCGAAACAGGAGGTGGTAAGAGCCGTATGCTTCATCGCAATTTATTGCTCCCCTGTAACTTTCTGCCTAAGACTGCACCCCCTCCCAGGCCCCCTCCCCCTAGACATGTAAGGAAAACCCCTCCCGCCCCTGTAATTGAGATTGAGCAAGAGCCCGGCCTATGTGATGAGAATGACATTGATGTTGTCGTTTGGGATGTCCCTGTGGTAGATACAAGTGAAAATGAGGTAAATATTGTGAATCCGAATGTTGAGGAAAATGATAGTAATTTGACGCCCCCGAACCCCGCCCCAGAAGAAACAGACCCTGTAATTTTAGAGGACGATAATGACCATGTTAGCACTGCTAGTGAAGATAGCAGTGATGCTAACAGTGATATAGTTGATATAGAGGACCAAGAGGAAGATCCTACCCCCGATACATGCCCTGCCCTAACTGGTGAGGAGCAAGAGGCCGCCTCCATGTTTGAGGAAGATTGTCCTCCGAGACGATCGCAAAGATGCCCGCGCCCACCAAATAGGCTAGCATACTACCAGAGCCAAATAGTACAGCCAATCAATAATAGCAAGTATGGATGGTCCATGATGTATGTTTTGCTGTTGCTAGTGTTTGTGAAATTTATATTTTTGTTGTTTTCACCAACTGAGATCATTGCGAGTATGATGTTGATGTTAGTGGTGCTTCTGTTATCAACTCTGCCAGCAACCCGTGACATGGTTGCACCAGTTTTTAGTGTAAGGGAAAATGTTGACCAGGTGCGATTACATGATGTTAGAAGAAATGTAAATATGAACTTTGGTATGGATGAGAAAGCCACTCATTCTGTATTTTAATTTGACAATTGATTTTGATACTTTAGTATTGATACAAGTACTAATAACTTGTTTTTTTTTAAAGAGTGGGAATACTCCACCCTTAGCTGTTTGTATATGGTTTGTGGCTCAATGAGTTCCACACATGCATTAATTGCACCATAGTATTATTGTTATAATGTGCACATGAAGTGACACATCTTGTATCTCTGATTTCTTTGAGGAAATCATACAAATTATTGTTTTGTTTGAGGTTAGAGAGTATGAAGCTTTCTAGATTGCAAGGAATCGAAACATTCACATAAAATAAAGATAATCACTTTAATTTTATATGGAAGGTTAAGATGTTTTAGTTTTGTTATTTTTTTTGGAGACATTTGGTTGATTGGTAGGGAAGAAATAGAAAAAATAAATGTAGTTCTTATTTTACAATGTGTATCTTTGCACTAATAGATACAGTCATAAATGATGTATATTATGATATATTGTGCTTTGACACAATATCGCTTGATTTAATTTTGTTTGGGAATCTGAGGATATACCGACATGATATTATTTTGTGTAATTATTTGCATTCTAGCTATGCATTTGATTTATTTTAAGTTTACACTGACATTTTTTATAGATGGATTTGTAAAGATGGAGTTTAATCTCTGTTGTTATGTAATAGGACATGACTTGTGTACATGTAGGATACTTTGGTCATAAAGTATAATTGTGTTATATGCTATTGCCTTCATATCTTGTATATGAGCGCAGTAGGCATCAATTGAGTGTTGTAGTGGTTGTAGTAGTATTTCAGATGTCATTTGGTAAACCATGAATATAGGAAAGACAGTTATAGTTAAGTTGAGGTGTGTTTTTTTATATTCCATTTTTGGGAATGGCGAGGTCGCCATTCAAGTGGCCAAGGGGAAGATGTAGCGAAGTAGAGATATCTCCCTTTAAACCAGATACCCCCCCCTCTCTCTCTCTCTCTCTCTCTCTCTCCTATTTTCATCATCCTTTCTACTGGAGGTCAACAAACTATAGTAGGATGAAACCTGGTCATTTCCACTTGTCCAAATGTTCCAAGAATAGGATGTTTGTAGATAATGAGAATGCCCCTTATTTCATTGGAGTTTAGGTCCATTCACATGAAGGAAAGGATAGGATTAAATCTGTTCACATAGAATAGGTACATGACCTATAGTAGACAAAGCCCCTATTCAACCAGTGTTGCCAAAACTTAAGACTTAGATTTATTTACCCCAGGATTAGAAACACAGGGAGAGGAAGTTAATGTTGACAATCTTTGATGATAAGCAAACATATAAATTGTCCTTCTGCCTCTGCGAAAACCAGTTTGGGCTGGAAGACAAAGCATTTGTTTTCTTGGAAAAGGAGTTGGGTCAGCGCAGGAAGTACTAGCAGGGATATACCCCACTGTCCAATGAGCCTTTGTCTTTTCTACTCCTTCCCCTTATTTTTACTTTCGCCCAATCAGAATGTTAGGATTAATGGTCCAGGAACACTGTTTGAGTGTCCATCAAGTGTTATGCCCGCCCAGTCACCTACTGTAATTATAACGAAATAGTGAAGTTTAGTGTAAGAATATTTTGTAGGAGGAGATCTCAGAATCGAGATTGTGAATATGTAATTAGGTATAAAACCCCCATCCCCTGCATGAAATCCTCACTTGGAACCCCCTCACTTAGAACGTCCCCACCCGGAACCTTTCTCCTCCTAACCCATCTCTAACTCATCAGTGCTCCAAGATCAAATATAGAACATACTTCAAGATTTGGACTTTGGAGAAGTGAAGCAACAGTTTTGGTTGACCTTCTACGATATATTCTAGCAAAAAGCAACAGTATCAGGTTGAGAGAATTTCATGATCGACAGAAAGCAGCAACAGTTAAATTGAAACAAAGCTTTAACGTTTAAGCTAAAGGACTTTCACACAACCATCAAAGTGTCCAAGTCAACTTCCAGTTTCGTCCAAGTCAAGTTCCCGTTCCCGTACCCGCCAAGTCACCAAGTCACGTCCAGCTTCGTTCCTGTCATATCCTGTCCAGCTTTGTTCCCGCCAAGTCACCAAGTCACGTCCAGCTTCGTTCCTGTCATATCCTGTCCAGCTTTGTTCCCGCCAAGTCAAGTTCCTCCAAGTCAAGTTCCTCCAAGTCTCGTCCAAGTTCGTCCCAGTCGCATCTCGTCCCAAGTCAAGTCCTCGATCGAAATATCAGCGAGCTAAGTGGCCATAATTACTAACTTCATTTCCATTAACCTATCCCTTCCCTTCCCCATTAGACTGTAACAAATTAAGTAAGAATTAAGTCGCCCTTTAACTCTTAAGAATACTTTGCAATTATATTTATTGCAACATTTATATATACATTGTATTATTTCTATTATTCTGATTTGATGGATGAGATTTGTCATTCATATTAATTAAATAATTACCAAGTGACATCGTAATTCAAAGCGTGTCCAAGCACTTTATTTCTGGATTTGTCTCTTTGTATTTTATATTTTAATAATATCATACACTGATACAGTGGTCTATTTGAGACTAACCCCACCCCCGAGTGAAAGTCATATAGCTAGCGGACCAATACAAAAACCTGATTTCACTCGGAGCCTGAATCTATTATTTCATCATAATAGAAGACGGCGTGGCGTGGCCGTTAGAAAGTTATTAACTTTTTCAAGTCACCCTCAATAAAGATAACATTTTAGAGAATATGGGGCCCATGTGAGTCCCACATGGGCTTGCTACCTGGGTTATTATCCTCTCAAGCATTATAGGTATGATTTTAATTTAGGGGGGGCGGTAGTGAGCACCTCCTAGGGGGTGGGTGCAGAAAGGGAAAGTTTCCCCCTTTCCGCGCGAAGCGCGGAAGCACTAACGTTTCATTAAATTATTAAAGAAAGAAGACGATTCGTTGTAACATTCTCGACTCTTAATCCTTGTCTGAATTCAGTTTCCCTCCCCCCCCTCCCGCGCGAAGCGCGGAAGCTTTGACATTTCATTAAATTATTAGAGAAAGAAGACGATTCTTGTACCATTCTCGACTCTTAATCCTTGCTGAATTCAGTCCCCCCCCCACCTCCCGTGCAAAGCGCGGAAGCTTTGACATTTCATTAAATTATTAGAGAAAGAAGACGATTCTTGTACCATTCTCGACTCTTAATCCTTGCTGAATTCAGTTCCCCCTTCCCGCGCGAAACGCGGAAGCTTTGACGTTTCATTAAATTATTAGAAAAAGAAGACGATTCGTTGTACCATTCTCGACTCTTAATCCTTGTCTGAATTCAGTTCCCCCCCCCCCCCCTCCTCCCGCGCGAAGCGCGGAAGCTTTGAAGTTTCATTAAATTATTAGAGAAAGAAGACGATTCGTTGTACCGTTCTCGACTCTTAATCCTTTTTCTTCCTACGCCATCTTCCTATCTTCTTTCTCTCTCTTTTTTTGGGGGGGGGGGGGGCGACAACTCCCACCACCCCCTGGCTACGCGCCTGTATCCTCTCTGTCTCTCAAGTTATCTCTCTCTCCCACTCTCTTCTGCTTTTTTGCACTTTTGCGCTTCGCGCTTAACATTTACTAAGCTCGTTGCTTTTTAACGCTGCGGCTTTGCATTTGGGGCACTGCATTTCTATGCGGGTTTCTATGATGCTGTTGATTGAATAAATTGAATAAATTCATCAATTCCTGATGAAGCCGTATGAGCGAGAATTAAATTTATACTTGTCTCATATACGGTCGTCTCATTTACTTAGTTTTCTATTTATATATGTATGTATTATGAAAATGAGATGCCTATGTGTACGTTTTTAACCAATATTTGAGTAGGATCGACGTCATCATCTTATAATCATTATTATTATCAATATTTTATTATTACTATCATCATCATTATCTCCCTCTCCCCCTCCCTCTCCCCTCCCTCTCCCCTTCCTCTCCCCCTCCCTCTCCCCCTTTCTCTCCCCCTTCCTCTCCCCCTCCCTCTAACCAGAGAGTTGGCTCCCAGCTCTTGAACCATGGATAGATCTATGCCCTCCCTCCCTCATGATATTCGTTTTCAATATTAGTGATTACGCAATATTATGCAATCACATGTAAATACCGCGCGCCGTGGATGAGATCCGGATTCCGTGTTTATGATTGTGCACAGGGTCTCAGCATAGACGTCTATGGTCTCAGCGAGAAGGTATGGTCTCAGTCAGTGCACGTGTACGGCCGTGTGACGGACTGTGGGTGGACGTCAAAACGGAATGAGCAGCCTAGCTAGCTGTATGTTCTGTGTACGATACCCGACAGAGCGGCGCAGGCGACCTTTATGTTTCGCATCTAGAGTACAGTACTGTAGTACAGTGCAGGCATTACATTTCGCACAAAGTCAAAGCAAAGGATACAACGCCTAAACTTACTAAAGCCCTAAGAGGATACCAAAATTCACGGTAAGTCTATGTCTTTTCACATGTCTTTTTCATCTTTTATTCGTAGATCTATTTATCCTCGCATGTACAGTACCAGGCAGTACGTATAAATACTAGTACAATTCAAACTAGACCCCTAATTAGGCCTAATTAGAGTCTACTTGTCGCCTGTAATTACAGTGTTCATGGTGTTGGCTTCTTGTTTAGTGAATATCAGACAGTAGTAGGCCTAGGCCTACTACTTACCAGGCTATTGTAACGATCCACCCTCACAATATTATACTTGTAAACTAGTTTCCATGCTAGCTGTCATATCTTTTATCTGAAACTTCTGAAACATGCAGCTTGAATCATCCCATCCTTTCTTTTCTCAATCTTGTCTTATTTTTGTCTTTTCTCCTCTGTCTCCCTCTCTCCCTCTCTCTCTCTCTCTCTCTCTCTCTCGCTCTCTCGCTCACTCCGAGACCTTGCATGCAGCCAGCCTATTTCTCATCATTCCTTCACATTCTTCATTTATAGGTAAAAATTAATCTTGATTAACTTTATTCCAGAAATACCGCTGCGAGTTATAGATCTAGTCTGGATTGTGTGTGTTTTGTGTATAGATCTAAATACCTGCTTACATTCAAGCAAACATTCTAGTTTAAAGAAGTCTAGTATGAGCGGCTTCACGTATAAACACAACCGGAAGCATACGCGTTGCTTCCGACACACTAGATCCAATCTATAAATCATAGTAATATGCCTAAGAATTCATTATTTATGAAATATGTGATTAAGTTGTATCTATAATAGTAATACGCTAAGGCTCCGCGGGGGGGCATGACGTCTCCGAGCTCCGCCGGCCTTTGTATTCTATTGTTTTTTAATGAGATCGCCGACCCAAGTTGGTGCGGCTATCTCCTCCTGAACCCTGCCCTCGGGGTACCCGTGCCCGGTGCCATCGTCCGCGGGAGAGTCTACTCTAGCGAATTGGCTATACTCCGCCCGAGGTCCTCCTCCGTGTCGACGTCCAGGGCGAAAACAGACGCGACATGCATAATGCAGGATATGCGTGACGACAGAGATACCTCATGGATATTCAACATGACATCCGTAGACACACGACTGATGACTGTCCACTCACATTAAGTTGCGTATTAAATGCACGACGCACAGGGTCGGGCTTACCCGAGTAAAGCATCTTTCTATAGGATATCCATTGTATAGTAGCTGCACGAGCCACAGAGATACACACGAAGCTTCCCGTCCACGTCCAAACTTAGGGACCTATTTCCATCATTATTGCCGCGATTTTTATATAGGTGTCGTGAATGGAGGTATGAAATGAAAGCTTATTTTGTGATTATTACGGCAATGCTACTAAATTTTGATTATCATTTTCTAAAGGAAAGTTTTCACAAGAAAACCATTGGACTGACAATTCAGTCGCAAGCTGCCTTCAGTCAGTGCAGTGCTGCTGTGCAGTGTGTGTGAGCTGCAATTTAACTCCAGCAAGCTCCAACACCGGCTCCGCGCACCGAAGGCGTCCGAGGCCTGCGGCGCCGGTGTTCGAGCTTTCTGGAGTTACACTGTGTGTGTGTGTGTGAGTACAGCTGAGCTGAGCTCGAGTCGAAGAGATTTGACACTTTGAAATTGTTATCTGTTGGTTTGCATCATTATTGCCGCGATTTCAATATAGTTTCGTGAATAGATTTACGAAACCTGAGCTTAGAATTAGTATAAGTATTACTAATGTCTACGTTTTTAAACGACTGTCTGATTTTCTTGTGAAAATTTTACTTTGAAAAATAATTATCGAAATTTATGGTCAGAAATAATCACAATCTAGGGTCTATTATGTTACAGTTCTTGCATCAAATCAATGCATGAAAACTTATTTTTTGAACTAGAAAAATGTTTTTTTTTTAAATAGGCAATTATGAAGAAGGAAACCTGAAACCCTGAGTTGAGTGTATATTTGTTTCAAGGGGCCATAAACCCCCAAAAGCTCGGGGGTTACGTTCTTCAAAGTTGGGGGGGGGGGGGGGGTGGGAGAGATCAGATCGCAGCGAGTTGAGTGTATATACAATATAGGCGTGGGGTCCACGGTTTCAAGGGGCCATAAACCCCCGAAAGCTCGGGGGTTTTCAGTGTTTAATTAGGGTCAGATGAGCATATTTTTAATACTTTATTTGTGACACTTGCAGGTCACTAATTGGCGTGGGGTCAATACGTAGAGTTGCGTAGTGTTGCGTACAAACTACGCTGGCCTACGTTACTATATGCTGAGGAACGAAAAGGGGTACGCAAGATGAAAGAAAACAATTCAACATGTTTAATTTTTTTTGCGTACTTTCGGCGTAGAAACTTGACGCAGAAAGCAGCCTTTTTACGCAACACTACGCTATATGCCTACGCAACAGTACGCTACCCTACGCCAGATCGACAAAGCAGTAAAAGCTTTCCACACAGTAAGCAACCATAAGCAAACCTGTACGCCAGCCTACGCATAACCTACGCAGGGACTATTTTCCCATTAATACGCAGCCTAATTTCTGCATAGTCGGTACGCCACACTACGGAACTCTACGCAGTTCCAGTGGCTTAAAGAATAATTACCGGTACAGTTGGATCGTTTTTTTAATTTTTATATAAGGCCAAATTAAAAAAAAAAAATTTTTAGCATCCTGTTTTTTTCGAAAAATGGGAAGGAGGAGGCCCTTTTTTTTTTCTTTCAAAATAGCCGCTCCGTACATTTACCCTGACATTCGGGCTATTTTTCAAGATGGCGGCCGATAATTTTTTTTTTCTTATTTAAAATCAGAAATACATTTTAGCAGTGCTTTTCATGTTTTTTTTCTTTCAAAAAAAAAAAAAAAAAAAAAAAAAAAAAAAAAAAAAAAAAAAATAGGAGGCGGCCCCCAAAAAGGAAGCGGGCGGGGACGCTAAACATGTATATTTTTTTAATGGCCTGAATGGCAAATAAAGTTCTTGGTGGTTTTAATTTAGACAGTCTCTATATATCTATTTACACCCCCCCCCCCCCCGCCCACCTCTAGAATCCCGCGGATTTCCGCGGGTCCTGCTAGTATATATAGACAAACAAATTATCCCTAATAATATCATATTATTGTCTTAACAATATCTCTTGTTAAAAACGTAAGAGAATTCGAATTTTGTACTTCTTTAGTTTATTAACTAGGATCGGAATTCAGATTGTGCGGGTTACGCGCATTATGTAAATGAGACAGTGGATCCCAAATTGATGCTATGAAATATTTGTTTGTTAAATTTCTGCTCTTATTACAAAGGAGAGTTTGAAATATTTATCTTATGCCTTGTATAAAGTTTCAAATAAACGAATTATAATGTTTTCATTACTAAAGCAGTGTAACTTTTGGAATAAATAAGCATTTAATATTGAATCAATAAAGACTTTGAACTTTATAAAGGCCGATTGCAATGTGTACGCGCATCGATCTCTGTGCATGATCGCGGCGTTGCTTACAGCACGCGCATAGATTTCCCCCACGTCCGCATAAAGTGCATATATAAGATAGATTTTTCGGATTCGGGGCGATTCGTAAGAGTCCGCGGGGGGGGGGGGGGGGGGGGGGGGGAGACTCCCCCTCCCTGCACCCAACCCCCTAGGAACCGCGCTTCGTGTGCTCACTACCGCTCCCCTAAAATTAAATCCTGGCTACGCGCTTGGGAGGGGTGCAACTTGCCACACGTTTCTACCACTTTGGTTGCTTTGATCCATTGCCGAAAATATTTTGGCACCTATCATCCCCCCCAACCACGGATACAAATCGACACCCTTGGTTGAATTCAGACGTGGATTAAGAGTAATAATCAAATGAAACGTGAAAGCTTCCGCGCTATGCGCGGAATGTGCGAAAATGAATACAGACAAGGATTAAGAGTAATAATTTATTGAAACATTAAAGCTTCCGCCCTTCGCGCGGTAGGACGAAAACTGAATTCATGAAGGACACGATTCAACAAATCGTCTTCTTTCTCTAATAATGTAATAAACTGTGAAAGCTTCCGCGCTTCACGCAGGAACGGGCAAAAATGAATTCAGACAAGGATTAAAGGGATCCGGTAACTTTGTCTCAGATTCTGAAAAAAAATTCTGGATTTAGCTCATGATGCAATGATAATTATAAACCTTTAGGTCAGTCAGGAACCCCATGACTTTTACAAGCCGATCGCCTGTCTGATTATCAAGATATTTATGATTGGAATTGCAAATTTTGAAAACCGTTCGCCTGACGGTTTTCATAACACTACAGTCTATTGGGGAAACCGAGTATGGTAAAACCGGTCACTCAAAGATTTTTACTTTTTTGAGGCACTTCTTGATCATTTTGAAGCGCAATTTTTTTAGGGCTTCAGTATTACACCATATCACAGACACTGATAACACGTAGGGCCGTGTATCTCAGATTTAACATTGTTACACGATCCCTTTAAGAGTCGAGAATGGTACAACAAACAAATTATCCCTTCACTGATTTGGGTAGGGTCGGCTGCGACCCTCGCTCCGACCCTACCCAAATCAGAGGCTAACGAACGAAAGAGACAGAAAATTCAGTCTATGAAATAGTATGATGATGGATGCACTGCTTTGACTGTTGATCAAGAAACTTAAAGGCCCACTGCAGTAATTGCAGCTACTTGCGCCCTCTACAAACAATGCCTAATCGGTGACCATTGCTCCCCCATGATCCTCTTTTTCTTATGTTAACTGAGAGCTGAGTTGATGAGATAACCACCTGTCCAGTGACCTTGCAGGGCAGTCTAATCCCTCCTATAAACTACGGCAGATAAGCTTTAAGGGGAAAAAAATAGAAAAACAAAACAATAATTATTCTTTGATTGATTATTATGTATTATAAAATGGCTCTAGTATTCAACCATCGTGATTGGTCAATACGCGTCACATGACATGCACAAATTTTTTATGCAAGCACGATTTTGCAGAAAAAAGCACAAAAAAAGTTATATCCCACGTTACCATGGATATCCAGCGCATATCGTCGTATGGCCAGTGTCTCGGCCATGATTCAACATCTGAAATGGGAGAGCCTGGAGAGGAGAAGAAATGCTGCAAGCCTCCACTTCATGTACAAAATCCAAAACAACACAGTAGCCATCAATGCACACCATTACACAGCACCCATGATTGCCAGCAACACACGACAGTATCACTCAAAGAAGTTGCCGGCTATCCCATCCCGCACCCAGCTCTACCAGAACTCATTTTTCCCTCGGACAGTAACTGCGTGGAATGCACTTTCAAAGATCACCCTTGACGCTACTTCACTGGAGGGCTTCAAGGGAGCGCTTCCACCAAGCATCTAGACCAAGAACTAGATAGTTTATTCCTCAGCACTACATCCTGACTTATGGATCCTGCTGAGTATCGTCGTAGAAGTAGAAGTAGAAGTATAGTACGCTCCCTTGAGTGTATCGTAGGCTAATATTGTACGCTCCACCATGATCCCAGCGCAGCATACGCGTAGCTTAGCTCTAGCGAGCTAGCTAGCTAGAGCGGGGTACTATTAGAAAGCAAATTTTTATTTTACCTATGCCTTAGATTTAGGCCTGTTTTGACTTTTGGATTTTATAATGAAGCCAGGAATTTCAGCTGTCTGATGTACATGTAGACTCGTCTCTAGACCCACTATGGATTCTATTTTTAATCAAGGCAATAAATCCCGTGGACTTTTTGGTAAGCCTGCAAGGTCTTAGTCTAGAACCAACATAACTCTAGATCTAGATCGAACTCTCGTAGACTCTAACTTAAGATCTAAACTTTTGTTTGTTACTATTTGTGTCGCTATTTTATAAAACAAATAATGCACTTGATCCTGTTGTGCGAAACGTAAATGCAGTGTACGCTCGGTTTCTTCAGATGGTGCGCATTGTGAACTCGCTGCAAGCGGCTCGTTCACAGAGCGGCACCAATCTAAAGAAACCTTTTGTGTACTGTATTCACCGCTATTGCACTCTGGGACGTGCGTTATTTGTATACACTTGTGACTTGGCCTGGGAGATGATGTGTGTTAGCTTAGGAATAAGTATGGGGGTGCTGGGTGCTCCTTAATTGTGTCCACTCATTTTGGTTGGATGTAAGGCACTTTCCATCCTTTTGATCTCGTAACTGTTCAGAAGTCCCTCTACGGAACCTCATTGAGGACCCACCCAAAAAAGCATTGCTGATTTAGTTACCAGGGCCGGTATTCAATTCAATACTTAGCATAAGTAAGAAATTTACTAAGTAAATGGCTAAGTTAAGTAATTGACTTATCTCGTATTCAAATCGCATTTTAGACTTATACTTACGTAAGACAAAATCTAAATAAAATACTTACTGATAAGCATTGTGACGTCACACGGTCAATCAAAAGTAATGCGCAACTGATGCATTGCAATAAATGCGCGCTGATATAATTGTGCGCAGGATATAATACTGCGTAAGAAAACCATATGCCTGCCAATCAAGGCCACCAAATAATTGGCTTAAGTCTGGTATGCAGTTGGCTTAGATTTAGAGTAAAATACTTAGCCAAAAGTGTGAATTGAATACCATAATTGGCTAAGTATTTTATCTAAGCCAAATACTTAGTAAAAAGCTTTAATTTTGTCCTTAAGTATTGAATTGAATACGGGCCCAGGTCTGTCAGACCCAATAAATATGGTCTACCACTGTCACTTTCTCATTGGCTAATATGCACCATACTTAAACTTTGAGGTTTCGTCTGTATCCATTTTACTTAAAGTTGATTATTATTTATTTATTTTCCAACTTTATAGGTCTTCAGCTATTAGTGACTGTCACTGTCACTGTCACTTTCTCATTGGCTAATATGCACCATACTTAAACTTTGAGGTTTCCTCTGTATCCATTTTACTTAAAGTTGATTATTATTTATTTATTTTCCAACTTTATACATGTAGGTCTTCAGCTATTAGTGAGTGGGCAATCACAAGTCATTGCAAGTTGATATTTCTCACCGTTCCTTGATTGGAGTTTGTAAGGCTTCTTCTCTGAGCTACTCTGACAACAACTTCAATCTCTTTGTGATTAGTTACGGACTTACGGTTCTAAGTTTTCTGCGAGGAGATTTTGAAGGATGACTCAAACTCATTTTTCTCTCATTTGCACAAGTTCCAATAAAGTAATAAAGATCTTTTAAAAGATTTTTAGGGCATAAGAATACACAGTACTACAGTACTCTTTTACATGCTCAGTTGGAAAATAATTAAAACAAATGTTTTTCTTGTAGTACTTGTACATGATACTTAACTTACCTCAGCATGAAAGCCTTTATTGGACCTCCCCCTGCAGCAGCACCAAAGATAAATTCAGACGCCATTGGAGTAGAAAAGTCCTTTGATTTCTTCAGAACGAACCTTGACTCCAGCTTTATCTCCTTTTCACAAACCCAGCTCCAATTCTCAGATCATCATCAGAACCCTGTTTAATAAAACTTGTTATCATTAACAGATGCTAATCTTCTACGACAATTCTATAAGAATTTTCTGACAAATAAACACAATAACACTTAACAGTACAATCAATAAGGCCTAAAATAAAAACTTTTTGTATTGCCCTTTGCAACTGACCCAAAAATCTGAAAATCTACGGTCGGCATTTTAAAAAAGTTTTTTTTTAAAACTGTTTTTGTATTATTAATGAATACAAAAAATATGTATTTTGTCTGTTTGGATAAATGGGATAAAAATGCATAAAATCAAATCATTCCCAAATTCTCACTCGTCTTCTGCCCTAGTTTGAAAATCCTACTAGCGAAAACATCTCGATCAACACAACATTGCAAAGCATGGATTATTATGAGGTGAAAAAGATATGAATGGAATGATGACGTAAATTGTACTGAAGACTCTCAGAAGTCTTCAGTACAATTTACGGCTAGAGCAACTAAATTTGCCTTCATTATCATACAGACGTCATAGAAGCGACATGTCATAGAAGCGACATGCTACAGGTCTATAAGATACTGCATGGAATCGACAACCTCCAGTCAACTAATTTCTTTCATCGTTCCACTGTCACAGTAACAAGAGGTCACCAGTTCAAACTACAAAAGAAACGCGTAAAATCTATATTGAGGCAGAGCTCTTTTTCACAGAGAGTAGTAAACGAATGGAATGGTCTCCCATCATACATGTACATGTATGTAGCAGAAAGTCCATCACTCAATTCTTTCAAATCAAATCTAGACAAGTACTGGTCACTGAAGAAGGACAAGTTTAACCCTGATGAACTATTCAACTGTCCATGTTCATCCGTAACTGCACAACGCTAAATTCAACAGTAACCCACTAACGGACACCGAGGGGCAAATAATCTTTGTATAACTTTATGCCTACTTCCAAGGTATGATATCCAAGGTATGAAACACATGTATTAAAGCATTAAAAACTGAGAAATATCAGCCAAAAGAGGGCGGGAAAAAAAAAGTTTTAAAAATAAATAAATTCCTACCGACCGACCCATGTATTGGCACCCAAAGGGCAATACAACAAGTTTTTATTTTAGGCCTAACTAAGCATAGCATGCTATTTATGCCAAGGCATAATAATGGCATCCCTTAGGAGAAAAGGATTGGTAGAATTTGAGTACAAATTTGATGTACCTGGTACTCAACAAGGAGGTTCAATACAGTAGAAATGAACGATGAGGATACATAACAGTACACACCTGACTTGCAGAGGTGTATTCAAAATCTCCTCGCAGAAAACTTAGAACCGTAAGTCAGTAACTAATCACAAAGAGATTGAAGTTGTTGTCAGAGTAGCTCAGAGAAGAAGCCTTACAAACTCCAATCAAGGAACGGTGAGAAATATCAACTTGCAATGACTTGTGATTGCCCACTCACTAATAGCTGAAGACCTACATGTATAAAGTTGGAAAATAAATAAATAATAATCAACTTTAAGTAAAATGGATACAGAGGAAACCTCAAAGTTTAAGTATGGTGCATATTAGCCAATGAGAAAGTGACAGTGACAGTGACAGTGACAGTCACTAATAGCTGAAGACCTATAAAGTTGGAAAATAAATAAATAATAATCAACTTTAAGTAAAATGGATACAGACGAAACCTCAAAGTTTAAGTATGGTGCATATTAGCCAATGAGAAAGTGACAGTGGTAGACCATATTTATTGGGTCTGACAGACCTGGGCCCGTATTCAATTCAATACTTAAGGACAAAATTAAAGCTTTTTACTTAGTATTTGGCTTAGATAAAATACTTAGCCAATTATGGTATTCAATTCACACTTTTGGCTAAGTATTTTACTCTAAATCTAAGCCAACTGCATACCAGACTTAAGCCAATTATTTGGTGGCCTTGATTGGCAGACATATGGTTTTCTTACGCAGTATTATATCCTGCGCACAATTATATCAGCGCGCATTTATTGCAATGCATCAGTTGCGCATTACTTTTGATTGACCGTGTGACGTCACAATGCTTATCAGTAAGTATTTTATTTAGATTTTGTCTTACGTAAGTATAAGTCTAAAATGCGATTTGAATACGAGATAAGTCAATTACTTAACTTAGCCATTTACTTAGTAAATTTCTTACTTATGCTAAGTATTGAATTGAATACCGGCCCTGGTAACTAAATCAGCAATGCTTTTTTGGGTGGGTCCTCAATGAGGTTCCGTAGAGGGACTTCTGAACAGTTACGAGATCAAAAGGATGGAAAGTGCCTTACATCCAACCAAAATGAGTGGACACAATTAAGGAGCACCCAGCACCCCCATACTTATTCCTAAGCTAACACACATCATCTCCCAGGCCAAGTCACAAGTGTATACAAATAACGCACGTCCCAGAGTGCAATAGCGGTGAATACAGTACACAAAAGGTTTCTTTAGATTGGTGCCGCTCTGTGAACGAGCCGCTTGCAGCGAGTTCACAATGCGCACCATCTGAAGAAACCGAGCGTACACTGCATTTACGTTTCGCACAACAGGATCAAGTGCATTATTTGTTTTATAAAATAGCGACACAAATAGTAACAAACAAAAGTTTAGATCTTAAGTTAGAGTCTACGAGAGTTCGATCTAGATCTAGAGTTATGTTGGTTCTAGACTAAGACCTTGCAGGCTTACCAAAAAGTCCACGGGATTTATTGCCTTGATTAAAAATAGAATCCATAGTGGGTCTAGAGACGAGTCTACATGTACATCAGACAGCTGAAATTCCTGGCTTCATTATAAAATCCAAAAGTCAAAACAGGCCTAAATCTAAGGCAAAGGTAAAATAAAAATTTGCTTTCTAATAGTACCCCGCTCTAGCTAGCTAGCTCGCTAGAGCTAAGCTACGCGTATGCTGCGCTGGGATCATGGTGGAGCGTACAATATTAGCCTACGATACACTCAAGGGAGCGTACTATACTTCTACTTCTACTTCTACGACGATACTCAGCAGGATCCATAAGTCAGGATGTAGTGCTGAGGAATAAACTATCTAGTTCTTGGTCTAGATGCTTGGTGGAAGCGCTCCCTTGAAGCCCTCCAGTGAAGTAGCGTCAAGGGTGATCTTTGAAAGTGCATTCCACGCAGTTACTGTCCGAGGGAAAAATGAGTTCTGGTAGAGCTGGGTGCGGGATGGGATAGCCGGCAACTTCTTTGAGTGATACTGTCGTGTGTTGCTGGCAATCATGGGTGCTGTGTAATGGTGTGCATTGATGGCTACTGTGTTGTTTTGGATTTTGTACATGAAGTGGAGGCTTGCAGCATTTCTTCTCCTCTCCAGGCTCTCCCATTTCAGATGTTGAATCATGGCCGAGACACTGGCCATACGACGATATGCGCTGGATATCCATGGTAACGTGGGATATAACTTTTTTTGTGCTTTTTTCTGCAAAATCGTGCTTGCATAAAAAATTTGTGCATGTCATGTGACGCGTATTGACCAATCACGATGGTTGAATACTAGAGCCATTTTATAATACATAATAATCAATCAAAGAATAATTATTGTTTTGTTTTTCTATTTTTTTCCCCTTAAAGCTTATCTGCCGTAGTTTATAGGAGGGATTAGACTGCCCTGCAAGGTCACTGGACAGGTGGTTATCTCATCAACTCAGCTCTCAGTTAACATAAGAAAAAGAGGATCATGGGGGAGCAATGGTCACCGATTAGGCATTGTTTGTAGAGGGCGCATTAGTTGACTGGAGGTTGTCGATTCCATGCAGTATCTTATAGACCTGTAGCATGTCGCTTCTATGACGTCTGTATGATAATGAAGGCAAATTTAGTTGCTCTAGCCGTAAATTGTACTGAAGACTTCTGAGAGTCTTCAGTACAATTTACGTCATCATTCCATTCATATCTTTTTCACCTCGTAATAATCCATGCTTTGCAATGTTGTGTTGATCGAGATGTTTTCGCTAGTAGGATTTTCAAACTAGGGCAGAAGACGAGTGAGAATTTGGGAATGATTTGATTTTATGCATTTTTATCCCATTTATCCAAACAGACAAAATACATATTTTTTGTATTCATTAATAATACAAAAACAGTTTAAAAAAAAACTTTTTTAAAATGCCGACCGTAGATTTTCAGATTTTTGGGTCAGTTGCAAAGGGCAATACAACAAGTTTTTATTTTAGGCCTTATTGATTGTACTGTTAAGTGTTATTGTGTTTATTTGTCAGAAAATTCTTATAGAATTGTCGTAGAAGATTAGCATCTGTTAATGATAACAAGTTTTATTAAACAGGGTTCTGATGATGATCTGAGAATTGGAGCTGGGTTTGTGAAAAGGAGATAAAGCTGGAGTCAAGGTTCGTTCTGAAGAAATCAAAGGACTTTTCTACTCCAATGGCGTCTGAATTTATCTTTGGTGCTGCTGCAGGGGGAGGTCCAATAAAGGCTTTCGTGCTGAGGTAAGTTAAGTATCATGTTCAAGTACTACAAGAAAAACATTTGTTTTAATTATTTTCCAACTGAGCATGTAAAGGAGTAGTACTGTGTATTCTTATGCCCTAAAAATCTTTTAAAAGATCTTTATTACTTTATTGGAACTTGTGCAAATGAGAGAAAAATGAGTTTGAGTCATCCTTAAAAGCTTGCTGAGAGCCAGGCATACATGTAGTCATGAAATTAGTATTGCATTAGATTAAAAAAAAATAACATCGTAGATTGGTTCGTTTATATCGCGTTTTCTATCGGAGAGTTATATTTTCATGTTTTTCAAAATAATCAAGCACAATCATGGTCAGACAGTAAACTATACAGAGACATGTCAACACTGCTAGAATAATTCCATTTCTATTTTGTTGTGCTAAGGATCTAGTTGAACACAACCACAATCAGACGGTAATACACAATGTAGACCTGTTTACATGGCTTTCTATTTTGTTTGATAGTGCTAAGGATCTAGTTGAACACAACCACAATCAGACGGTAATACACAATGTAGACCTGTTTACATGGCTTTCTATTTTGTTTGATAGTGCTAAGGATCTAGTTGAACACAACCACAATCAGACGGTAATACACAATGTAGACCTGTTTACATGGCTTTCTATTTTGTTTGATAGTGCTAAGGATCTAGTTGAACACAACCACAATCAGACGGTAATACACAATGTAGACCTGTTTACATGGCTTTCTATTTTGTTTGATAGTGCTAAGGATCTACATGTAGTTGATCACAACCACAATCAGACAGTGATACCATACATAGACCTGTTTACATGGCTTTCTATTTTGTTTGATAGTGCTAAGGATCTAGTTGAACACAACCACAATCAGACAGTGATACCATACAGAGACCTGTTTACATGGCTTTCTACTTTGTTTGATAGTGCTAAGGATCTAGTTGAACACAACCACATTCAGACAGTGATACCATACAGAGACCTGTTTACATGGCTTTTTACTTTGTTTGATAGTGCTAAGGATCTAGTTGAACACAACCACAATCAGACAGTGATACTATACATAGACCTGTTTTCATGGCTTTCTACTTTGTTTGATAGTGCTAGGGATCTAGTTGAACACAACCACAATCAGACAGTGATACCATACATAGACCTGTTCACATGGCTTTCTATTTTGTTTGATAGTGCTAAGGATCTAGTTGAACACAACCACAATCAGACAGTAATACCATACATACATGTAGACCTGTTCACATGGCTTTCTATTTTGGTTGATAGTGCTAAGGATCTAGTTGAACACAACCACAATCAGACAGTGATACCATACATAGACTTGTTCACATGGCTTTCTGTTTTGTTTGATAGTGCTAAGGATCTAGTTGAACACAACCACAGTCAGACAGTGATACCATACAGAGGGCCTAAAGAGGGACATCCTGATGGCAGCAAGAAACAAGACCAACAGGTTGAGCGAAAGCGAGAGCAGAGACATGAACTTCTGAGGATCCAAAGAGTATCAAGACTGTAAGTACACAGACATTTTTTTTTATTTGTTCCTTTATAGAGTGGTCAAGTGTGATGTCATCAAAATAATATTTTGAGAGTTTTCAAATTTTATCTTCATTTTCCGAAAGAGCATTAAAAAATATGTCCAAATGTTTAAGTATTGGCTGTTGGCGTAATGTTATTAACCATAGCAAAATAATAGTGATTTCCTATTGAAATCTACTTATTTGGAAGATCATATCTCAGCTAATACGTCACATTTTCAATTGGCTTTCAACATTTGGACATTATTTTTTTATGCTCTTTCAGAAAATGAAGTGCAAATTGAGAAATTCTAATGAAGGATGTTTATGATGTCACAGCTTCGGTACTCTATAGTAGTGTTTTAACATGTTATGTTTTGTACCTAACATGTTTGTTTATGGAGCGGTTTACTGAGTTTCTTTTGAACAAGGCTCATTAGTCACATTTGATACATTCTACATTTGTATATCAGCTCCCTCCCCAACCAAGTCAGGGAAAATAGTCTGGCAAAATTTGTTGGAGCACTACTCTGCTGCAGGCAATGATTTTTGTGAGAATGAGAGGCTTATGGACCAACAAATGCAGAAGGTTAATATCATGTTTCATTAGGATTGAGCATTCTATGAGAAAATCTTCCACATGCCTGTAACCATGGATATCACTTACCTGAAAGTACAGTCAAATGGTTCACAGTCTAGTTTCTGAAAAGCATGATTTAGTAGATACTTTTTTATTATGCCTCTGCTACAAAGTAGCCGGAGGCATTATTTTAAAGAGCTTTCAAATCTATGTCATCCACAACGCTAAATTCAATATCCACTTTTTTATTCTTCAAGACCATTATAATCGCCAAGTATTTTTTTAAAGCAGTAAATATGAACGAGCAGGAATCTTTTTAGTTCATTAGATGCACACTTGACTTTAAAGGTAAAGACCAGTTATGGTCATGCGATTGCATTGAAAGAAACATTGTGGAATCGATCAGAAAAGGTTGATCATCTAGCATCTAGCATCTGCAAGGTTCTGGAATCATCAAAATGATAAGAAATTTGGCCCATTCTTCGTAAAGTTACAAACACTATACACAGAAAGATGTATATGGGGCTACCCTATATCTCTCACAGACCATGAGAGAAACAAATTTACCAAATATATGAATTAGTAGGCGGTTTCCCGGCAATTTTTTTATCATCATGTATTAGTCAAAACATATTCTTTCACATGATTGGTAATGAAAGCTTCCATTTCATTTTTTGAAATTGGGGTGTTTCCAATACTGGTCTTTACCTTTAACTGAAGCATCCTTTGACTGTATGTGAGTTGATCATACAATATTCTGTGTGGATGCCTGAAGACATTGTTTGTTGTAAATTGAAAGGTTTGTTATATTATAATGCAAATTTACTTGACACGTTTTCACAAGGATCATTGTCTGCTTCGAAAGGTATTCAATGCCAGTTGAGTAGCGCTCTGATTATATAAAAAAATATGTATAGCATCACGTACATGTATACACATTATTTACATGTAGATCTATGTATGTGTGGTCACATTGATACCCAAATGTTTAAGGTCTTTTTTTGTTGTTCATTTAGTGTCCCATTTTTTGTCTTGCCTGCATAGCAAAAAAGCGAGACATACATGTATGTACAATACATGTAGGCGCCGCTTTTCCGGTGACGGCGGCGATGGCGTCAACTTCAAAAACTTAACCCAAGGTTAAGTTTTTGAATTTTTAATATAATTTTGAAAGTATACACCTGTAAGTTCTTAGTCAATGAAACTTGGACTATAGAGTTATCAAGTATCCCCAATCATGTGAGTAGAATTTCAGGTCACAAAGTCAAGGTCAAAGGTCATTTCAGGTCAACAGACTTGGACTATGTTGTGGCATCATCATCGAAAACTTAACCTAAGGTTAAGTTTTTGAGTTTTTGATATAATTTTGAAAGTTTAAGTTCTTAGTCAATGAAACTGGGACTATAGGTTTATCAAGTATCGCTTATCATGTGAGTAGTATTTCAGGTCACTTAGTTAAGGTCAAAGGTCATTTTAGGTCAACAAACTTAGACTTTGTTGTGGCATCAACATCAAGATTTTGAATTTTTTAGCATATTTTCAAAATTGATTGTTCAAATTCCATGAAACTTGTACCCAAGGGTTATCAAGTATCACAAATCATATGACACAAATTTGAGGTCACAATTTCAAAGGTCAGTAGACTTTGATTATGTTTTCACAACTTAATATGAGAATTAATATTTTTTTATATTAATTTGTTCATATTTCATTCAAGTTATCGATCGTGGTACATTTATTAGTAAATAATTCTTCTGATGATTCTTTGTAAATATTCAGTTCAAAATGCTGATTATGTACAGAGGATTTCAATTTTGGGGGCCTGCTAATGGGCCACCCTGCCTATAAATAATGTCCCAACCTCAATTTTTCATCATATCGAATTGTGTATTCGCAGGCGAGACCGCCGAGAGCATTTCCCTTGTTTAATGCTGAGACTGGCTCTTTGATGTTACAATTTAAATACATTTTATACCGATTGTTTGGAGCCAAAAGGGCATTAACCCTGTGTTACGGTATATGAGTTAGTGCCCTTCTGGCCCCAAACAAACAATTAATGTAACCATAAAGCAAGCATGCAACTACACTATTAATGTCAATGGAATACTGACATAAGACGGACTTGATTGAGTGCTATTTTTAAAAAAAGAAGAAGAAAAAAAGGTATTTATTGAAGCTTCTGATGTTACATAATAATAACATGTTCTTGTAGATAAAGAATATGTAGTAAAATATAATGTACTACCAGTAATTAACTCAACACATTTAATGAATTACTGACAAAACACATGTTTGAATTCTGTAATACTGGCAAGGGTTGAATTTGGCTCAAATTGATATTTTTCATTAAATTCCAATACTTCAGAAGTATGATGTACCGGTACTCCTGAAATCAAATAATTAATTTGTAATTATGATTTTTCAAATGAGAGAAATGTATAGAGCATTATGTTGATAATCACTGCACGTCAATGATGTACATGCACAATGTAGATGGATATCAGTACATCAGACGAGGAAGATGGAATCCATTAGCAACAGATCTATAAGATTGATATTTGCATAATCAGACAATAGAGAAAGGAGAGGCACGTGTCTGTGCGTGTGAGCGTGACACCGAGCAGGTACCTTGAAATCACAGTCTCTCTGACGGCAGTGTGACGTTGGAAGCAGGTCAGCAAATCTTGCAGTATTATTCCAAAGAATTATCTACTGCAGTATACAATGCCTCATCATGTCTCCGGATCACTGGAGGCTATTATTGAAACAAAGATTTGCAAGAAGCTTTGAAATTAATGAGATTTTGCATCATACTACGTCTTTTATTAATTGATTTTCCAGGGATACATGTAGATCTTGACAAACTAAAACCCTTACCAGTATTCAGATACAAAGTCGTAAACCATCATAGGTTTTTTGGAATGTAAATTATTGTTAAAGTGACTCGGTAACATTGTTGAAGGTTGATGAAAAAAATTGCTTAATTTTTTTATAAAATGTTACTTACTATATTCCTTCTAATATACTAACCCTCTGACATGCAAAAAATCCAGATCAAATTCTCAAACCACAAAGATATCTATGGTTTTCTTTGAAGGCGTCGATGTGAGGCACCCTCTAACAGTGATTAACAGTAAATTCTCCCAACCATTTTTGAATTTTCCCAACCGTTTTTCCATGAGAAAAATACATAAAACAGGCTATAAAAATCTGTCAACACTTAACTCTCTGGAATGGAATGTAGAGCCATTTTATTGCTTTGTGACGATTTACATTCACCTAAAATGTAATTAAATTGTCCTTGTCTTGATGCTGAACAGGCTTTGACAAGTAGCAGAATATAGAAGTAGAATAATATAGTTGGGAGAATTAAGGAATCGATCAGATCAGTTTTTCCCAATTTGTACCATGAATAATGATCCGTTTTCACTCAAATTTTCAGATTATCTTTAAGTGTACATCTAGCATTGAAGTCACTACCTTAGCACCACTATCTACCGTAATTAACGTTGTATAAACCGCCCTCATGTATTAACCGCACCCCTCTTTTTCGCCCTGTGTGTAAGATCATTGATGTAAATTAAAAAACAGTAGGGGACCTAGGATAGAACCTTGTGGTACACCATGTAATAGAAGAAAAATTGGAGGAATTATTATTATAAACTACATATTGAGATCTATCAAAAAGATTACTTTCAAACCAAAATGACAGACAAATTTGAGTGTTGTTCTAGTTTCCGAGTGGTGAGTCAACACACCGATTACCGAGCTGGGAGACATTGCCAGGCATAGCGCCAGGTGGAGGGGCATAAATCAAAACTTCCAAGAACAATTTTTTTTTTGTGTGTACCGTGTATAAGCCGCACCCCTGACTTTGATTTTTTTTCCGCGGCAAAAAGGTGCGGTTAATACACCGTTAATTACGGTACACATATTCCCTGAGCTCTGTGGTAACTATAAAGATCCAGAAATGTGAAGCATATTAGTATTTATATCCCGCATACTAAGAATCTTGCAATCTGATTGGTCTAAACGAGGTCACATGATAAAGTATAGATAAGTACTATCTACCTGAGATAGTACTTTTGTAAAGTAATTTTTTGCTGCTACCCCACTTGCCCACCCTTGCCCATTGAATACGCATAGCAAAGTAGGTTACGCGAAATGTCAAAGTCAATGGCAATGTCAAATGAGCGCGCATCGACTGTATTACATGTATGCATGTTGCGCTTTGTAAAATCTAGCTGAAGCTAAACTGTCTGCAGAATCAGTTCTTATTATTATGTAAAATTCACTTTAAATAGACCTTATTGCCAATGTGGTATAAACATGTAAAACAAATATCAACCTCCTTTACTCGGGCAATGGATACAAACTAGCATCGCCTCAGTGATCTCGGCGATGATAGTTTGCATCATTACCCTCGTAGTCGATTAATATTTGCTTATTACACTTACCACTGTTACCAGTATGTCATTATATTAATTTTTTTTAAATGCTGTCGTTTACCATGTCACACATCTGCTGTACTACCAATATCATGCAATACACTACACTACACACCTGACTACAAATGCATTCAATTGATTATTTAGCACTAAGTTTTAAAAAAAAAATTCTTAAGGAAAATGTTGTTATTTTTACTTGACATACAAGGTCTTGATGTCCCATATTGGACAAAATCTACATACACAGGCAGTGGAGCAAGCAAGGATTAGTTCAATTTTGTGTGCATGTTCAACCATGTGAAAATATATGTTTTGGGGATGCAAAATGAAATGAAATATTGAAGAATTGTAAGGTAAGGGAGCTAAATAAAAACTCAAAACTTGCTAGAGATGTTCACAGATTTTTAATCCTTTGCAAACAACATTTCTAAATGCCTTAATGCCTAGATTGATGGACCAAAATCAAATCAGATTCTGATCATTCATGTACAGGAGCTACAAGCGACTTAAACAATTAAACAAATGCAAAACATTTGGATTTTTAATTCCTAAAAAGTGTTATACATGTACAGTAGGTACAGGTACATGTTTTGTAATTCTTATGATGGAAGATTTCATTGGGATGTGTACAATTGGATGAGTGCATGAAGATGAACAGGTGTGATACCATACCATGTACATTTGAATACCAGTACAAGTTATTTATATTTAATCCTAGATATTAAAGGTAACCAGTGAAGATCAGATAGGATAGGATAAATATATTTGTATAACCCTTTGGCTACTATGAATCTAGCAGCAGAGTTCAGGATACAATGCAATTTGCAAAATAATGACCCTGGGATTCTGAGAAGCAAATTATTATTTAAATGACTTGAAATGAAAGCATGAACAAGTTTCTCTGTTGTTTTCTGGTCATTTTATTCATTTTTTGTGTTGGAACAAAAGGCAGAATTGAATTTGAAATTCCCATTCGTATATTGATTGTAACATTTAATATTTCATAACTTTCTTATTGGTTGTTGATTTTTTTTTCTTCAAACTTTCACCAATCTGCTTCTTCAATTGTTCTGCTTTCTGTCAGAGCAATGACAATTACGGTGGGATTTTCCTATAATACAAGACTGTACAGTTTCATATTTGTACATGTTCTTGATAACTTACCCGCCTCAACAAGTCTGCTCGTTCCTGATAAATCTGTTCTGTGTAAATTCTCTTTGACTGTTTGTCATGTTTGCATGAAATTAAACCAGGTAAACCTGATTATCATATTACAATGAGAAACATGGAAGGTAGATATGGTCATACAACAGCATTTCTGAAGTGATTCCTTTTCTCTATGCAGTGGTACCTTATCAGTTGGAGAATGGGAGCCGGATAAAGAGCTGGTAGTCGTCAAAAATCACAAGGTACTGTATGTTCTTTTTATTTATTTGTGGTATAGATAGGGGAACCAGGGTGGAGGAAATGAGGAAAAACAAAAAAAGGAGGAAAGGAAATTTAAAGAAAGTGTTCCTATGACGTATTTGTCTCAGTTTCCTTAATATGTTTCCTTGATTTTAGTCCTGAAGTCTGATTTATCTGAACAAGAAGAATATGGCCCTTTGAGTTTACTCCAGTAGTTCCCACAGACCCACAGGACAATCAATAAATTCAGAGAATATTTGCATTGTTGTCAGATTCCGACATTTTTAGTAATTTTGTTGTTATTGTTGGTTATTACCTATTGGGTCTCATAGCAATTATCTATGATAATATATTTTCCTCATTTGTTTAGGGCAAGTTTTGGCGAACCATGGGCTACATGCTGCAAGGTCAGAAGTACCTCTATCCTGAAGAAGGCTTGTTTCTTTTAGAAGTGGTAAGCAAAGGTCAATTCTATAGTTGCTCTTGAGGTCTGGTATTAAAATGATGACAAATTAAACAAAAAGATTTACAGAATTCTCTGTGTTTTTGTTACAAATATATAGTTTGCATGGTGAAGGAATTTGATAGAATATATTCATTGTATAATCGCTGATTAATTAATTAATTCATTTATTTATTTCTAATCTTTTGACAGGGTAGCCCATTCACCAACAAGTAGTGGTCTTCCATGGGGCCCTGAATGAACATATTTACATCGTTTATAACATTTATACAGAACAGTTACAAAAATAATACTCTAATATTAATCAGCAACAAATAATGATAATCATAATATTGGGTTCTTGTATAGCGCTCATGTCTGTCAGACTTGACACTCCTGGCGCTCGACAATTATTACCGTAGATTTAGCATGGCTACCATTACGGTACTCTAGCATTTCAAGGAATTAATTCCTGCCAGGTACCCATTTACATCACCTGGGTCGAGTGTTGCAAATGTACATTAATGTCTTACCAAAGTCCGGGGTGGGACTCAAACCGACCTGACACCTCTACAAAGAGAGTTAAGGAAGTTTTATCAGTCATGTCAATCGGCTCACAGTCATCTACAATCATTTATTGTTTTAGGGCTTATGTCAAATACAAGTCAGAATTTTAGAATCTTTGTCCAATAGATGATTGGTACCAAATAAAATACCTAACTGATTATATTGGATTAGATTTTAAGAGTAGTTTTGTCAATCGATCTAGATCCTTTCGTTTGTCTTGATTTCAGGGTTCAATGGAGCTGCAATACGGTGGTACCCCCCTCTCTGTCCAGCGAGCGTACAATCTCATGATCCCGACCTACATAGACAAGGAACACTACAGAGTAAGTAGAAATCTTGACGTGAAAGATTTTTAAATGTTTTATTGAACCAAAACAGAATCACAATAATTACAAATAATTGGAGAGTTTTTTTTTAAATTCAAGAGTAACATAATATATTTAAAAAGTGGACATTAAGTTCATAGACCTTTGCTGATGGCTTCAGCAGAAGTAAAAAAAAGTTAAAAAGTGGACATTAAGTTCATAGACCTTTGCTGATGGCTTCAGCAGAAGTAAAATGTGTTCCCATGTGAGGGTTACATAGGACATGGAGTGTTATTATCAATTATTTTTTAATACAATTTAGTGAATATAGTAGAAGTAAGTTTTTATAGATGGTTTGGGCACTTTAAAAAAAGGACAGGAGAAAAGAAGTTGACAAAATGGGCTACAGAAAGAAGGAGAAAATGAGGCAGACCAAAAAAAGCATAGGTAGATCGTATCCTTCATGACAAAAATTTGTCAAATTCTGATTTATGATTTGACGAAGTTACGCGGAGAACACTATTTCATGAAATGCCCAACATCTGGAGTGGGGGATTTTGTGTTTTTTCTAACGGTTTTTATAACACTACAGGCTATTGGGGAAAATGAGTATGGTAAAACCGGTCACTCAAAGATTTTTACTTGATTGAGGCACTTCGTGTTCATTTTGAAGTGCAATTTTTGTAGGGCTTCAATATTACACCATATCACAGACGCTGATAACACGTAGGGCCATGTATCTCAGATTTAACATTGTTAAACGATGCCTTTAACAAGGCTAGCCCATCCTGTGCGAGACCAGAACTGATCTGTGGAATGGCATTGCTAAGAGTAAAAGAAGTAAGATTAATTCTGGAAGTCAAACTCCTCTTCTTGTTTTTTTCTTTAGGTATACTGTAATCTCATGCGTCTTGGATACATCACTACACGACACATTGAGTGAGTTATCAATTCAAGTACTATAAGAATCTGTATATGCCAGTTTGGTTAGTAACTGGGGGAGATTCAGGGATTTGTGGATGTTAATTTTCAAAACATTTTTCATGCATTTCTAGAAATATGTAAAAGTTCCCTTCTCTAGATTTTTCGGCAAAGAACTTATCCATATTTGTTTGCTCTTCATCAATTGCATTTTGTGTAATCTACTTTTTATGAGGATGATCATGACATGTTGTTTTGGTGCTAATGTTAGGCTTATTTTGTTTATTGCTAATAGTAACTATTCATGTTTGTTGTTACTTCTCATTCTAAGGTCTGATGTCACTGATTATGAATATCGGCTTCGCATGCACCAGTACCGTCACACCCAGAACTTGGCTTACCACAAGGTACAGGGCTGGTTTCAACAACTCGGGAATGATGAACCTATGAACTCCATCTGGCCTGACAGCGACTCCAACTCTGAAAGTCTCAGCTCCACGTCCTCCCACCAGAACTGGTACAAACGCAACAGGATGTCAGCAGGTTACAGCAATGCCAACACGAACAGCAGCTACGGGAGGGAGCAGTCTGGCTGTGACTCGTCAGAGGTAGGCAGCGCAGGAGAGATGTCAAGAGCCATCAAAGCAAGACAGAGAAGTCATAGATCTCCGGGGAAATCAAACAAACAAGCTAACATGAAAAATTACAAAACCTGCCAGAAGGAGGAAGATAAAAGTGGCATGAACTCTGACAATGTGGAACGTAGGAAAGATGCTGGTGAGGGGGAGAGGTGTTCTAAGCCCACCAAGATGACAGATGATGAGGCATGTACAGGGACGTCTAGAGACTGTAAACAATCTGAAGGTCATGATGGAGAGTCGCCGATAAAGACTTGTGAGTTTGTTGAACCAATGGAACCGATTGATAGCACCAAACCTTCGAAAGACACTTCTGATGAGAGTTCTGTGTATTCTGATGGTCCTGTTTACCCCGATGATGATACCGGCAAAGGGTCAGGATTTGAGGACATGAGTATCAGTCTATTAGACTTTCACAAGAGAAGGTTGACTGCAAGCAGTGAGGACAGTTCGAAGAAACGCAAAAAGATGGAGATGAGTGGTACTGAAAGCGATAGCAGCAGAGGAGGAAAAGCAAAATTCAATTTCTCTTCACATCTGAATGTTTGTCCACCGCTTCCGCCTCACTCTGGGAGAAAAGCTTGTACGCTTGATGATAGCGGGAAAGACACACCGAGTGATCTTGACCAAGAGTCGGCCAAACATGATCAGAATTACAGATCGTCAAGGAAACGGGTCAAACAGGGCTTGAAGGAAGGCAAGCACCATGACAGGAGTGTGAGCTCAGATCTAGGGCTCTCTGACACGGCCTCTGATACATCGGTAGATCTGGAAGAGTTCCTGGACATGGTGGTTCCGATGATGCAAGGAGAACCTGAGGGACCTGAGATCAATGACATCCAGGCCTACCTGGAGTATTCTCATTGGAACTTTGATAAGATTACTCTACCAGACATAGCTTCGAGCATCAAGCCTGCTCACCTTCCGTTCCCTTCCAAGGAGCTGGTCCCTGCAAGCATCGCTGCCGGGCGTTGCATTGATAACGTAGCAACGGTCAAAGAGAAACAGCTGGAGCTCACTAAGCTGTGCAACAACAATAAGAAGATCCTGGCCAAGTCTAAGAAGATTATTGATGTTCTTGAGATCATTGGTGATAGGAAGGAGAAGAACCAAGACTCCAAGACTCCTTCTAGTGACACGACCAAGGAACCTGACAATTGGAAAGAATACAAGGAGAAGAAACAGCAGGAGGAACAGAACTTGAGTGACTTGATGACTTCTCCTGTGAGTCATCTCTGGAGTGGAGCTGTCAAGCCCTTGCTCAAACCATCAGATGCTAAATCAACAGGTATGTCACTGATTTTCTTTTGAATTAAAGTGCAAAATACAGTTGTTTGCAAACCTTAATGAAGTTAATGAAATGCTCGTTAAAGTCATGGATTTGATGAAGATAACTCTTAGTGCATGGTCTCTGACCAAATCTTATAATCACATTTTCAAATGAATTTTACTTGAATTTTATTTTTTTATGTAAAGGGAAC
Source organism: Strongylocentrotus purpuratus (assembly GCF_000002235.5). Classification (NCBI taxonomy): domain Eukaryota; kingdom Metazoa; phylum Echinodermata; class Echinoidea; order Camarodonta; family Strongylocentrotidae; genus Strongylocentrotus; species Strongylocentrotus purpuratus. The sequence goes on from NW_022145599.1 coordinate 36,359,848, forward strand.
AACAAATGTGGTTTTATCTGTTTTATGACACAAACATTTGCTGTTCTCCTTTTGGAATCCGCCATTTTACCATTATCAGACAGAAAAATGACCTGCGTGTGAATTTCAAGATTTTGTGAGATATTGAGTGAATCGCTGTAGCACATGATATTTATCAGAGACACAGAAATACCCCTAACATAATGACAGTAAAGTAAATTTCATTAACAACCAGATGTTTCTGAATATACAGTTTAATATGTATACTCTTTTTGTTATAATATCTCTTCATATATCTCTAGCTTTGTTACACACATTTTTTGCTTTCTTTCTTAATTCAAGTTCCGTATGGTCCTGACGTTGCTGTACTAATGATATACACCTGTCGGGAAAATAGAAATTTGAGCAATGAGCATACAAATGCACTAAATAAGCATTATAGAATAAAGGGTTCAAATAATAATAATGATAAATAAATCAAACAGTTCTTGATTCCCTTTAGTTTTCTCCATCATTAAAAAAAAAATGTATGGTTTAATATGGAATTGTATTTGTTATATTTCCAAAGCTGCCAGAGAAATACTCTCCCTATACATGTCAAATCGTCTCCCCATCCCCCCCCCCCCCCCTCTCCCCCTCCTCCCACAACAGCTCTTCAGTCTATTCATTACATACATGTAGTGTACATTGTACCTGTTTATCTACCAGTATATAAGGAACCTTGTTGGTCATTCTATCTGTGCTATGATTTAACATCTTTATCATATAGAATCATCTTCTCATGGATGTCAAATAGACCGGCACTCAAGTTCTCTTCCTCCACTTTGATTAAATCTGGTGTGACCCATTCAATAGTTTTGCAGAACCTTAAATGTCCCCTACTCTTGAATATGGATTGCTAATTGCTCAGTTGGTGTGTATTTGAATAATGGTAGGAACATTCCCACAAACATTCATACACGTATGTATCTAGATTTAACTCGGTGGATTTCATGTTATGGTTAACAAGGCATTTATCTGCTCATACACAAGCTGAAATTCTGTAAAAGCTTACATTGCTTGTTTGACCTTTCTTTGATCTTGTACATCCCTGCCTATCCTTTCAGTTACCATGGAATCCATTTTAATTACCGGTATGTTTCAGCCTGCTTTAACTTATTTTATAACAAAATTCAATATTAGCCTTTCCTTTAGCATAATATTATTAGGTGATCCGTCGTGTAGTGATCCAACGGATCACCTCAAAATTTCATCAAGTTTCTTCTTCATCTTCTTTATTATTATTGTATCCCCCGGCAGTATGCCGGTGGGGTACTTTGGATTCAGCAGCGTTACGCCGCCGCCGCCGCTGCCGCCACCGTGTCATATTCTTGTGTGCTCTCTAACTGACACATTGCTCGACGGATTTCTTTCAAATTTTGTATGGAGGTGTATCGTAGTATAATCTCAACACCTATAACTTTTGGTGATGCTGCCCCCAGTGTTCCGTCTTCTATAGGGTAAAAGGACATATTTTTGTGGATGGTTTGTGTGCGCTCTATACAGTGTAGGCCACATTTCTCAATGGATTTCGTTCAAATTTTGAATGAAGGTGTATCTTGGTATAATCTACAAGCCTATAGATTTTTGAGATGCTGCCTCCCGTGTTCCGTCTTTTATAGGGTCAAAGGTCATATTCTGATAGGTGACTTGTGTGCACTCTAGTGTGCAGTCTAACTGCATCGTTCCTTGACGGATTTCGTTCAAATTTTGAACGAAGGTGTATCTTGGTATAATCTACAAGCCTATAGATTTTGGTGATGCTGCCTCCAGTGTTCCGTCTTTTATAGGGTCAAAGGTCATATTCTGATAGGTGACTTGTGTGCACTCTAGTGTGCAGTCTAACTGCATCGTTCCTTGACGGATTTCTTTCAATTTTTTTATGGAGGTGTATCTTGGGATAATCTACACACCTATAACTTTTGGTGATGCTGCCCCCAGTGTTCCATCTTCTATACGTTTAAACGCCATATTTTTTGGAAGGTTTGTGTGTGCTCTGCAGGTCATATGTCATGACGGATTTCTTTCAATTTTTTTTTAGAGAATTAGAAATGTATCTTGGTACAATCTACACTTTTGGGTGATGCTGCCCTCATTGTTCCGTCTTTTATATGGTCAAAGGTCATATTTTGGTGGCTGTCTTTTGTGCGCTCTACCTGCTACATTTCTTGACAGATTTCTTTTAAATTTTCTACAGAGAGATGCATTATACTCTAATCTAGATACACATATTGTTTTGGTGATGCTGCCCCTAGTCTTGATAAAAAATCTGAGCCACTAGTCGGGAGGGGAGAGAGGATGACACAAAATCGCTGCCACTGCCGGGGGATACAGAATGTATCTTTTTTCCCCCTCTCTTTTTTCCTTTCTTTCTGGATGGATTTTGTTCCCTTCATATCTCATGAATGACGTGGTCAATGACAATGAAATTTTTAAGACATACACTGTACATGTGCCGTAAGCATGATTATTGATCCTAAACTTTTGGAGATGAGATTTCATGTATCCATTTTACTGTTAGAATGCTTTGACGTCAACATAGTGCCACTTTTAAAGGAAAACAATTGAATTTGATTTGATTACTGGGTAGATAATATTTGCCTTTGCTAAATTACTAATATTGGCCATTTGTACATGGCATTTCTACTTCTACTATCATTATTATTACATGTATAATCATCATCATCATGTATTTAAGAAGTGCTCCTGAGAGTCCTGATTAGATCAATCACTGTGGTAAACTCATCCCAAGCATTAATATTGAGTACTTGCATACGTACGAGTTTATTACACCTGTTACTTTAGTACTACATGTAGTAGCATTAATATCTCAATCAAAATCATTATTTTAGTTATTCTCGTCATTTCCATATAAAGAAAAAAACGCAGCAGTTTTGCAGGGCCCAAATTGATACACAATCACATTTTAAATTGAATTTTTATTTCACATCCTCAAATGAATACAGAAAACAAACAATATAACAACATTGATAAATTTACATCTGTAAACAATATTATGAAAATTGCAATACCCAGTAGTTTAATTGCATTATTGACAACTGAACAAATTTGAGAGTTTCAACATATTTGAAGGTTAGACTATTTCTATGTGACATGTGAAAATGAATAGGGCTTTTATTGAGGGCAAATTGATATGTATTATATATATACTATTAGGTTGTACACAAAGCACAATCGCAAAGACTTTCAAAATTCACACTGTGGCAGTTTCATTAGCCTGCCAATCACAAACATCACAATAACCCATTACGTAATAATACATTAGATACATACACAAACTTATATTGGCCTTAGGTTGATTTTTTTGAAAGGGTTTGCTATCATATTACAAACAAATTTGATAATTAATACTATTAATCAATTAATCAATTAGTTCTTTTGAATGGAATATGAATGAAATTAATAAATCAGTAAATCAATAATTCAGCTCATCAGTCGATCAATGAAGCATATTGATGTGATTTTGCAATATGATCCGCTGTCGTATCAATGCAGCATAAACCATACACCACGTTTCCCCAACCCGGCGATACCATTATTAGTCAAACAGACACTGTGGCCCGGATTCACAAAGGAGGTTGAAAACAAACCTCCTTTTGTTTCGCCAAACCTCCTTTTGTTCTTTACAAACCAGGTTTGTAAAAAACGTGTAAAAACGCATCATGTGACGTACAAAAACCAAGGTTTCTCAACAAACCTCCTTTGTGAAATCAAACGCAATAGACGTGATTACTAAATTTATCCATACTTCTGGAGCTAAAACCTTGCCAGACATAATTCCATCCATAGAGCTGACATTATGTTTAAAGCAGGTGAATTAATTTGAAGTAGCGATGAGTTTCGTCATACTTGCCAAGATTGGTGGTTCCAAACAATTTTGTGCTGAAGAATGGTGTGGTGATCACACTAGCCCCAACCACTGAATTTACCCTGCCCAAATCTGTGGCTTGAATAATTTGCGGCTCAGTTGTTAAGAACCAGTAACCTGGACAACAAGCGAAATCACTCAAGCAACGGGCTGGAGCAGGTCAAATTCAGTGGTTAATGCTGGTGTGGTCTCGTGCCATTATTAAGTGCAAAATTGATGGGAACCAGCAACCTTGACAACTTGGCCAGTTTTACGACACGCTGCGCTAGTCTATTCAGTAGACAACCTCCACCCTCCTGTTTCCTCTACAAGAAAACACAATCACACGAAATTCTTTCAGCCTCCACAAGTAAACCAAAGAGTTTGCTATCCAGTTGAAAGCCATTAACATTGTTATGAAAAATATGAAACATGGGCCTGATGTGGATGCCTCAAAGGCAAAAAACGTCTTTGTAACGTAAAGCTTAAGATATAGAGCACATGTCATGGTGCCAGCAATCAAAGAAGTACAGTAGACAATAGCAAAGGTGCGCAGGACTCGCTTGGTGTCTTCCTTCCTTTCCTCCATCTGAACATTATCGCATCGTGTCTTGGCCACCACGCCATAAATCAGACTCATACATACCCCTGTGAGAAGGAAAGCGAGGAGCGTCAAGATGAAGACGGCTAGCTCTCCATTAACCCCGCTGTTCTTGTTCAAATAGCCGATGGGAAACATAACGCAGGCGCAGACCACCCATGATGCAACGGCAGCGACTACGCATCTCGCCGTGGTGATGATGTTCTTCACCCCAAAGGGGTCGACGCGGATGGTGATGAGCTGGTACAGGGCTACGAAGAAGATGTTGATCACAGAAACGACCAGGGGCGTCGTTAAGATAGGGCGTATGATATTCACTGTTGATACATTCTGTAAGGAGAGATTGTTAAAATTTAGAATACTATTCAACATTCTTGTATTAGAACAATAATGTAAAATTGTAAATAAAACAATGTAAATGAAAATTATAATGATAATAATAACAATAATAATAATAATGACGATAATAATAATAAGAAGAAGAAGAAGAAGAAGGAAGAAAAACAATAACAATAATAATAGTAATAATAATAATATTGATCAGCATGATAATAACAATGATAATAACAACAACAATAATAATACCAATAATAACCATAACAATAATAATAATAATAATAATAATGATAATGATACATGTAGAAATACACTGGGGCCCATGAAGTTGGAATAATTTTGTCCTAATGTTAATTCTCGACAGGTGGAGTTTATTCTCTCAGAACTGTATTGATCAATCTCTATGAATCTTTACATTGATCAATAAAGTACTGGAACATCATATTTTCACAATCATTTCATGAAGTGAAATTAGGAAAAATATCATTCCAAACTTTATAGACAATAGTAATAATAATAATAAATAAAATTGTGCTTACACAATTGTTATTAATAACAACAGTAACTACAAGAACAACAAGATGGAGGAGAGTGAGAGGAAGAATGAGGAGGAGGAGGAGGGGAGGAGGAGGAGGAGGAGGGGGAGGAGGAGGGGGGAGGAGGAGGAGGAGGAGGAGGAGGAGGAGGGGAAGGGGGAGGGGGAGGGGAGGGGGAGATATGTATTTGTTAAAATTGTACGCTTACTAATTGAACCGTTACTCCTACAAGATGACAGATAACACTAACTAGGTCTGCCAAGATGATGTTGAACTGGAAGATGAATCGTCGTTTGCGAAGGCCATGATGACTGACAATGAATACCAGAGTGAATGTGGAGAGAAGCAAAGCGATGCCGAGAGTCAGGAAGAAAATAATATTATTAGCTGCAGTACTCTTGTTACAATCAAAGCCAAGATCAAGATAAGAAACATAGGAACCCATCTTAATTTTTAAAGTTTTTTTTAAAAATCTATTTGTTTCAGAGTCGTCAGGAGTGATATATCCTGAATGAATAAAGCGTGATCGGGTGCACAACAATAATAAACTGTTTATAAAGATTACTCAATAGACACGAGAAAAGCGCTCTTTTTGAGTCGTGGTGTTTGTGTGCAGGTCCCTTAAACCACGGTGTCAATGAAAAAACACAGTTCATGTGTATTGGAAATGTGGTCTTTATGGCTGGATGGTCTCTCTATACAAGTGGTTCCTACAGCAGGTTTGGTTGGGATTTCCTTCCTTCCTTCCAGTATCCATTTAACACCTGGGTAGAGAGCGGCAAATGTAGATTGATGTTTCGCCGAAGAACACAAGCGTCATGGCAAGGCTCAAACCGTGCATCATGTGATCCCCTGTTTGACGATGTATCAACTAGACAACAACATCTCTAAAAGCTTCTCAATGCATCATCGAGTTTGGGCTACTAATGAAAATGAATAATTAATTACATGGTGCTAAAATATAAATGATACGCTATTTTAGCACCATGTAATTAATTAGTAAGGGACATTGTGTTCTGGTTCAAGGTGTCTGGCAATCCTATCTATTACGTATGATTGGTAACATTGGAGAAATTTTTTAAAGCCCCAGCCCCGTTTATAATTTTCAATTAACTCATCCCTAATTTCATGCACACAATAGAAAGTCAGGGTGATACTTTGTTGAAGGATGAAAGATTGGACAACAGCATAATATTTTAACGATTAAATAATACATTTGTTTTTAGAGAAGGAGGTTTTATAGTGAGTGTAATTAAAACAAGAATGATTGCAATTATGAGATGAGGAAGATGAGGAGGAGGATGATGAGGATGATGATGATGATAGCAATAATAATGATAATAATACTAGTTATGATAAGAATAATAATGATATTAATAATAATGTAACTTAGTGATAAAAACAATCATGTAAAATATTCTTCTTGATTCAGTCAGGTGGCACTAGCTGCGCTGCTGTGGCCATCACAAGTTTATGTCATCCTCCTCTGTGTCTGCTATTGCTCTTGTTGCCTCTGACTGATTTTTTCCCTGTCCATAATTACTGTATGAGGATGTTGTTTATTCCCCGGCTTCTCCAGATATTTGTCATTTTCAGAGTTGCATTCCTTGCCTCAGCTAATCTCCTTTTGATTTCTTTCTCAATTGATCTTTTAGCACTAACAAGTGATACCAGGGGGGTGTTTCACAAAGATTCAAAGTTGGACTTAAATATTATGGAGAGCCATTTGTAGCCTTACAATGAGATATATTCAAAAGAACAAATTCAAGTATTTTAGACTTTTCATAAATTCCACATCAAGAACATGAAATCTCTCATGATAATAGAAAATATGAATGATGTGAATCAACATTTAATGCCTTTTAAAATAACTTTTACAAAACATTTTCAAGGATGCTAATAGCTTTCCATAATTGTTAAGTCCAACTTAGAGATAAGTTCAACTTAAGATCTTTGTGAAACACCCCCAGGACTCTGTCTTATAAAGAGTTGCGATTAATCCACGTCAATCACAAGTCCTCCATCAGTTATTTTCATTGCAGTCTCTTTTCTCTTATGTACATAGTTGCGATTGATTAAGTTGCGATTAATATCAACTCTTTATAAGACAGGGTCCAGGTATATAGAATGCTGGACTTCATCAATTTTTTGTCCATCCAAAAGAAATCATTAAAATCTCTTTGATTACTATCTATTACTAATATATTTGTCTTCTGTGTGTTTAAGAGGAGATTCTTTTCATAACTGGCCTGTTTTATGTTCTCCTCGGCATGTCCAGCAGCTCTTCCCTGCTGGTACATAGTCAGGGGTATCATCTGCATACCTGTGTTTGTGCCTTCTCTGTCCTCCAATTTTCACTCCACCTCCAAAATTGTCAGCCACAGTTCGTATTACATCATTACGGTATATCATTAGAATGCTTTGACGTACTGTACATACAGTTCCAATTACAGGAAAACAATGGAATTTGATTGGATTAGGTAAATTTTCCGTTGTTGTTTTGGATATATCTCTCTTCTCTCCCTACTTAAATGTCTCCCATATTTTATTATGTTGTAGTCGACACCTTAATCTACAAATGTACTACAATTCAATTTCTGATCAGAAGATGGGCACCTGGTCAAAATTTAGATTTAACCCTAAAAAGGCCGGGCTATTTGAGGTCTTAGTACGGCCGGGGAGGGGGGGGGGCATTATGGCCCCCCCTTAAGATCTCGGCCGCAAAGAGGCCGATCGCTGCGAAAATTTGCACGCATGTCAAGTGAAGTGTATAGAATAATATGATAATTCCATTTTTTTTTAGATTCACTCATTTGCATATTTATGGTAATTTATGCAAATAAAGTCATAAAAATCACATTTTTACCCATAAATCATATATTATTCTCATTTAAGCATTCTTCTTCACTACATATATTCATTAGACCATTCTGAATAATAATACGTCAACAAAATTTGGAAGAGCCAGCCTTTTCCTTATGTTATCCCTTGTTTTGATAATTTCTTATGTATTTCATTGTTTTATTAACTTATGTATTTCATTGCTTTTGTTGTTTTGTTTCATTTCTACAATTCAACTATTTTTAGGAAAAATAACTTTTCCATTTGTTTTGTATACAAATCACAAAAGTTAGCGATTTTCGGGCTGACATGCAAAGACAAAAGGTCACGTGACCTTGTAACCGTAGGTCCGATTTTCAAAAAAATTCTTTTAAAAGTTGCGCAAGACTCGAAAGTAAAAAGTCAGCGAGCGGTGGGGCGCCATCCATATGCGATCCCAAGCAATCAGAAAAATCGTGGAGGGGCCTTATTAGGGTTAAGGTGAATTACACTGTAAAATCTGCCATTATGGTTTCTACTTGTAGTGTTATATAAAAGGAGGATGGGATCTTTTTTTCAAAGTCTGAATTTCTCATTTGCTCGGTGTTATTAGGTGATCGGCCGCTTAGTGTAGCAAATCTGATAAAGAGTGCATTTGTTGAAACATTCTCTCTCTCTCTCTCTCTCTTTCTCTTGATATGGCAATCTCACTACCACACAACTTTCTTCTTCTCCTTGCTTTCGCCGACATATAAATATCTGACCACCAGTCCTCTAGTTTGGATTAACGCTCCTTCTACTGTTATCCTTATCACTGACCCACCCAAGTCGGCGTCAAAACATGATACATGTACTTGGCTGGGTCGTAAATCTAAACATGCAGTCTAGCCTTTTGGTCTCATGGTCAGATTCAGTGGTGAATGCCTCTTGATCAGGCCTGATAATTACCTGATTTAAATCGGTTTCCTGATTTTTTAAATTATTTTTCCTGTATTTTTTTCTTCCTGATTTTATCCCAATTTTTCCCTCCATTCTTCCCTATTTTTCCCCAATTTTTTTACTCAAAAAGGGGGAATGTTGTTCGATGTCGTTTTCCCCCCACTAATTTTCTTCTTTAAAAAAAAACTCAAGTGGGGTGTGGTAGAGGGAAACCCCCCCCCCTTTTTTTTAGTGCTCACTATCACCCCTGCTCTTGGTTCTTACTATTCTACATCGATACTAGCAAATTCTCATTTGCACATTTTCTCCTCACAATTCTCGACCGTCAACATTGCTTTTTTTTGCTGCTCTGTACGATCCGACATATTTGTATTTATAATCAGAACTTTAAAGGGAAAGTCCACCCCCAAAATAAGTTTGTTTCGATAGAGGCAGAATAATAAGAAAATCAGGTGAGTGAAAGTTTGAGCAAATTCTGAATAAAAATAAGAAAGTTATGAATTATTGAAGTTGTGATCAATCAAATACAAATTGGCAACTCTGTGACTTATTATACGAGCTCTCCTTCATTTGCTTTGTGCATAATATTCCATAAAATCATGTTTTCTTCGTTATTGATGATGGAATATATATTTGTTCCTTGCAGGGGGAGTATAGAAACATATTTGCAATTATTATATTTAGGGTGCATGTACGGTTGAAATTTTTCTTGAGGGAAAATGATAATTTTAGATTTTTTTTAGTACTGAGCAAATGGAAGTTGAGCTCGCATGATACGTCATAGAGTTGCCAATTTGTGTTTGATTGATCACAACTTCAAAAATCCTAACTTCCTTATTTTTAATCGGAATTTGCTCAAACTTTCACTGACTTGTTTCTCTCATTTTTCTACTCCTATTAAAACTAACTTAATTTCAGGGTGGACTTTCCCTTTAACATTATGAACGACGTGTTATTTTTGTTTTTGTTTGCCTTCTCCTGTCATTAATTTGATGGTAACAGGGTTGTACCAAACAATACTGTAGTCGGCACAATCAATTCTACTATTTCTACATCTTTGATTACTAAATGAGCTTGCACGCGTCCAAAAATGTCCACCCTCCACTCATATAACACACCCAGTGAAAAAACTACACAGAGGCTCGGGGCGAATTAGCCCCCGAAATGCTAAAAAAAAGCCCCCGTAAGTCATAAAAGAGCCCAATTTTTTTTGCAAAGAGTTCAATGCAAAACAAATTAAAAAGTGTTATTTTCATGCAAGCAAGCTTGAAAAGTAGCCCCCAAAATTTTTAAAGGTATTTTTTTCCCTGAGCCTATGTATAGGCATGTTATATAAGTGGAGGGTGGAAACAAATTTAAAGACCAAATCTCCCATTGAGTTTCTACATGTGTTATGTTTCAATTAAAGCGGCAGATCACCTAATTCGTCTCCGTTACGAATTCCATGTCTAGTTTAAAATTCTGTTCGTTCATGACTTTATATCATGTACATTGGATTCCTAAGTGAATTCATATGATTTTGTGATGCCTGCTTGATTATGTTGAGTGAATTATCAACCCTAACCACATAAGATGGTGAAGGATAACCGCTCCTGATCACCTGATCATCCTGATATCTGATTTGATTATACAGGATGCTGATGGTCAATTTCATGCTAATAGCCCAAGCTTTTTTAGATTAGATCTTGGGATGGAGAAAGATAAAATGATGAAAAATCTTTTGTTTTCCTTTCCATCTGGATAAATAGGTTTTACTTGTCGTGTATGCTTTTACCTGACGTTCATCACTTATTTTCATAAGGTCTTAACCTTGTGAATCGGTCGGTATGTTATCTTCGTTGAGTGTCAGCTTTCACATCAGGGGGTTTTCGTCTTTATTATTTTTAAGTTCTCTACAGGGCTGCACAATATGTCAGTAATATTCTAATATTAGGTATTGAAACAAACTGAATGTTAAATGTAGAGTTTTGCCATTATACAATATATTGCTTTCAAATGATTCAGCGATATGGCAGCTGATCATGCGGTTTTATCTGTAAAGGACTAAGGCCTAAAAAAAAAAATTGGTGACTTGGTGTAACGGGTCACTGAAAATTAGGGTAGGTAGGGCGATTTTGTTGTTGTTGTTGTTGTTGTTGTTGTTGTTGTTGTTGCTTATATTTGCATACATGAAATTAGCAATTCATACACATACATACATACAGTGGCGTAGATAGGTCCTTAGACCTTGGGGATGATCTGATGAGAGGGGTAGACCACAATATGTTCAAATAACTCCACGCACACACACACACACATATATGGACACACACATATATGGACACACACACTGTGTGAGCAAAGTGAGCAAGAAATTGTTGAAATCTTGATCACCTTGGGACCTGGGGGATGCATACATACACCTGCCCCCCCCCCCCCCTGCATACATACATGTACATGTACATACACCCTCATGCACATAAAATGCAAACATATGAACGCATTAATAGGTTTCCAACAGACCCCAGCCTGAGATATCTCAGACACTGTCTTCAACAGGATAAACAGGTGAATATGTAGGTTTTTAGAAGGGGCTGTTCACAAATATTAGTATTTTCACAATGTATTGACTAACATTTTTATAACTTGTCTAGAGGTTAACATGTTAACATGTTAACATGTATCCAAAATCTTGAAGAATGAGGGTTGAAAAGAGTAGCCAATTACAACTTGTGAAAATATTTACAATTGTGAATGGCTCTGTATTTGTCCTTTGCATTTAGGTCATCCACTTTGCCAGAGCTTGTCGTTTTCTTCATGACTTGAAGATCGACTTTGTCTCGTCGTTTTGACGAAGACATCAATACCTCAAAGGCATTGGGCTTCGTGCGATCCTCCTCGGTATCCGTGACACTGACAGGCGTGAGTGTTGCAACCACGTATCGATACCCGAAATCTTGTAATAGTGACACTGTTTCAGACAACAGCAAATCAGAAAACGGACCACAGTTTTCCTTAGATGCCTTGATGTTCTTAACCACAAAATTATCAGCGGCCAGATCTTGAACGATTTCTCCGATTGTTGCTTCAATGTCCACCTTCCGAAGAACGCTGAATAAAACGTGAGCACCAAATTTACCCGTGAACTGAACGCTATAGGACGCCATGTTGGGGATACAATCGCCTAGCGGTACTATGGCGTACCTGCCCGCTGCACTCGGCGCGCGAGCTGGCCCAAACATCCGGGTTTTCCCCACTGCGATATCGATATTTACGCAATCGCAATCGGATAAAAAAAAATAAAAAAGCGTAGGGTCGGCGATAAAAATAGGGTCGGGCGGGTTACGCCAAGTCATCAATTATTTTTTTTAGGCCTAAGAGGTGTTTCTGTGATTTCTGTTTTGCAACTCAAATTATTTGTATTATTATTCGCTGAGAAATACAATTTGATGCAGCCCTAGCCCCTAATTCTTTTCTTTATTTCTTTTCTATTTTTTTAGCACTTGTTTGAGTCTCATCTCACCTCTCTCTTCCCCTCTCTTTTCCCTAATTTGTGGTATATTAAAGCTATACAGACCTTTCAAATACTTCCATTTTTTCATTAACATTTGTGCCCTTAAGTTCTTTTAGTTCTAGTTTGCAGTTTTAAGTAAGGAGTTGTGAGCATATTGCCAGTGTTATGTTAAGGTCAGAATAGTTATTATTTGTGATTATTATCTGTCATTGCAGGTCATGTATTGAACAAACTGCAGGTCATTCAGGGAGCAAATCTGACCTGTGAACATTCTGGTCAAAGGTAAGAGGTCACCCACTAGTTCACTTTCACCCTTCATACTCATTATTTAGTAAAATAGTCAATTAAGGTAAAGACCAGTTTTGGAAACGCCCCCCTCTCAAAAAATGAAATAGAAGCTCTTATTACCAATCGTGTGAAAGAATATGTTTTGACTAGTACGTGATGAAACAAATTTTGCCGGGAAACCGCCTACTAATTGATATATGTGGTAAATTATCATATCTATTTGGACCTGATAAATACCGCGCATGTGTCACACACGCGTTGCGTAGTCCCATATACATCTTTCTGTGTACAGTGCTTGTAACTTTACCAAGACTGGACCAAATTTCTTATCTTTTTGACGGTTCCAGAACCTTGCAGTACACACTCATACTTATATACCAAATGATCAACCCTTTCTGATCGATTCAACAACGTTTCTTTCACAATGCAATCGCATGACCAGAACTCGGGTCTTTAACTTTTAATACCTTGTTTACTGCTAGTAAACCTGTATACATGTACTTAACACCCAGATGAATAATTCATGCTTATGGATGTGGATAGGGGATTGTGTTATTAATCTACCTGTATACTTTCCCTTTTAAAGTCAATTTTCTAAATTTCCTGAGATTTATTAAAGCTTTTTGATATTGTTATTGCATATGAAACTATACTGTTTTTTTTTTTATTAATAATAATAAGAATGGTAAATAAATGGATCTTAAGTACTCAGGGTAGTAACATTACCATTAAAACTGCTCTTCCTTCAGGCCCTGCAATTATTATAACCCCAGCATTTCCAATTTCAGCCATTCTACTGATTTTTTTTTGGTATTTATATGTACTACTATTTATGCTTGTATTCTGAATTCAGATTCTCTGCACCAATCGTAGACTCTAAGATAGCATTTGATGTTTTCCTGCCGGACAAGAAATACAAGAAGACCAACCCTGGTCAGCCTAACTTCTGTGTGGTTGTGTGCAGGTAGGTAACAAAACTATAGCTGCTGTGTCACTAGGGTTCAAAGGTCACAGAGGTGAAAGGTCACTGAAGATTGTAAAGGTTTATTCTACTGTATAGCTTCATTAGCTTGTCAATCAGTGGAAACACCTGGGAGAGGTTTTGACACAAGTCCATGTCACCTTAGAATGCCTGTATGTTCAAGAAATCACATTTCATCTTTACAGGGAGAGAGGGAGGGAGGGAGGGAGGGAGGGAGGGAGGGAGGGAAAGGTGAGGGAGGGACAGAGGGAGGGAGGGACAGAGGGAGGGAGGGAGTGAAGTGAAGAGAGAGAGAGAGAACATAATTGAAGCAATGTTGAACAAATAAGTCTTTAGGTCATATTTGAATGCCTGGATGGTATGTAATTTGTTAATGTCTGATTATAATGATCTTTCTTTATGTCTGTCCATGCAGTGAAGAAGATCCTGTCCCTGAGCTTGCTGCTCAGCTAGACTTGCTGATGAAGGCTGCCCCCGTCCCATTGGTTTGGGGTGTCGTAGACAATGCTGACATCAACTTCTATACCCTCAATGACATCGAGCTCCCTGTCGACATCACCATCGGTTGATAATGACATCGAGCTCCCCATCGACATCACTATAGGTTGAGCATGGAAGGAGAGGATGGGTTACATACTGATTATATGAGAGCTTGGATTTCAGGAATTTTTGGTACTTCATGTTCTAGTTGTGCATATGTTATCTCGGCTGATATGGATGCAAGTGAATTGTTTTTATCGGTTATGCTAGCACTAAGCTTGATTAAAGGCCCACTGTACTACTTGTAGCTACTTGCTCCCTCTATATAGAAAACAATGCCTAATCGGTGAACATTGGTCCCCCATGATCCTCTTTTTCTTATGTTAATTGAGAGCTGAGTTGATGACCTTCCTGGGTGGTCTAATCCCTCCTAGCCAAACTAGTACAGATGGGCTTTAAAGCTCATGTTAAGATTTGCAGATTTAGTGTAAATAACTGAGAGGAATTCTAGACCATGGCTATGTACCTGTACACTTGACTGTGTGAGGACCCTTCCACCCTGACGGGTCCCCACTCTACAATCTCAGCACAGACATAATGTGTGTGTTTGTGTGTGTGTGTGTCACAGACACATGACCCTTGCGTATATGTGATGGTGCACAATGACGTTGTTTCAATTTTTGTGCTGGGTAAAGCATATAGCTGTAAGCATTTGCCTTGATTCCATTCTATTTCTAATTCATCACTTTTAATATGTGTATGGTATAGATTAAATGCACTATTGTGCAAGCACTCATTTTTGGAAGGAATAATATTAATTTTATTAGAGATAATGAGAGATTTGTTTCATACAAGGAAAGAATATATTATATGTATGTGATATTATTGTCTATGTCATGTGTGTGTGTGTATTGTGATAGAAAAAGAAATTATAATGTAAAGTAGTTTATATTGCAATGTCTGTGGCATTAAATGCACACTTCATATTGAAGTGAAACCTGTGTATAAAGACTATTTAAGGGAGACATGGAAAAATTTACAAATAGTAAACAAAGAAAAGAAAAAGTGAAAGGCGTAAATATTCTAAAAAAGAATTAAACGCTGATAATACCAAATAACAACGGTCTTAACAGACAGGTGGTCTTTGTGTACAGGTTCACTACCATTGAAACAAAATAGCTATTTTGTATATCGTGTATGCTTGTTTCTTAGTCAGGCTTCATTCAGATGTAACATGGTAAACTGCCTTCAAGAACCGCTGACCCAAACACGGTGTTGAAATGAATGGCAAGAGGTCCTGTAGAATTAAAGAGAAGGCTGAGTTCTGGGAAGAGGGGGAAAATAATTTGTGAGTAATTATTATCATTATTATTATTGTGAGCGGTATCATTATTATTATGCAAGTGTGGAAGAACATCAGATTAAAAATTTTCCCTGAAAAGTATGGCTCTTCAAATGCCTTAATATTCTAAATATGGCATGTAACAGCATAAAAATCGGGACAGATTTTCATGCCACATGTTCGTGTAGTCCCATATACATCTTTCTGTGTACAGTGCTTGTAACCTTACCAAGACTGGGCAAAATTTCTTATCATTTTGATGATTCCCAGGGAACAATTTTCCTCAAATTTTTTGATTAGCAATTTCAGCCGATGGATAAATATTTCAAATGAAATTCTGTACATTTCTATGGAAGAAAACTGCTACACAAAAGATATTTTGTATAGCAGTCATGCAAAAATGCATAGCAAATTGCGATGCGATACCAGGAAAATTATTCCCTGATTCCAATTCCAGAACATTGCAGTACACACCCCAATATTTATAATGCTAGATGATCAACCATTTTTGATCGAATCCACACTGTTTCTTTCACAATGCAATCGCATGACCAGAACTCAACTTTATCTTTAAGGGAGAAAACAGCGAGAATGGCCCCTTTGTTTACCCAAGGATCCAAATTTCTGTATTATAAAGAGTTTGATTCAAATGAATTGCCAGTTTTTATGATTAAGACGGGGCCTTGGACGTTTTAAGATGATTAGCACACTACTCCTATTTCATTAATCTTGCCTTGATGGCGGCTTTGGAAAGCATTTTACCATCTCCATTCTGAACAGGGCTTTATGCTCTGGTGAAAGAAATGTGAAAATAATAGAAATCTGAAGATGACAGTTATTCTACAAAATGACAATATTGAAGAATAGCAACGTAAATAGTCATACTATAGCTTTTTGTTTTGCACTCATTGGAGTGCTATTCTGTGATTTTTTAGTACAAAATGACAATACATGTAGCTGCACATACCTTTGTCACTTTGAAGTCCCAAATTCCATATTATAATAACATTATAATGAATGATAACTTACTGAAAAGATATTGTGTTTATACTTGAGTTGAGTCCATTCTGTCCAGCGTTTTTTAAAACATGTTTTCAGTGTATGAAATTGCATTTGAAAATAGTTATTTTTCTACGAAACATTAATCAAGGCACAAGTGTACATCACATAGAAGTTATTGATATGCTATTTTCATATTTACTATTTTAGTATATACAGCCATGCAAGTGTTACTTCAAAAGACTGTTATTTTTGTTTATCCTAGATGTTGCGGTGCATTCATAGAATATATTTATATATACACTTGTTTCAATCTTTGTACCTCACCTCCACATATCGTCGCCTGGCTGGCAGAAGGGCGTTAGCTCAAATTTCAGGTCAAAAATAAAGTGCTAAGCAGAAGGGCTTTAGCACTACATCGCCTCAAACTTTTATAAAACTGACTTATTTCCGATTTTTTTTTTTGAGGCAGTGTTCTACTGTAACATTTCTATTAGTCTTATAAGTTTTAAACCCATTTCCGGGACGGAAAGCAGTCTAAATATAAAACAAATCTTTAAATGCGAAATAATTTGAAAAGTAGTTTTTGAGTCGCTCGAGTGCTAACGCCCTTCTGCCAGCCGGAGACAATATGTCAAAGGAAGAATCTTCGTGGTTATGTGAACTCTTTCAAACTTTGGGATAATGAACAAATACAATTTAAGTTATTAGTCATTCTTATGTTTTACCTTGGTCACTATGTACAGGCCAAGTGACATTAAACTTCAAATTAAATGATTAATTTATGATTAAAATATGCAGTAAATTAGCATTCACATAATGAAATTTCAAGTGCTATTTTGGGTATGATAATACCTCAGAACGATAGGAAATATTGTGGACAAAAATTTACCTTGAGTTTGAGCTAGAGGTTTCTATTGAATTGCTTTCAAAGAACCCAAAGTAACTGTTATGAATTCTTCATATGAGTTAAGAAAAACTATGTAGCTATTTTAATATCAGTCCTTGATAGAATACTTGTAAAGCTGAAAAAAAGAATGAATTTTAGTTTGATTTCTTCTACATTAAAGTATGCTGTACATTTATCAACCACTTTGTCGAAGCTTATCGATTTACAAAGAATGCGACAATGGACGTCGCTTTTGATTGGTCAGTCATTTAATGGGACTCTAAATAATTCCATGTCATAGAGATTATACATGGGAGGGAGGGAAACTATTTGGAACTTCATGATTTAACCTACAGTATGACCTCACTAGTATACACATGTGTGCTTGCGTCACAACCATCTGTCCCAATATGCCATGTACTGTGTGAGGAAACTCCCTGTTGATGAGGAATTTAAATTCATATTCAGAATTGTGATTTTGCAGAGTGTGTAGGCCGTAGGGTTATCATTCTGTATGTTATGTTGTTGTGTGCATGATTCCTCTTTCCACTAATTTGGAGCTGTGTGCACATACATTACATGTAACTTTCTGAAGTGATTTTATGTATCTACATTAATAGTATAGCATGAATTGAATTAATTTCTGTGCTTATACACAGACTTCTGTATGAACGAGGGTCACAAGGGCATTACACCTATAGGGTGAATCGATCTAGGGCAGGCCCCCGGACCCCGTTTCATCTATAATGGCTCAAAGAATGTGACCCAGAAATAAGGTACTGCAATCTATCCAGCTTTTATTTAAATATTTACTAAAAATATTTGAAAAGAATGTAAATATATTATTTAAACTTGAAAGCGAAATTTACAAAATGATATCTCCAGACCCACTGCATGCAAAAGAGTTGAGACCTTCTGCTTCTTAACGCACTTCTGGTAAAAACTTGAGATTGGTCTTCGGCTATGCACAAGATAGGGTTTGATAATACTCACTGTAAGACACGTTTGTATGCCTCCGCTACAAAGTAGCCAGAGGCATTATGTTTTCTGTTTGTCCGTACGTCTGTACGTCCTGTTCTCATAATCGCGTTATCTCAAGAACCGATTGATGGATTACCGCCAAACTTGGGTCATATATGTATCTTGCAGAGCCAATTAACTGATTAGATTTGGGGGGGTCATGAGGTCAAAGGTCATGGGGCTCATTATATATGAAAAAATAGCTTGTGAACACATTATCAATACTGACCGATGGATTACTATCAAACTCGGGACATGTATGTATCTTGCAGAGCCAAATGAACTGGAAAAAATGTAAAATAGCCTGTAATTACGATATTCTGAGAACCTGTTAATGGATTACAATCAAACTTGAATTTTTATGATTACTTCTGTTTTGGTTTGTTGAATCGCTCTATGGCGGAGGCATAATTTTGACTGCGTGCAGTCAAACATCCATCTAGTTATCTTCTAAAAGGAGATGTTTGTTTGTACATGTATGTCTATTTATTTACAGCAATTGAAATGTATATTCACTGGTATGGCATTGTACAACGTGTGACTTGAAAATGTGATATGTGATTTGAGAATTTGTGACAATAAATGTTCTTCAAACTACATTTGCTGAATTGCCTTCCTTTTGTAGTCCCATATATCTCTTCTCTAGTAAGTGGTATGTAGATGCATAAATTGCTTCCTATAAAAGATATTTCCAGTTATGAGACATACTAAATTAACTTGAGCTTAGAGGGGGGAATCGCGAGATATCTGTAGAAATTTAAAACTTGCAATTTTAAATCTGTAATGACTATTTTCACTTCAATATAGTACAAGAACAATACTTTTCAGAATACCGACCCAGTCTAGAACTCTAAATAGTCCAATGTACAGTTAACTGAATTATTCATACCCCTTGTAAATTAGATTTTTTTTTTTTTTTAATCTTTAAATCAAGAATGAAAGGTGAATTGGTTGAATTAAGGCCTTTGTTGAATACTTTTAATTTGTCACATTCTCAAGAAACAAAATTGGGACATATCACCTCTTTACATACCGGTACTTAAAAACTACAAAACTTGGTGAGGGTATGAATAACTGAATTAACTGTAGTTATATGAAAAACATCTATTACCTTTCTCTTTCATAATTTCCAACCCTTAATTATATAGTTTGACATCCACAAGTTGTCAAATTCCAAAATCTATTATATATGTGAGAGAATGATTTACTTGTATATTTAGCAATGAAACGGATTGGACAAATTTAAAGCTGTACTTTTCTTTTTAAAAGAGAAAATAAGGACAGGGCTGATTAGCAACCCCCCCCCCCCCCCCCCCCCCCCCCGCCCCAATCTATCAAAGGAAGCCCTTATAAGAAGCCATCACTGATAAGACTAATAGGTTGGCAATGGTTTGTAGCTTGTAATGTACGAGGCAAGGGGTTGAATAGAAAGATTCTATTCAACCCCATGACCCGTACATTACAAGCTACACACCATTGCCAACCCAGATAAGGACAAATATTTAAAAAAAAACAAGTTTTAGCCTCCTGTTTTTTTGAAAAATAGGAAGGAGGAATTTTTTTTTTTTAAATTAAAAAAAAAAAAATCAGAAATAGATCCATTTTAGCAGTGTTTTTCATGTTTATTTTCTTTTTCAAAAAAAAAAAAAAAAATCAATTTTTTTTAATTTTTTTTAAAAATAGGGAGGCGGCCCCCCAAAAGGAAGCGGGCCGGGACGCTAAACATGTATATTTTTTTTAAGGCCTAAATGCTTTTTTTCTTTTTATCTTGATTTACAAAATTAGAATACTACTGTAAATATGATATATATATATATATAGAGAGAGAGAGCGAGAGTGGTGAAGTGTGGCATCATCAAAACTCTTTTTTTTTTAATTTCTCAATCTTTTCTTCAGTTTCCGAAAGAGCATCAAAAATCATTTCCAAATGTCGAAAACCAATTGAATATGTCGAGTATTGGCGGAGATATGACCATCTCCATAAATATATGTCCTATAGGAACTCAGTGTTATTTGATCTGGCTCCTAATCATTACGAGCCAGAGCAAATAAAAAAAATGAGAATTTCTAAAACTAGATATTTATGACATCACAACTTCGGTACTCTATACAAAAGTCATCTACTCTGAACAGCTTGTAACTTATAGAAATTGCTGCAAAAAGACATATAAATGTAGTTGTTTTTCACATTTATTTTCAAAAAAGTTGGTATCATAACTACAAAAGAATTACACAAATTGCAATGACGCAAACACAATAAGAAATCAATACAAGAAAAACTGTTCTTTGCGAATCATATGGGGTTGTGAAAAATGTTGACAACTTGACAACATACCAGTAACTGAAGAATAAAAGTCAAATTATTTTCATACATTGGATTCTGAATAAAAAGCTGATTTGTGGCTAAAATATGGCTTTGTGGTGCAATTATGTGTCTTCTATAAATATACAAAATGAGTAATCACATACAGAGGCCTTCTAGTCGTTTTCTACTTTATTTTAATATGATTACTCGGGATTGTAAACAGTTTTCACTGATAATCGTGTTAAATTACATACTAAGAATGATCTAGGAATTTTCCAAGGGAACTATACATTTGCTATTTACAAACAAAAAACATTCAACCATCACTACCCCCCTCACCACATAGAAAGAAAATTTGAACAAAACTAGATGAAATACAAGCAGATGAGATTAAAAATTAATCATATTCAAGCATACAGTGAATACAATTTTATAAGGTGAACCAAATTCATGAATCTAGTCAAGATTTGTTGGAGTGTGTGCTGTTTGAATAATCCAGGTTTCATTAGAAATAACTTGTCTCTTTCATAAATGTGATCTTACACAATGAAACAAATTGGTATATCCAAAATATTTAATAATAGGGTAATAGCAACTCATTTTAATAAGGCTCATTTCATCACTTTCATATTTTTTTTAATCAAAAGCAAAATCATACAAAATGACACTGTATCAGTGTACTGCACTTGGTATTAAAATGCAGCTATGACCTTAATTGTGATGTAAGCAGTACTGACTAATCAATGAAACCATATCAAAAGATTGACATCGATTTTAAATGAATGACTTCCTCAACCCTCCCAAGACTTCATAATCATGATCATACAACAAATTACCCAAGCTGAACAATTTCTAGTATCAAGAACTGTATAAAGGCTAGATAGATCTTTTGGTAAAAGGGTGCATTTTATAAAAGTTTATGTACATTATGTAATAAACAAGTTGTGGAAATTTACACAAATTGTACATGTCTAATAACTGCTGCAGTATCTAATCAATCCTTGGCCAGATTCTGATTTGCAAGAAAAGGGTTTTTCCATCATTTAGGGGGTATTCTAACTAAAAAAGCATGTACATCGCTTATCTTTCATACCTACGGCTTAAGATGGATAAGTGCCAACCAAAAAACTACACTCAATCTAGACCCCAACTGTGTGCTGTGTCTTTTTAAGACATATATGTATGTTGTTATCAGCACTCGTTTCTATGATTACCACACAAAGTCATGTCTATACTGATCATATTTCCAACTCTGGTTCTGAATTTTCCTGCCATCTTCGTAAGTACACATTTGGTTTGGATCAACTTATGTGTATACACCTTTCATATTGATGATAGTCAATTTCAGTGCAGACTCGCTCAGCGATCACAACACTTTGAAAAGTTGATCAAGGATCAAATGCAGCACAGAAAATTCAGATAACTTTCAGACGAAGACAAAGTTAAGAAAGAATCTACACTCAACCCACGTGAGACAAATGTATGAAAATGGCTAAAAAAGACAAAAATATTGACTGATTATCTAAATGTTGATTGAGGAGAGCAGATGGAGAACAAAGCAATGAATGCAGAAACCGGTCAAAGTAGCTGTTAGGTGTGAACAGGTGAAGAATGGCCCACAATCAACCCACGTGGGACGTACATGTATGAAAATGGTAGAACAAGACTAAGATACATTGATGGATTATCTAGAGGAGCTGGAGCTGGATCGGCTGTATCTACGACGTCTGGCTGGTGATTTAGACCTGGACCTGGATCTAGACCTGGATCTAATAGGTGATCTTCTCCTAGGGGGTGGTGACCTGGAGATAGTATGAGTAAAGACAATAACAAAATTACAGCTCTAGATAAACTCAAGAGAAAAGCCAATGGCATTATTGCAAACCTAGAAAAAAATGGATTATCATGACAGGTGCATTTCAAACCATTTGGTAAATTGATAATGCAAATGATAAGAAGCATCCAGAATATTCATGGCAATGCAGTTAATCTCAAATGTACCTCAACCAGATCTTATCTATTCAGATAATAATTAAGCCAAGCTAGAACATATCAAAACCAAGGCTCTTGCCAAGCTTTTTATCTTGGTTGCTAGCCAGACAATTGCTTCAGGTTGCCAAATTCAACTTTCGATGGTCATGTAAAGAATTGTTCTGTGAACTTGAGAAAGAAAAATACATAGATGTGGAAAAATGATGTATAAGTACAATATTAAACTTCAGAAAATCTGAAGCGAATATTGTCATCCACCTACTCCCTACCCCCTACAGTACAATGTCATTCAAACTGAAACAGGTGTAACAAATGATAGCAATCATGTAGTATGACCGAGGTTTGTACTAAATGCTGTCTGTACTAGTTTCGCAAGGAGGGATTAGACCACCCAGGGTGGTCAATGACAGGTGGCTATCTCATCAGCTTAGCTCTCAATTAACATAAAAATAGAGGATCATGGGGGACCAATGGTCATCGATTAGGCATTAATTTCTATATAGAGGAAGCAAGTAGCTACAAGTAGTAGTGTGGCTTTAATTACCTTCTCCTATCCCTGAATCTTGGGGGAGGTGATCGTCTCCATCCTGGTCCTCCTCCTCTCCTTGGTGGACTACGTCTGAGTGGAGGAGGGGGTCTGGGACGAGCTACCGGAGCTAAGACGAATGCAGCAGTGATCTCTTGACCATCAATCTGACCTGCAATCAAACACAATTTAGAGTAATCAATCTCATCTATTTCACATCTCATGGCAACCAATAATGATTCAGTCAGACCGCAGCGTGCGCGATAATGAGGCTATACGCTGATTTTTATTCAGCGTCTCTTTGGTTATCTCGTACATTCACGTGTGCTGAAATTCACGAGATTTTCCGTGAGATTTGTAAGGGTGTACATGGAGCTGCTTTTGTGGTCGATAACTTCTGTCAACATGGCAGCACGCAACGGTAATTACTCTCGAGATTCTCAGCTTCAGTTTGATATGAAACTTGCCATCTTTCACAATTTTGAAACAATCCTTTTTCACCACTTTTATTGTCGTTATTTTTGTAACATTTCAACAGGTATTTTGTACCCTAAATTTCGCTTTTGGTTCCTGACTTTGGTACATAATTAATTTGTTTACTTTGAGATTCGTTGGAAAGATGAAAAGTCACTGATCAAAATAATGTCAAAACCTAATTGACGCAAAATCTTGTTCTCTTTATAATCATAGTAATTAAGACCCTAAAAACCCGGAAATTACCAATTTGTTCTTTCTATAAGATGGCGCGAAATTGTGTGATTTCATACTCGTGCACGCTCGCCGTTTGAGCAATGGCAATGCATAACTGATTATTAAACTCCAGGGAGCTCTGCCGCGCCACCGACTGGCCGAAAAAATTAAGAAAAATGATTAAAAAAGAAATAATGTAGAAAATTTTTATCTGAAAGGCAGGTGACGTAATTGATCCAGGGTCCTCAGATTGTTGTCATGACTGCTTGCGCGCACGTGCATTACAGGCGCACGCCACAAGGAATGCTTATTCAAATATGGTATTCAGAATGTTAATAAACCAAAGCGTAACATATGTGACGTAGTTGACGTTTTTGGCCAATCAGAACGCTCTATTATCACATCGGCAAAGTTGACTACTTTTTTTAAATTATTCATGAACATTCGCGTGATTTTTCTTGGTTCCTGACTTTGGTACAGCGTAAAATATAATAATTTTGATATCATTGTAAAGAAAAATATTTATGCTTTATGCTGATTATAACATCTTCTTGACGCAAGAATGATTTCTATGTGAAAATCAGCCCTACTCTTTAGATAGATTTATCGTCGAAAAACCCCATTTTCAAGGCGAAATATCTGTTTTCAAAATATATTTAACATGATTGTCATATAAGTATATAGAGAGTGCAACTTCTTATTTTTAAAATAAGACCCATTTCATGAGAAATGAACAATTATAAAGGCAAAAACTGCCGATCGGGAAGACCGTCTGCACTACTCATTACGTATGCAAGACACGTAAATTCTTGCATACGTGCTGAATAAAATAGAGGGTTTTCGCACCGGCTGCGGTCTGACTGGATTGGACTATATGTGACCAATGCAAAGGAAAGCAGAGCGATTAAGATCATCAATATGAAGAAAACAGATTTTAAGGTAGTGCATCTCAAACAAATAAAATGATAATTAATTCTGGACAAGTTTTCCAACAAACTTAATCTGTCCAAATGATAAGAGAGTTACTGCAGAGATCAATTTAAAGGTAAAGACCAGTTTTGGAAAAGCCCCCCTCTCAAAATATGAAATGGAAGTTCTTATTACCAATCATGTGAAAGAATGTGTTTTGACTAATACGTGATACAAATTTTGCCGAGAAACCACCTACTAATTGATATATTTGGTAAAATATTTGGACCTGATAGATATCGCGCACGTGTGGCATAGTCCCATATACATCTTTCTGTGTACAGTGCTTGTAACTTTACCAAGACTGGGCCAAATTTCTTATCATTTTGATGATTCCAGAACCTTGCAGTACACACCAATACTTATATGCTAGATGATCAACCTTTTCTGATCGATTCCACAACGTTTCTTTCACAATGCAATCGCATGACCACAACTGGTCTTTATCTTTAAACATTTCAAGTGATTGCTTTTCTTGGGGGGGGGGGGGGAATAATAAACACAAAAACAGATTGTGTCCCTTTTCTTTTTGAGCGTTAACACCATAGAAAGCAAATATTATGGTCAGAAAAGTTATACATCTATTAGTGTTTTGGTATCCAAGATTTTATGCATGAATATCATCTAATCTACTCAATAGTTGTTTTACCCTTCCTTTAAGATTATATTTTAGCTTTTCAAACCTGCAGTATACATTTACATTTATAAGTACTATTTCAAACTGATGTTTTGAAAAAAACTACCAGCACTGAACCCAAAGCAGAGTCATTTGGGGGATAACTGAGCTCCTTCAACAAAGATGACACAAAGAAGAGACCCCATTCTTACCTCCATCCATGTGTTTAAGGGCCTTATCAGCATCATTAGAAGACATGAAATCAACGTAAGCGAAGCCACGGGACATGTGTGGATGGACCCGATCAGGAGGAATGTCAATGCTCTTGACGGCACCATAGATCGAGAAGATCTCCATCAGATGTTCCTTGTTGACATTACGGGTGAGCTTCCCAACGTGAAGCCTGGAGGACTTGGGAGAAGGAGAACGCTTGCGACGAGGGGGTGACCTGGATCTGAGGACAAACAAAGAGAATAAAGGAGGGTCCTTTAGAAAATATGTCTGTCAACCTGTCTTTGTAGCCATCTCTTTATAAAGGTCTTCTGCCTATGATGAAGACCTCTGGGTGTAGGGATGTAGCACCTGTCTAAAAAGCATTCTACAATAACGTCTTTTCTGTCTTTTTTGGGTGGTCTCAGTAGACTGGGTGAACAGCATCCATGAATGAAAGACCTCTAAAACATGTTAAATTGTTTTCCTTCCTTACTGTCCACTTGTTCAAATCATACTGCAACTATCAAGGTGCAAATTTGCAAGTTGTAACTTAAAAAAGATACATACAACAAAATGAATGGTAGGTAATATAAAACGATATTGCACATATATTTTGAGCAACATTAAAATCTGTGAAAGTATAGTTTCTAAACTTTCAACAGAACAAAAGCAAGTCCGAGAAAAAAAGGGTTAGACCCAGAAAGTAATGGAAAGTAGAATTATCGAAATCCTGTAGAAATGTATCCTGAAAAAAGCTAAACAATGTCACAATATCCCTAAATGGTGTTGTCTATGGGTAATAATATACCAGCGCATATCACAATAAATCTCTATGCGCTGTAAGAAAGAGTAAGAATGAAAGGTGGATAGAGTAACATAAGAAGAGTGAGATATGCTCAACATACTTCCTCTCGTTAACATTGGAAAGTATTTTTGAAATGAAATGTTTTAAGACGCGCCTTAAAGTTGTCAACAGTATCACAGTTTTTAAAAGATTTTCTGGTAATTTATTCCAAAGTTCGGCAGATGCAACCTGAAAAGAGCGAGACCCGTAGAATTTATTTGTGGAATGGTGAGGAGAGACTTTGGGGAAGATCTGAGGGTTCTGTTTGGAACATATACATGTAGGATAAGTAATTTATTAAAGACCTTCAATAAAAGCTAATTGATCCCTCTCTATGTTTCTCACCTTGATCTACTTCTCTTAGGTCTGGATTTCTCCTTTGATTCTTTCTCCTTCCTATCATCAGGCTTTTTGGAAGTCTCCTTCTCTGTCGCAGCTCCTGCTTTCCCATCCTTATCTCCGCTTCCTCCCTTTGCCTTGGAAATGCTCCTGCTCCTGCTCCTTCCTTTGCTCTTGCTCCTACTCCTGCTCCTGCTGCTCCCTGATCCACTCCCTGACCCGCTCCCTGACCCGCTGGAGCTACCTGAGCTTGATCTACTGCTGGATCTTGAGGATCTGGATCGCGATCGGGAGCTCCCTGAACTGCTCCCACTGGAGCTGGAACGGCTCCTGGATCTGGAACTAAATAGAAAGAGAAACTATGAAAATATGGCAGAACTGTCAAATATTTTAGAGAAAAATCTGCAAGGCTTTTATAATGTATTTCTAATTTTATTGGTGGAAGTGGGAGGAGTGACCCTCAAACAAAAACAGCAATTATAAAATTTAGGTGTCTGTTAGAAACAAAGTTTTAAATGGATTTATTTCAATAAGAGCTTTGTTGCACATAAGCAATCAATCTTGTTACTGCAGACTGATCATGTATCACATACATGTGATAAGAATTTTAAAAATACATCTCAGTGAATGGTCAGCAAGGTGTGTTGAAGGGCTCTTTTGAACAACATCTGAAGTTGATACCATATATTTTATCGTCCAGAAAGAGTCCTTAAACAAAGCTCTGGCTCTTGAGTGATATCATCAGCATTCTGTAATATTAAAGTGTAATGCGAGATGTATCTGAAAGAAAATGACTTGGACCTCCTACACAAATGAAACCTAAATAAGATAAGTGTCATACCTTCCTGAGCTACTGTCTGAACCAGATGAACTTCTGCTGGTTACCGATTTACTTCTTCTTTTCTTGTCTCTACCTCGGCTTCTTCTCTCAGCCCTCCCTCCACTCCTACTTCTACTCCTTGTCCGACTTCTCGGCCTGCATAAGGGAAGATAAATTTCATTAAATATATATGACAAGATAATCGACATTCATTTCATAGGAAGGTGATGTTCCAGGAGCTTTCTTGGCTTCCAGATTTTTTGTCTAGACCTTTGAATAAAAATAGGCTCTGGAAGTGTTGCTGAATGCTGTATTAATTTAAGCAACACTTCCAATCCTATTTTACAGTATAGTATTAGCCTACTAAACACTTTTTTCATAAAGTCAGCATCAAAATGGCAATGCAAAATCAGCCTAGACCTAATTCAAAAGGTTCGCTGAGGTGGGAATGGATGATTAAATACAAGTGAGACTGAGAGCATGCGATTTAAGTATCATATTTCATTATAAATTACCTAGCCCGTAATTGTAGCTAGCTTCAGTACAAGTTTGCAATTCACCATAGCCGATACCTGGCCTGGCTTGATTGATCATTAAACAAGTATGAAGTAGGCCTAGAGTAAAGTAGCCCGTTTTCGGCCACTTAAGACAAAATCCTATTTTTAGGACTCTTTACTTCCTATTTATTATCATTTCTTGTTCAAATCATGAAGCAAATATTATTATTATTTACACAAAAAAAGAATCCCAGAAAAAAATCACGAATTGCCATGACAATATCCATTTCAATTTTCACTGTTTTGGAGCCCGTTATCGGCCGAGCGTTTCAGTTTACGGCCGCATGTACAAAGTCAATAGGAAGCGCTCGCGCGCGCCGTGCGTTTCCGCGCTGATGTACAGCACAAGCGGGCGGAGCAGGTATCCCACGCCGGAGCTCCCTGGTGCTCGCCTGGCCGAAGACGGGCACAGCGGTGATCGGAAGTTGGAATCTGAATTAGATAGAGATATCGTGTGTGCGTCGCGGTGTGCGGCTGCATTGATTTAATACATGCGATGACATACTTTTGAGCTTGCGACTAGCACAAAATCGGGCTTTAAATCTGAAAAAATACTTGAAATAAAGCTCATTTTATGGTACCCATATTTCTTACAGACACGCGTAAGATACTCGATTTTTCAGATTTGGGTAGCGGGACCGGCGATTACATCGCTAAAATGTGATATTTTAGGATATATTTTCCATTGCAAATGTGGTTCTTCAGTGACACTGGCATGGTATGGTATGTGTGGGATATGTGTTATGCTATTATGCGATGTATTTTAGAGTGATTTTACCTTGTATCCAACCAATCGGCCGAAAACGGGAGCTGGCCGATTACGGGCTCCTTTACTCTAGTCTAGATCTAGATTCTAGTGATGAATGCAAGATTTCCTATTTCAACCTGTTCAAATCCAATTAAATCTAGATCTAGACTGATCTCATATTAATAATATTAATATTATTGAGGCATTATCGTGATCAGAGTCCCCTCTCATTTCTCTACACAGCTAGCTTTATTGCGTCTGCAAGCGGGGGACTTCGATCCACCTCCATAGACGTTGCACGCAAACGTGTGTGTACACTGTGTGAGTGAGAGGGGGACTTTGATGACGATAAGGCCATTATTGACTGCACATGCACCCTATCTAAGTAAAGATTTCAGAGTGAACTGCAAAAGGGAGTATTCAGATAAAGATCAACACAGCCATAGTCTACCAATAATATTGATAATGATCATTCTCATTTCACAAAAGTTGACACAAAACTTGCATCATTCCTCCCTCATAACCATCTATGACTGTGGCATTGATCTTAAGATGTAATCATTTTCTTGCTGGAGTCACTATAGTGCAGATGACTAAACAGTGGCCTGATTATTTTTCAAGAAATGGATCAAAAACAACAATTTAAAATCATCTTTACTTTCTACAGTCCCATTCACTTATATCAACGTTAGTACAGCTACTCTTAATTCGCCGTAGAATAACAAAAAGCGCACATATAATAGATGATTTGTATGCAGTATGTTGATTATTAAGAAAAATGCAACGGATAATATTAAATTAATATATCAAATATAATGTTGGTTTATTGAAGAACACCTAGAACTCTCTGATGTTTAGGAAATAAAGCGATTTTGCTCACATTTTCACCACAGTCGGAGGGACGCTACACTAGCTAGAAACGATAAAACTCGATTAGAGCTGCCCTCTACGGGAAAGACTGGACAGCATCAGGAACTAGGAAGGATAGGAGTAATGTCATGTTTTTAAAAAAATTAAAAATTTTTAAAAAAGGGGGAAAAAAGAAGTAAATAAAGCAGTGGTATTTGAAGACTAAGTCCCACTGGCGTACCTATGGGGGGGGCAGGGGGGCAGAGTGCCCCCCCTGCAAGACGGGCTCCAGGGGAAAAAAAGAAAAAGGGGAAAGAAAAGAAAAGAAAGGAAAGGAAAGGGAAAAAAAAGGGAAAAGGGAAGAAAAAAGGAAAGAAAGAGAAAAAAGGAAAAAAAGGAAAGAAAAAAGGAAGAAGAAGAGAAAAGGAAGAAAAAGGGAAAAGAAAAGGAAAGGAATAAAAATGGGGAAATTTATTTTTAAAAAAAGACCATGGCCGTACGCACCAAGGGGGGGGGGGGGGCAGTTGACCCCAGATATTTTGAAAACGTACAGTTTTTTTCCCTGAAAATGTAGTGTACGCCTTTAATTACCAAATCCTTCAATTCTACTTTTGAAAATGCAAAAGTACCCTCATGACCAGTTCGGTCGCTCGAACTCCCTTCACTCCTTTTGCTTTTGAGATTCTTCAAAAACTTTTAACGCATCTTTCCCCCTCCCCCACCTGAAAAATATTCCGCATACGGCCCTGAAAAATTAAAACATATGAAAATAGGAAAATATAAGTGATATAACAAATTCGAAACTCTTCGCTGGCGCGAACTGCTTGCTAGCCTATTTTGTATTAAATGTTTTCACCTGCTCGTCCCCCTGAAAAAAGAAAAGGATAAGTATTGCCTAGAATAAAATTGTGCCTGCCCCGACGGGCCCCAACCTGCAACCATGGCAACAATAACACACAATATTATGTACCAAATGTTACTAAAAGAGACTAATTCATTTTTCTCGCTCGCTACACTCGCTCGCGAATAAAATGAATAGACATTGCTTTGGAAACAATTGTGCCCACCCTTGACCTGCAACAATATCATTAAAAGTGGGAGAGTTTTTTCGCCCTCTCGCCAAAAAGGAATTGAATCGCGTTAAACGCGATTGCGTCCATCCTGACCTGCACCAATAAAAACAAGTTTATTTATTAATTTTTATTAAAAGAGAATTTATTGTTTTTGCTTGCTCGCTATGCTCGCTCGCCAAAATGGAATTGACACCGCTAACGTTCCCGCCCCAACCTGCAACAACCAGTTAATAATTATGTACCAAACGTTATTCAAAGAAGTTTTGGTGTGCTCGTGCTCGCCAAAACGGAATTAACATCACCTTAGACATGATTGTGTAAGCCCTGCCCTGCAACAAAAAAATCTGAAATTTATGAACCAATTATCATTACAAAAATTTTGCTCGCTCGCTACGCTCGCTCACCAAAATAGAAATAACACTGCTTTTAATAATCACGTCCCTGACATGGAACAATGAACCCAAGTTTATATATACCATATTTTCCCTATAAAAGAGAAGTGATTTTTTTTGCTCGCTCGCTACGCTCGCTCGCCAAAATAGAAATAACACCGCTTTTAATAATCACGTCCCTGACATGGAACAATGAACCCAAGTTTATATATACCATATTTTCCCTATAAAAGAGAAGTGATTTTTTTTGCTCGCTCGCTACGCTCGCTCGCCAAAATAGAAATAACACCGCTTTTAATAATCACGTCCCTGACATGGAACAATGAACCCAAGTTTTATGTACCATATTTTCCCTATAAAAGAGAAGTGATTTTTTTTTTCGCTCGGTACGCTCGCTAGCTCGTGGAATTATGTGCCCACCACTAACCTGCTACAATATCATTAAAAAGAGAAATGTAGGGGGTTGCCTGCCCGCCAAAATGGGATTGACATTGCCTTAAACACGATTGTGCCCGCCCCCTACCTGCAACAATGAAACAAATTTTATATAGCAATTCATTGAGAGAAAGATGTATTTTCGCTCGCTAGCTAAAATGGGTATAAAATCACCCTAAACACAATATTGTTCCCGCGCCCTGCATGGGACAATTGAACCAAGTTTAAGTGGCAATTCTTAAAAAAGAAGTGATTTTTTTTTCTTGCTCGCTACACTCGTTTGCAAAAAAATTAAATTAACGTCGCTAACAAGTGAATGTTCCCACCCCAACTTGCAACAATACCAGTTTATATACCAAACGTTACTGTGCGCTTAGAAACATCAGTATTAAGCGCCTAATAAATGTTATGTATTATTATTATTACTTAAAGATTTTGTTTTGCTCGCTCGCTCGCCAGAAGTGAAAATTAGCATCGCCTTTTTTGTTTGTTTCGGTCGCTTGCCCCCCCCCCCCCTGACGGAGTATCCCAGGTACGCCACTGCTAAGTCCCCTACATTGTACTTTTATGTCAGTCTCAAATTGGCAGATTAGCAGAAATGGTTCTAAAGGGCAGGCACGTAGCCAGAGTTTGATGTTTGGGGGGACACATACATGTAATCAATCGAGGTCAAAAAAAGAGGTCTAAAAAAAGTTCAACCGATCCTGGAATTTTTTTTTGGCCCCTCGCCGTGAGCTAATTTTTTTTCCCAAACAGGTTTGCCAATGCTAATATTTCCGGTCATCTGATTGGCTGATATGTTACGTCATTAGCAATGACGTAACCGTTAGGGCGAGTGATAGGGTTATATTAGAAATCATGCAGAATCACTTTTCATCAATCCATCGTTGGCTTAATCGGTAAGGTCAGCGTAATACAATCATAAAGTTGTGGGTTCAAGTTTTTAATTTATTCCGTTTTTTGCCTTTATTAATAGTGAGGCAAAGCAATAAAAAATCAAAGTCTAATTGTTTGTGACCTCTTTCCAAGCTGCTAATGACGTAGAAAATATCAGCCATTGAGGAAAACGGAATTATAAGAAATTGCAAACCTGTTTGGGAATAAAAATTTCGCCCCCCCCCCCCCCGTGAGCTTGGGGGACTAAAGCATCCCGGAAAACATCCCAGAGCTCCCCCCCTCAAAAAAAAATAATAATCAGAACAAAAATCGAGAAGCACCCCTCCCCCTCCCCCCCAACCTCCACACACTCAAAACCGTCCATGACTGCAGATAAGATCATTCGACTGTAAAAGAAAGTCTCAGATTTTCGTATTTCAATTAATGTCTCTTTTTTCCCTTCTATAGACTGCCGATCGAGTCCCGACACAAAATAGGTGTCAAGATAATTATATAGGCCTATATTAATTATATTGGTAATCGGCCTAGAACCTGTAAAAAATTGCGGCTTTTTAAAAGGAGCCAATAATAAAGGCTCATGTAGAAACATATTTTTCTACCTGTTTGACTATAGATGATGAGCTTGTCTGGTAAGATACGTGACTTCCCTGCTGTATACATATGCCTACCTATATTATTATAGCTGGTTTAGATTTGTTGTGCTTTGATCGTCAAATGTTTAATATTGTATAATCCTACGTACATTATTTTATTGGAAGGGTTAAAGATGTTGGCAACTTTGGGAGAAGTAGTTTAGCACTGATGAGAGCTACAGGTTCATCTTTCCAACCCTGAAACAAAATTCAGATTTGAAACTCCCAAATGACTGAGTGAAGGGGTGAGCATAATAAAGAATGAGAATATACTCCTCCCACCGCTCTGAGGAAATTTTTAAATTCCCCAAGGTGTGTTTTATGATGAAAATTAACCTCAAGTTGATACAATATGGTATATTTTTAATAAATATCCAAGGTTGGATTGTGATATTCAAAACTTAACTATAATCATAAACCCAAGAGCCGATGATGATGAAAGCCCTCTTCTCATCGTGATTTTATTTTATTATTTTCCTTTAGATTTGAAATTCCACATTCCATGTTTTGATTAGGCTATTTAAAACAGGAAGCCTTGAAATTAAAGGGAAATTTCAATTAAACACGTACTATATGATAATTTGAGGAAAAAAAGACCTACAATTTTGCACAATTCCTATCTTATCTGATTGCAACTTTTTTACGGAAGTCAAGTGATTAATAATTGAAGCCTTACAACACCATCGAAGTCACCATCTCTTTGCCTACTCCTATTTAAGGCCTATTTAGTATCCCCCCTCTCCGTTGATGAGAGACATCAAATCATGAATTATTCTGATATCGAGGTGATTCCATCGTAATCTATTTCATATAGTAAACAACAAAAAGTTCTGGAACTCTTTAAAAATGTCACCTCATGCATCATATTTATGCAATGGCGTTATAATGAGAAAAGTTATCGGGCAGCTAAAATTCTAGTGCAACTTTAATTTTCTAAATCCCAGAATCATTTGTTAATGCCAATTAGGCCTACTTATGCAAGGTGAGCAGAAATGACAAGTATTCTGAATACAATATATATTCAGATTTTTTAAATGATGAAAATGTAATTAAATATATATACTCGGAGTGATAGCTTAACATATTATTCAAGATGTGCCACAAAGCTTTTCCAATTAAATCTTACGTCCTTCAACAATGTGTAAATCAATCTGTTGATTTATTAATGGTCTTTTATTCTCCATTTAGGGCCTACACACACATGTTGGGTTGTATACAATGTAGGCCTATATAATTCAACTACATTTTTACCCAAATTAACTTTCAAATGGCAATTGGCATCGCTATGAAATTTTAGCCAATGTTCTTTTGCAATCCTTTCCTTCAGACATTTCCGGGAAAAAAAGAAATATTTCCGTTATCAATTCAATTATGATAAACTCTTTTGGCTCTCATGAAACTTTTTTTGAGATTCATTCCCCCCCCCCCCCCCCCCCCCCCCCCCACTTTCATCTTTACGGTCAGAGCCATCTATTCACAGAGTTTGGCCAACTTGCTTTCACTTGGTCACAACATGGCGTATATTCTTTTGTTTTGTGCTTGCCCGACAAATGACCAACTCGAACCGGGTTGGCCAAACTCTCTGTCCTAATCAATGGCACTGTTTTACGGTCTTCGCGCCACGCCCTCATCGACCATTCAACGTATATATTTTGAGCTGGCTGTGCTGGTCTGGGAATTTCTCGTCTGATATTCCTTAAAAAATCAAGCCAAAATGGGGAGGCGATCGATTAACACCACGAAGAGTGGGAAGTATATGAATCCTACTGATCAAGCAAGTAAGTAAATGCTATATAATTACTTTTGAGAAAGCATGGAGGTATGGATGAGAGCGTGTCATGAAAGACATGATTAATTTTGCATGATTATGGTCCCATACGATATTAAATGTGTAATGTAAATCAGTTTTTTTCTATCCACCTCGTCCTCGGCCGTCTCGCATCTCGACAGTACACTCCAGCAAAGCATAGTTGTCAATGCTAATGCGTATTGACCTCTAATGTGTGAATCAAACAATCATTCTTTTGAACTTTTATACCGGGAGTGACCTGTCTTAACTACCGATCACAATGATAAACACATTTATCTTAAAATGAAGGAAGACCTCAACGCAATGCCTGATTACCATGATTACATCGCATTTGGTTATTGTTGTGATCGGTTGTTAACACAGTTCACTGGACAGTGACACAGGTCAGCAGCAGACTATCTGCGCATGCGAGATAGCCACCCACCCGTCAGATATTGCGCAACTGCTTTAAATGATGTCACTGACACTGGTAGAGTGTCTGCAAAGCTCAAACCAAGCACACCTTTTGATTTTATCGATATCGTGAGCTAGGAGGAGGCACTCTAGCAAAGCATTAATCAATGCTAATGTGTATTGACCTCTAGCACTGTACAAAACAAATGGAAGAAAATAACAATTATTTTTGAAAAACTAAATTTTGAATGCTGCTCCAAATTGCCAATATCTTACTATAAATTAACGTAAATTACGGTAATAATTCAGTTCTGTAATTTCCAGCTGATTCGACGAAGTGATACTGAAGAATGTCATCTTAGGACATGTTGGAGTAATATTGACAAAGAAGAGGTATATTACTAGGTTATATGTTACCATGTGACTTAATACCCAATTTACCACTTTCATAAAAACATACAAAGGCAAAGAATACAATACTTTTTTTCAAACATAGAAAAACCACTAAAATGTAAAATACACTAAAGGAAATTACGAAGTGGTTGGATCATCAAAAAAGTTACAAAAACTTATAAGTAGATGATCCTAAAAAATTGTATGTGGGATTACAACTGTACTTGATCTCGAACAAAGTTTACAGACCTACAGTATATATTATGTTCAATGTTTCATTTGTCATGTATCTGATTTATATCATTCAAATCATTTGAGAACGATCAAGAATGTAGTTGAAAATTGTCCTTTTTACTTTTTACAGGAAAGGAAGCAAGAAAAAGAGAATTAAAAAAGGTAACTATTTAAAACACTAGTACTTCTGGGGGGTGTTTCACAAAGATCCTAAGTTGAACTTATCTCTAGGTTGGACTTAAAATTTATGGGAAGCCATTAGCATCCTTGAAAACATTTTTTTTTTTTTTTTTAGAAGGCATAAAATGTTGATTCAAATCATTCATATTTTCTATTATCATGGGAGATTTCATGTTCTTGATGTGGAATTGATGAAAAGTCTAAAATACTCCAATTTTTTGCTTTTGAATATATTTCATTTTAAGGCTCCAATGGCTGTCCATACTTTTTAAGTCCAACTTAGTGTTAAGTTCTACTTAGGATCTTTGTGAAACACTCCCCAGGTCTTCAGCAAAATTAGCAAATGTAACTTTTTTCTTCCATAATGTCAATGAATTCATGAAT
This sequence comes from Strongylocentrotus purpuratus, assembly GCF_000002235.5. Classification (NCBI taxonomy): domain Eukaryota; kingdom Metazoa; phylum Echinodermata; class Echinoidea; order Camarodonta; family Strongylocentrotidae; genus Strongylocentrotus; species Strongylocentrotus purpuratus. The sequence continues at coordinate 36,396,750 of NW_022145599.1, forward strand.
GATAGAATACTGTAAAACTAAAAAACATTAGTGGTTTACATTTGTGAGCATTTCATGCTGCAAAATATTGAAGTGAGATTGAATCACAACTTGAAACATTTACATTTAGAGTTTTTTTATTTTTTGTTGACTGCACCGTCACCTGCTGTCACAACACATCACATCCCAGTTTATTTAGGAAAAGCTGCTTCAGACTTTCACAGATTATCTTGTTAAGATTCAAGGTGCAAAGAGGAAAGGGCTGAGTTTTTTTAGTACAAGAGAATGTGAATAAGAGCAGGAAAAACAAACTACATCTAGAAGAAGACGAGAGCTTTAAAGCTTGTATTTTCATTTGTTATTCCTTTTGGAAAACGTAGGATAGCTCACTAGTCATTGTGTCAATAAGAAATCACATGAATGTAAAATCTCCCACTGTTGATAGTAATTGTATAACTAATACAAGAAATATATGAGTTATACAGTCAAACCTGCTTTAGTGAACACCTGTATAGAAATACAACCTGTCTATATATATTGTTAGTCTACCTTGATAATGGTTTCTCATTAAAACTTGTACTAAATGAACCTGTACATATGGACATCCTGCCTATAAATTCAGCTTTTCTTGTCTCCCTTGAGTGGTCCTTATATTCAAGTTCACTTTTTAAAAATTATCTTTATCCATATACCAAGAACAATATGCTGTGATTTATTTTCTTGTTATTATTTTCTTAGAACAAGAAGCAGCGTATGGCAGTGAGAGCTGCTGTACTAAAGAACAAAGATCCCTTGGGTTTACTGCAGGACTTAGAAGCCTTGGATGAACTAGGTAAGATAGATGAATGCCTTGGTGCCCAATTTCTGCTCTACTGAGTAAATTGTAGCAAGTTATTGGATGAAACAAGAGGAATTAGATAAATGATACAGTGACAGTTTGAAACATTCTGATAAATAATTAAAAAAAGTTATCAATGTTCGAAGTGATCCTACTCAGTTTTATGATTTTGGAAGTGATATATTTCAGTTGCGGCTTATATTTACTTATTTCAACTTTCAAAATCTCTAATAATTACATAAGTTCTATGTGTTACATGTTTTTTCTCAAGCTGTAATTGGTATTTGTCTGTTTCTCTCCTCAGTTATCTTCTTGTCTTTTAATAAATATAATTATGCTGATACATGTAGACAGTTACTTGAAGATGCCTACCTATTTAAACCAATGGCTTTGCAAATTTGATTCAAAAGTTCTGGTACTAGTCGAATGACTATTATACAATTAAAAGAGCATCTTTCTATTGAAATGTGCCAGTGAATCATTCTACCATGTGGAAACGTAGTTGAAGAACATCGGAACAATGATAATTAAGCCTTTTTATAACTAAACCACTTTTTAAAAGGCTTTTGTCCATTTTGCCCACCCTCCCTTCCAGAGTTGAATCCTGAGGTGACAACAGATCTGAATGAGAAGGTTATCAGAGATAAGAGAAAGAAGATCAAGGAAACACTTGACAGAGTTCTAAAGCTTTATGTGAGTAATTATTACTTTATATTTACAAAGAATGCTTATTGCATAATTTTAGAACTTATGGTGAAAAAAGTACTAATTTCTATTCTTTCTTATAGTTCACCTTTTCAATATTTGGTCATCCATTTTTGATTTACTTCAAAAGGACTGAAAGATTGTTATTGTTTTATGCTCCATCATCTGCTCATAACCAAAATGGAGTTAACTGCTGACATTTATAGAGCTTTCATGATCATCTGATGGTCATGCAACTATTGATTCCTGAATATTATCACCTTGGATGGGTACCATCTGCTCAGAGCATCTCATTCTCTCATTGAAACCAGCTCCAAGAAGATTATTAGAATATATGTACCTACTTAAATTAAGTATTTACATGTAAATATATGGTCACTTGTCAATATTCTAGGTAAAATAATTGATAAAATTCATTTTTGTAAGATGCATAATGCATGGCTATGAATGAACCATGTCTCTTTGTGTTTCTTGATCATCTGATGTTTTCATTCTGTTATCTACAGAGTCGTGAAGAACCAGAACGTTATGGTGACTTCAAGAAGGCAGAGAAGAAATATGAAAAACAGAGAACCTCAAAGGTCAAAGATTATGGTAAGAAAAATATTAGCAAAGTCATTTCTTTACTATCCGAACGGACCTTTTAAAAACTTGTCATGATGGTACCCCATTTTTATAATTAATTCTGTATGTGCCACATGCTTTCAAATTTCTTATTTGAGATTCCAGTTACTTTGTTTGTGTTTGTGCAAAGTTCTGCAGAACTGTATTACTCCTAGATTCATTATGCTACATTTGAGTACAACAGTGCCATGATTTTTATTGTATTAGCTTTAGAGTAGGACTATGTGAATAATTGCATTAAATTAGAAGGTATCATAGGCGTGTTGGTGTTGTCAGCTTAAGGATAAGATATATTACATTTTTGTGTGACAGAACTTCATAAATGTTTCTCTAATTACAGAGGCTATTAGAGATGCAAGACAGGTCACTGTGGAATCTATCCCACTACCAGATGCACCAAACGGTAAGAGTTAGATGAATCTATAGGTCAACACAGGTATTGTATTGTCTGTACCTGCTATCCCCTCCCTCCTTCCTGTGTCTCTCGCCCCTCCCTTCCTCTCTCTCTCTCTCTCTCTCTCTTTCATTCAGTCTATCTCTGTGCTTTTCTCTGTTCATCTCTCTTTCTTTATCACTCTCTCAGTCTTGCTCTTCCCTTTATTATTTCTTCTTGTCACTTCTATATTTTCCCTACTTTTCTTTTGTCCCCTTGTTTGTCAATTTTCCTACTTGTATCATTAATATATTTTCAGATACTACTTGCAAATCTAAAGCAATAATATCTAATTATATCATAGGATATTTGATTGTCTAATAATGATGATAATGCATCTGCTTTGTTGAAATAATTTTGCTGATATATTATATTTGTATAAAGTTAACTCACTGTCTACCGGAACTGGATGGTTTCTGTATTAAACCTATAGCAAAAAATGTTAATTCAGTAGTTTATGATTATGGACAAGATTGTGATTAATGGTTATAGTATACATTACCATTTATTTCTTTCTCCACCACCTGCAGCCATCTCTGCCATACCCCTCCCTCAGGACATACCCCTCCCAGGGGCACAGCCACTCTCCATCTTGAAGAAGAGCTCCTCATATGGGTAAGAACTTTGTTTCATAATTGATCGTTTATTCAATCTTAATTCTGAGGAGGCACATGTACTACATCAAGATTTAAGTTATATCTTAATGACTATATGATTAGAGGGCAAGTCCTTTCCAAAAATAACGTACTTTTTAAAGCCCCACTGCACTATTTATAGATACTTGCGACCTCTATATAGCAAACAATGCCTAATCTGTGACCATTGGTCCCCCATGGTCCCCTATTTCTTATGTTAATTGAGAGCTGATTTGATGAGATAACCCCCCCCCCCCCCCCTGTCAGTAACCATGCGGGAACGTTTAATCCCTCCTGGCCAAACTAGTGGAGAGGGGCTTTAATGACTATATGATTAAGAATGGATGCCTCACCAAAGCTGCTAAGTAATACTTTACTGTAAACTTTAGATGGTGACTAGATTTTCTGATTTTGGAATGAAAATGTTTCTATGTCTCTCAGTCTCTATTGAATGTATTTAAAATGCTGATTCTATTAGAATAACCAAATTTGTTGATGAGTTAGCACCTATGCCTATGATCTGCTAGGGCACAATTAGGGCTCTGACTTGGTCTTAAACTTAAGTTTATCTTTCTTATCTATTACTCTGTCCACTTTTACTGACAACACCTAGTAAAATCACATGTATAATTCTGTTTCTAGTGCTTTGGTGTGTTTGTTTATGACCACAGTTAAAAGTGTCTGCTATCAGTCATAATTCACACAATATACATAAAACAAAACAAAAATTACTCATAATACAAATTGAAATAACAAGAATAAAAAATGTGTAGATAACTCTTAATACCAATCGCACTTGGTATCTTTAACATCAGAGATTATGAAGGGAGGAAAATGAAAATGAAAATTAGGGAGTCCAATTTTTTTGTAGTTGAGAATCTAACACCATCATTGAATGTTTCCTACAGACCACCGATGATCCCGCCCCCCTTCATGGCAAACCTTCCCCCTTCTCTTCCCACTCTGACCTGGCCGTACTGCCTCCCTAACGGGAAGAAACCCCCAGGACCACCTCCTGGCTTACCTCCAGGGGTGTCTATGCCCCCTCCTGGACCCCCTTCTGGACTACCACCTCATCTCGCTGCTGCTCATCAAATGGAACAGTTACTCAGAGCCGAGAGAGGTCAGTGATAGACTCCTTCTTCTCCTTCTCTTCTTCCTCTTCCTCCTCCTCCTCCTCCTCCTCCTCCTCCTCCTCCTCCTTCTTCTTCTTCTTCTTCTTCTTCTTCTTCTTCTGCCCTTTATCTGGCATCTGTGTTGCAAGTATTCTGATTTTCAGTTGTATTTTCAAGAGATTTCCTTAGTAGGTTTGTTCATGGTGAGAGTATCACCCTGCTTCCAACACATGACCTTATACAAAGTTTTCATTTGTGAAAGTGATTCAATCTTTGTCAATATTCAGGTCATGTTGTATTACATCTTATTGTTTCACACGATGTGTTCTTTTTGATAGTTAGGTATGTATGTACTCACATCATAACACCCTTGTCTCTGAGGATGTAATCATATGTTCTTCTTCTTCTTAAGTATGTCGAGAACAAAAAACCACTGTGAAGCAGCCACTCCCTAGTGGTCTCATCCACTTCCATTGGCCCAGGGATGTCATCTGGTGGTTTAAATAGGGGGCAGGTTGTGATGATGTGTAAGATGTAATGTTGAGTTCTAGCAAGGGTAATGAATTTTTTTTTTAAAATGTTGTTATAATGGGTGTGTAAATCATTGAAACCGTTATTCTAGGGACTTGGATTTGAATTCTGATTGCTATAAATATGGAGGAGGGTTTGTGGCCTTGTTAGATGATATGAACGTTTTCTTAACCCTTAGATGAAGAGCTATCTTCTGATGAAGATGAAGATCAAGACATGGAAGAGGAGGCTAGAGAGCAAGAGAATGAATCCGACGAGATGGAGACAGACGATAGTGACAGCGAGGACGAGAGAGAGCGGGAGAGGAGGAGACCAGAGAGGAGTGATGACAGCGATACAGAGGACAGCATGGCTGATGAACGAGAGAGGGAGGAACGAGAAAGGGAAGAGAAGAGAGAGGAGATGGGTAGAAGGTTACGGCGGGATAGTGGTGATGATGAGGATGATGATGATGATTATCACAGAAGAAGACGGAGGAGGAGAAGGTCTAGCAGCGACGAGGAAGATTCATATCGAGAAAAGGGTAAGTTCATATTTTACATTTTCCTGATATAAAGGGACTAAAGTTAGTTCCCAAATCTTTGCCTTTTGAGTGAGTCTGTTGAAGCCTATCTGCACTACTTGTAGTTACTTGGGCCCTCTATGGAGCCAACAATGCCTAGGCGGTGACCATGGATCTCCCATGGTCCCTTTGTCTTATGTTAATTGAGAGCTGATTTGATGAGATAACCACCTGCCAGTGACCAGCAGGAAGGTCTAATCGCTTGTGGCCAAACTAGTGCAGACATGCTTTAAAAGAAAAATTAGGTCCAATTAATAAGTTTGCTACACATTGCAAGCAAATGATCTGATGTTCACTAATATACTCAATATCAATATTGATTTATACCTTTTGCAAGTTGATTTGAGGCGAGGGGTGGTGGGGGGGGGGGGGGGGGGTTCAGGAAAGGAGCCTGTCCTAGGCAAAGTAGATGAAATGCAGGGGAAGAAGTGCTAGATAGTAAATTGCAAGCAGAGAAGTGGTTGTATGTTATTACATTGTATCAACAAATTACATCATGTTCTGTCGACCAATTTGAAATGTTTGTAAATATTGACCATTATTATATTCTTGTTGAACATTGCAGAGAAGAGGTCTGTCCGCTTTGCCGATGATGGTGAGAATGAAGAGAGTTCTGAGGCTACCTTGACCCGTAAACTACCCCCTGGAATGACACCCCTACAGGCCAGGATGTTGGCCATGGCTGGACAACAAATACCCCGTTCTGCAGAGAAGGCAGATGAGGAGGAGGAGGAGGAAGAACAAGAAGAAAGGAGAGGCCATGATAGAGAAGAAGACGAAGCAGATGATGAAGACGAAGGTGAGAGGAGAGAAGAAGAACCACCGGTGGATGAGCAGTTGGAGGCTCTAAGAAAAGTGGTTGCATCGGTGAAAGCTGCAAGTTCAGCAAGCAGTATGAGTCAGGGTGCAGGACCGGTGGCTCCTCCGACACGCCTTCCTCCCGGTCCACCTCCCACAGCTCCTCCAGGCTTCCCACCAGGGATGCCTCCCAACTTCAACCGCCCCCCTCCTCTTCGCCCACCTCCCCCTCCCCTCAGGATGATTCCTCCAGGCCCACCCGCTGGCCGACCCCCTGCACCACCTCCAGGACCACCACCAGGTGTACCTCCACTCCTCAGAGGTGGACCACCTCCACGCTTAACCCTTCCTCCCGGCATGCTGCCCCCACCACGCCTTCCAATGCCCCTCATGCGACCCGGCATGCCACGCCTGGAGAACCCCAATGTATTCTCAGCCGCGCCCATGATCAGACGTCTCCCGGCCAAGATGGAAGAAGCGGCTGACGTCAAGTCCTCCGCTATCATCGAAGCTAAACCTCAGATCAGGAATCTCACTGCTGATGTGACCCGCTTCATGCCGACGTCGCTCCGTGTCAAGAGAGATGCTAAGGGTAAAACAAAGGGACTGAAAGCAGGCGGGGCGGAAGAGATCGCCATGGCGCCGGCGGCCATGAAGAAACCCAAACCTGCTGTCAAATCAGCCACCAAGGATGATGCGTATGATCAATTCATGAAAGAAATGGGTGAATACATGTAAAGGACTTAATCGTGTTGGATCAAGTGGACATCCAACTGAATGAAGTTCATTGAACATTTTCGAAGCCAAAAACTGGTACTCGCCGCCAGTCGCGTCTGTACATAAACTGACATGTAGATGCATAATAAACATTTCAAAAGTTGAGCATTATACAGTATGGCACAGAAGAACTTCACTATGGATTTTTCTTTAGACCAGGAACATTTGTTAAACATTTATTTTCCAGAGTAGATAATTGCTGTCTATTAAGTATAAATTCTGGAATGGAAATCTAGATTTTGTGTTTGAAGTACATCATGTTAATTATAACTGTTAAGGCTACATTTGTTGCATGTACTGTATAACCGGTAATTTTGCAAGCATGAAACTTTCTTGAACTTAGGATGTTGTCAAGTTATATGCGAAAATTCATGTCGTTAAAGCTAATCTTGAGCTCTGGTATAGGGATCGTATGTCATATGGATTGTTTATCCTGCAGTAGATTGATTGTTTGACTTAGTAAAATGAAAACAACCTCACAAAAACTTGCTGGAAATCATCTTCAATTAAAACCACATCTCTCAATTGCACATAGTGACCTGTCTTAAGCACATGGTGTCGGGCCTACTTACCTTGATTTCCTTATCTTTCTATGCTCATTATGCAGCAGTCGGCCCCTATACATTTTCTACCAAAATCGTTTGGCACATGTCATTTATTCGTAATCTTGAACATTCAGTGCAAGTTTTGTTGGAGTCTGTGAGAATTTATCTTGTATCATTACCAGAACTCAAGCTTATCTTTATTAAAGTGATTGACTCACACATTGAATCCTTTCATTAATAATGATTCAAAGTTCTTTGTTTACATTATATGATGGTTCATTTGCATCTGGTCTGCAGTGATCAGAGCCCTTCTGGACTGTGAATATGTGCTTGCTTGAAGTCATGTACAATTTTGCTACAGCCTCTTCATTTGTAGCTTGTTTTCTTGTAATTCTTTTTTCTATGAGATTTATTTGGAAATGTGTAGCTGAGAACAAAACCCATTATATCCTGCACGGTTATTTTTGTCTCAATTGTTTCATCAAAAAAATTAGTCAGATTTTTGTGAAAAAAAACTTAACATATGTGAGTATTCATTAAAGGAACCTGTAATCAGCATCATGTTTCATTAATAACTTTGAAAATTCTACAGAAAAATGATATGCTCCTGGCATGAATATGTTTTAACAAATTATACACAAGACCTTGTTTGATTTCATATGATAGTGCATAGCAAATTCAGCGTTGCTGTAGATTATTCATATGTAACATAAAAATACATAAACATGACTAAAGTCAAGACTTAATACAAGAACTTGCAGTGGAAACGGCAAAGTTTTGAAAAGGTGAAGGTCTAAATGATGTTAAATTAGGAATGAGATAATTTCTTATTGCCATATCAAAATGTCCAATATGATTTTTAAATGATCTATTTGAAAAAATATTAATGCAAATGGGTGTTATGGATTGCGTTGAACAAAACATAAAGGTAGATGCATTGTTAAACTAGTCTGAAGATGTGAAGTAAATACTTCCCATTCGTGTTGGTATTACTTCTTACAAGTGGAACAACATCAAATAACAAAAATATGTACACCTGCTAAAGGGGGTTCATCAAGGAATGGGTTTTGTCAATCAGAATTAGCCAGACATACGGTTTATTCACAAATGTGTAGGATAATAATTTCTAGCTCATTACTTTTTGTCGCATTGTGATTAACAATATTTTCTTGTACTAGTACAGTCAAACCTGCTTTATTGACCACCTGTCTACAAAGGCCACATTTGTTGTTTCTCTTCAAAATGGTTTCTCATTGAATCATGTGCTACAGGAATCTGTCTACAAAGATCACCTGTCTACAAAGACCACCTTTTGTGTTTCCCTTGGGTGGTCGCTATAGACAGGTTTGACTGTAATCCATTTGTGAATGATTGAGTGCAACTAAAACCCTTTTTTTTTGAGGGGGGGGGGGGGGGGGGGGGATGATGGTCACTTTTACATACCTGTACCGGGGTATAAATAGTTAAAAGAGAGTCTGTGTTGTACATGTACTACGATATCTTCAAATGTAAAATATCAGATTTGTTTGTAAATGAAAATTTAAATGTAAAAACTACGACACTTTGCTTGTGAATTATTTATTAGCATTAGTTACAAATACATGTAGATATGAGAGAGAAAGAGAAAGAGGAGAGGAGAGGAGAAGGAAGAGGAAGAGGAAGAGGAAGAGGAAGAGGAAGAAAAAGAAGAAGGAGAAAAAAAAGGAGAAGGAGAGAGGGAAAGAAAGAGAGAGAAGAAGAAGAGAGAGATGGCTCAAAGAGAGAGTGCAAGGAGAGTGAGTGCAATCTTGTACTTTTTTCTTTTCACATATGTGTTTATAGGTTTTCTGCTATGTGCTATTATTTCATGCATGTAAAAACTAGTGATTCAAAAGCGTTATGTTATGTACTAATACTAGGGACATAAAAAAGTGGAAGAGGGAAACGAGTAGCTCCAGATTAAAGTTTTTATTGTCCATATATAATAACAGAAATTCAATTCCTGTTGGTGTTACATACATACAATTTGAACAAAGGCAACATATGATATATACATTAAACAACTAAAGTATTCATACCCTTACCAAGTTTCGTAAATTTTTAAGTATGTGAAAATTTGATTTGTCCCGTTTTATGTTTCTTTAGAATGTGTCGTATCAAATCTCACTTCTAAAAGTATTAAACCAGTCCACCTTTCATTCTTTACAAAAAAACACAAAAGACATCAAATCTATAGCGGGGTATGTATAATTTAGTTGTTAACTCACTTAACTGTATGCTGAGAGCCAGAAGGGTGTCAAATTAACGCTGAAAAAAGGATGAGTAAACATCTTTCCAGGTCTTGACAGATGGTACATAATAATAATAATTTTGTTCTGAATCACATCATGAGCGCATATTAATAGTAAACTGAAATGGCTAACAATGAAATGTACAGCCCTTGTCAAGCAATCCTTCATTGTAACGTTTGAATTTTAAATTACAAAGTTCTTATCTTTATTTTCTAAAATGACAAACACTCCTAACCAAGGTTCTATGTTACTAGATAGTTTTACAAGAAATTGGTTTCACATCACATTCATAAGACAGGGATTTAAATGTGCATTATCTTTCAATAAACCCTATTTTTTATAGAACAGATAGAACTAGATGGAATTCGACTGCGCGCAGTCGAAAATGATGCCTCCGTTATAGAGCAATTTTACAAACCAAAACAGAAAAAAAAAAATTGAATTCACGTTCAATGGTAATCCATTGACAGGTTCTCAGAATATTGTGATTACAAGCAATTTCTCATATACATATGTGACCCTTTGATCTTTGACCTCATGACCATAAAATCTACTCAGTTCATTGGCTCTGCAAGATGTTCTGAGTTAAATAGTAATCCATCTGTCAGTTCTAATGAGAATGCGTTCACAAGCTATTTTTGCATACATAATGGGCCCATGACCTTTGACCTTTGACCTTATGAACCAAGAATCTACTCAGTTCATTGGCTCTGCAAGTAACAAACATGACCTAATTTTGGCATGAATCTGTAGCGACAAATGTTACAGTGCATTCATTTATAATTCACTGGTATACATATTGTGTTTTTAATCCAAAATGGCCGCTTTAGAAGTCATTGAGAGTTCGAGGATTTGGTATTACGCCATGTCCTCAGAACTGGTTTTAACTCGATTTATTATATAACGATGTTTATTCATTAGTATTTTGATCACATGACCAATTAACATAGAGGTACGCGTATTTATTCATAAGTATTTAGATCACGTGCCTTATTAACATACATGTGCGCTTGTTTTGAACCAATCGCGCTGTAGTTGATTGGCGCTCTTCTGATTTTCCTGTGCGGGAATCAGTGAGCTGTTTTAATATTGGTATACACACATGCTGTTATTGTGTTGATATTTGTACCTAGCAAATTGTATCCAACGAGGATTGATCTGCTACGTCCCCGGACCATTCCCGGTGGACGTGCTCACCTATTTACATCTTGTACGTTTTGCAAGATATATTTTGACTCTCTCGATGTTCAGCATTGACGACACTTTAATTCACCAGCAGTGAGAATAGAACATTTAATATGATCTAACGTTTTTATCACCTGCATTATTGTTTGACAACCTTTTATCATCGACTTCATATGATATATATTGTCTCGACATTTGATTCTTCGACCTGCATCGCAAGTCACTGAAGTTGATCTATTGACATTGACTGCATCATCATTGTATTCATCTGTTTATACTGATTCATCATCGTCTTCATCACCGTTGTCTTCATCATCGTCGACTTTATCATCGCTGTCTTCACCAGCGTCGTCTTCATCGTCGACTTCATCATCGCTGTCTTCACCAGCGTCGTCTTCATCATTGTTGTCATCACCGTTGTCTTCAACATCGTCTTCATCATCGTGGTATTCACCTAGCGTCGATCATCGTCTGCATATCCTACGCGATCGACAACCAGCTCGTCGACCACTGTTTTCGACTAGCTAGTTTCTACATCTACCTAGAACTTGAAGAAGATCTACTTTGAATTCAACTCCAATGACTCACGTAACGTTAATTATATTGTGATTGATGCTTTGCATTGTTTATCATTGTGATGCCTTATTTTGACTGACTGAGTGCCTGTTGTTGAGTGCGTACGCTTACTAACACATATTTTACATGTTTATAATTGCACTAGTTCTAGGCCTATACCTGGTCTACTGATCTAGATCTGCTATAGTCTAGATCCACCGATATATTGTTGTATTCTCGTGTTGTGCATTCCGTACACATACACATGTAGAGATTTGTTTAGTGGTTTCTTGACCCACAATATGTCGTGCCTATGTAAGTAAATCTAAACGCTGTCTAGCTTAGATTTGAGTAGTATTTTCTTGACTGTTATTATTCATGCAGTGTGAATGATATTTAACTGACTTGTTTTAGTACTGTCTTAAGTTGTACTGAACAGGACTCCTGATATTTCGAGACTTGTATTAAGCGGTAATCATTAATACCATAGTGACTAAGTTGAGTCTTTACATTAATGTGCTGTTGGAAGTTATCTATGTTTGATTATTAATAGTAACTACCAAGGGCCTAGTGATAGTTTAATTGTCTGTCACTGTTGAGATAGACAGAAGAGGTTTCTGATAATTCTGTAATCATTGTTTCTTATGTGAAATTATAGAATATAGAACCAGTTTTTAACCATAAGCAATTTGTCTGGATGTGATCATTTATTAAGTGTTTTCTTGTCTGGAGGGATACTGCTTTTTAGTAGTTTAATTAAAAAAGGGAATTATGTGGGATTACTAGTTAACACGCAACATAGTCCATACCCCATGTAGTTTTCTAAAAATCCATCAATCGGTTCTTGAGATAACGCGATCACAAGCTGTTTTTGCATTCATAATGTGCGCTGTGGCCTTTGACCTTTGACCTACGTGCTCCAAAATCTAATCAGATTGTCTTCCTATGGTGATACACACTATCATTAAGTTTGAAGTTTAAATCTCCAGTGGTTCTTGAGATATTATGATAACAATCTCAATGTATGGAATTTCATAAGTTGACCTCTGTGACCCTTGACCTTTGACCTACGTGCTCCAAAATCTAATCAGATCGTCTTCCTATGGTGATACATACTATCCTTAAGTTTGAAGTTTTTACATCTCCAGTGGTTCTTGAGATATCATGATAACAATCTCAATGTATGGAATTTCATAAGTTGACCTCTATGACCCTTTACCTTTGACCTATGTGCTCCAAAATGTAATCAGATTGTTTTCCTATAGTGATTTTTTTTTTTTTTTTCTCTTTAACCTCAATCAGAGGAACTTTATTATTCAAATTGACATTCCTTTTTGTTTCTTTTCCTTCAAATAAACAAATTCAACTCATATACAATCATAAACAAATAAAATATTGCAACGTCCCATTAGTTTGTTCATGAGTACATCTGTTTTCGTTGTCTACAGCATCTCAATTAATTTCTGTACCATATTGTTATTTTCTCTTTTAATACTTTTACAGTTCAAATAAAATGTCAACTCATATTTAAGACTACGATATAGAGTTCTCGCATGTGTTCTATTAAATGATTGTAAATTCTTTATGTGGTTTCTATATATTACATACTCAGCAAAATTTATTATTAAATTTACTAAATGACAAATTGAGTTTTCAACTTCATAACCAAGTATTAAAATCTGTTCAGTCATCTGAATATTTAGACCACATAAATTGAAGATTACACCTGAAACAATTCTCCAAAACAATCTTACGTTTTCACACTCCAACATCATATGCTTAGTGGTTTCTAGCGTATTACATATCTCACATGTATTATAATCTAAGATCTTCCATTTGCATAAATTGTATCGTGATGGTAAAATCATATGCAAAAGTTTAAAGTTAAATTCTCTGATTTTATTATTCCGTACAACATGAAATTTAAACTGTAGAACAGATGACCAATTAAAATCCGCATGTAAGTGTAGTCGTTGTTGCCATGCGTTTAAAATATATGGTTTTTTCTTATTTTTTTGCACAATCAGTGAATATATTATTTTCGTATTAAGTTTTGACAAAACTATCATATCCCCTGTCGAAATCTCAATGGTCTGTAAATCAATTACTTCATCACGTTCTACATCTTGTGATTTACGCAACCATACCAAGGGGAAAGCCTTTTTCAACATAGCAAACTTAAAAGCAAATAACATTTTGGGTAACCCATATCTTTGGGCAGTTTCGTCAGAGTTTTTCCATCGACCGTCATTAAGAACATGGTGTACTCTTTTTATTCCTCCTCTCTCCCACACCTTAAAATGAAGCATTCGGTTCCTTATTTTAATATTACTATTATTCCATAGTATCGTTCTCATTATGTTATTCGTCCCCTCAATATTTACATATTTTAGTTCAGACCATGTACAAAGCAAATCAAAGTAAAAATATGGCAAATTTGCTGTTTTACATAATTTTTCCATGTCTTTCTTGTGACAGTTAAATTCTAAACTTAAGGGTATTCCCCCAACCTTGTCAATCCAATAGGAAAACAATGTTTTCCATGAGGTATTTTGACAGTTCAAATATTTCATTATCCATGAAAGACGCAATGCACTAACTCTAGCTTCCAGAGCAATCATTCCCAACCCCCCACTTGTAACATCATTAATACAAATATTTCTTCTTATTTTTTCTGTTTTTGAGCGCCACAAAAAGGAGTATAATAACTTATTAATTCTTTTGATGGCATCTTTGGGTGCTGGAACAGCAGTAGCCACATATACTATTTGTGATGCAGCTAGCATCTTTATAACTGTGATTTTCCCGTAGTACGTCAGATGACGCATTTTCCACAAATCCAAAATTCTTTTAATCTTGTCAATTTTTCCTTCCCAATTTAGTGTTTCTACTTCTTTTATATTCATCCCTACATAAATCCCAAGAAATTTAAATGGATCGTTTGAAAAAGCCAATCCTTCAATTTCATTTGCATCACATCTTTGTGAAAGCTGCATTATTTTCGATTTATCCCAATTCACCAAAATACCAGCATATCTGCCAATTTTTTTTATTTCGTCCATTGCATGTCTCACTGACGCAAGTGAACTGAGTGTCATTACCGTGTCGTCTGCATATTGTGCAATTTTAATTTCTGTTTCAAGTCCTTCATGATTTTTATCTAGAACTTGTATACCTTTAATATTTTTATTTTTATTCACCTTTAACGCTAAGATTTCTGCAGTAATAATAAATAACAATGCTGATAGTGGGCATCCTTGCCTTACACCTTTCTCAATTGTGAAATTTTCTGAGAGCCATCCATAATTCATAACACTACCACATGCATTGTGATATAGTGTGCGAATCCATTTTATATATGTATCTTTGAACCCAAATATTTCCAACGTTTTAAAAAGAAAAGAATGATTAACATTGTCAAAAGCTTGTTTGAAATCGATAAACATAATAATACCCGGAACATGTTCTGACTCACAATAGTCTATTATATCTTGTATAAGACGTACGTTTTCAGTAGCTGACCTTCCTTTCATAAAACCCGACTGATCGACCGATACTATAGTATTTATTACACGCTTCAGTCTATGTGACAAGGCACGAGCAGCGATTTTGTAATCGACATTGAGTAAATGATATTGGCCGCCAGTTGCCAAGGCGCGTCTTAGGACCTTTTTTATACATAAGAGTAAGAACAGATTGTTTTTGTGACCATGACAACTCCCCATTACAAAATCCCGTATTCAGACTTTCCAACACCAGGTCTTTTATCTCTGACCAGAAACATTTATAGAATTCCACTGTTAGGCCATCACTGCCTGGCGATTTATTATTATTCATGCCTTTTAATGAGTTCCAACATTCTGCTTCAGTAAGTAAACCTTCGCAGCTGTCTGCTTCTTCTTCGCACAATGAATGAATATCTATGTTTGTAAACACGTCGTGAGAGCTATATTGATGATCATCGATTGAATACAAATTCGTATAATAACTATGTATGTGCTTTAAAATATTATCTTTCTGAATTTTCCCATTAACTTCTAAAGAGTCTATTTCTTTTTTCTGGCCCCTTCTCTTTTCGAGTTGCAAGAAATATCTATTTGATTTTTCACCCTTTTCTAACCATTTCTCCCTTGAACGTACAAAAGCACCTCTACATTGATATGTATACCATTTGTCAATATTATTTTTTAGTTTCTTCATTCTATCGTTATCCTCTACAGATAGGTTACATTCATTTTCACATAGATCTCTTAATTCTTTTTCTAAATTAACAATGTAACATTTTTTCTTTTTATTCACATCTATTGCATATTTCATACTAAATTCCTTTATCTTTATTTTACAAAGTTCCCATTTTTGTTGCAAATCTAAGTGTCTATATTCAAGTTTTAGTTTTCGAATAACATCTGTGACATTTGTTCTATATGTCTCGTCCTCAAGCAGAGAGCAGTTTAGTTTCCAAATACCTTTCCCACGCTTCTGTTCATGAACCTTAATCGTAAGTGAAACAGCATTGTGGTCACACTTTAATGCAGGTCTGATATCGGTTGAGTAAACCCTGTGCATAAAATCAGCTGGAACAAGCCAATAGTCTAATCTTGAAAACATCTTTAAAGAAACCTGTCTCCATGTAAACTGTCTTTTATCTGGATTTTGCTTTCTCCATACATCAATCAAATTGAACAAATGTTGAAAACATGAAAGATTACGCTTACGTATATTTATTTGTGAAATACCCCTAGTATCTAATTTTCGGTTTTGGACACAATTAAAATCACCACCTACAAGAAGCACATCATTATGGTTCTTGTACTTATTTGACCATATTTTTAAAGTTTTAAAAAACTTTTCTTTCAGCGTACTCTTTGTTGGTGCATATATATTAATACAAAAGTATGATTTACCATACAAGCAAAACTGTAATGCAAGAATTCTTCCGTCTCCTCGTGTGAAAGCTTTTACTGATATCAGTGAACTAAATAATCGGTTGTGTATTAGAATCACGACTCCTTTTGAATGATTTGTTCCATTATTGAAGTAACATGCTCCGTTCCACTCTGATTTTATTATTGATTCCAGATCTTTTGTTACAAATGATTCTTGTAAAAATGCGATATGACATTTTTGATCATTAATCCAGCGAAATATTTTGCCTCTTTTAGTCTTGTCTCTTATTCCTCTTACATTGAGGGACACAAAAAGTATTCTTGATACTTCATTCATCGTTTCTTGTTTGTTTTTTCAACAGTATTTCGTCATCTTTGTATTATGTAGCTTTGCTATTTTTTCTTACTTGAATTTCTTGGCTTTACGGGTGCTGGTTTCTTCTTCAATTTGCGCTGATTCTTGGGATGTGGTATCGGCTCATCATCGCACTCGCTTGAAGATTCCTCATCGCCACCCGAATCGATTTTCCCTGATGCATTGCTGTCGCATTCTTCGCTGCTGTTGATATGTGACGTACTAGCTACGCTAACTTTTGCCGATGTCACATTTGATGCGTCGCGTACTTTGCTGGCCGATCTCGTACCGGTTGCAACGCTACTCGTGCTGGCATCTGCTTCAGGAGCCTTGTCCTTTCTTTGGACTCCGTAGCGGACGTTGGCGATAAAGTCCTCGAGACTTGTCTGTCGCGTCGCTTCACGTTCCTTGCTCATCTTAGCTTGATCGTGCGGTGCGGATTTCCCCTCGGCGTCAACTTGTGGCGTTGCCACGTCATGATCGCGATGGTCGTTATGATCGTTAGCAGACGACGCGTCATTCGTTGCCATGGCATTACGCAACATGTTGGAGCCTTCGGGACATGCGCTTTGGATGTGACCGGATTCCTTGCATTGTCGGCACCGTACGTCATTGGTGCACGTCGAAACATGGTGACCTGCTTGTAGGCATTTCGAACATGTCGCACTTAAAGGCTGACCTAGATGATAAATGCGAGCAACAAAAGAGCTTACAAAAACCAGCTTGCGTGGTAGTGGCTGTGATGGTGGTCGAATATAGAGTACTCGATCGCCATTCAAGCAGCTGGTTAGCTGACCGTTGACTCTCAACTTCTGACGTATGATAGAACCAACAACCTCGGACTTCCTAGCTTGTAATTCTGATCGGATAACATCATCGTCTACCGAGAGAGGAATGTCCTTTATTGTGACCCTTGTTAAATTGTCCTCCTTTTCTCTGGTGAAAGGGTTCAAATCATATACAGGGGCAATGGCGCCTCGCACTCCCAACCCATTTGAAATTAATCGAATGCGCTCTTTGGGGCAGGTCAGGTATATTCGCCATAGACTACGTATCCGCTGAATTCCGGCAATCTTGTCCCTTTTCCCGCCTTTGGCAAGGGCAATGTACAGTTCCTCACCAGTAAGCGCTTTCTTATCGGTATCTTGCACATCATTCTCACGGAGAAAAACAGGTTTAGGCCCCGTTGGTAGGAACGCGTCGGGGCGTGGCGCCGTTTTCTCTGCATACATAGTTCAATGTAGAATTTTTTTTTACTCACATAAATTGCAGGAATTTCCAGGACGGTTGTCCTTTTAATCCAAAGGGTATATCTCACAATATCTCACAATATAGGTGAAAAACTTCTGTCAATTTCTGTTTAGCAATCACAGCTGATGTTCGAGATATTTCACGATTTTAGACCAAATTTTAAGAGAAGTCAAATACAAGCGTCGTAACACTTGAAGCGCCCTCTCATGTATGGAATTTCATAAGTTGACCTCTGTGACCCTTGACCTTTGACATACGTGCTCCAAAATCTAATCAGATCGTCTTCCTATGGTGATACATACTATCCTTAAGTTTGAAGTTTAAATCTCAAATGGTTCTTGAGATATCGCGCTAACAAACTCAATACAAGGAATTTCATAAGTTGACCTCTGTGACCTGTGACCTTTGACCTACGTACTCCAAAATCTTATCAGATCGTCTTCCTATGGTGATAAATACTATTCCCGAGTCTTAAGTTTAAATCTTAAATGGTTCTTGAGATATTGTGATAACGGTCAAACGGGACGGACGGACGGACGGACGTACGGACGGACAACCCGAAAACATGATGCCTCCGGCACCACCTTCGGTGGCGGAGGCATAAAAATGTTTTCATAGCTCATTTTTGAACTCCACTACAGTGGAAATTGTCTGTACACTTTCTTTCTATCACTCATTCTAAGTTATCAAGTCAGCAACAAATGGCATAACAAAAGTCTAAAACAAAATAATATCAGATGTGTATTATTTATTTTATGGAAAAGTGATGAGGATCTTCTTATTTGATAGAGACTATAGTTGAATGCTGGAGTTGTAAATGCTAATGACCAGTCAATAGCACTATATAATGACTGTTTACACATTCAGAAAAACTAAGCCAAGCATTTCATTGGGACCTGTTTCATCACTTATCATTAAGGCTATTTAATTAATGATACGCGGAGATCAAAATTCTTTGTCTTACAAAAGCTAAAATTAAAACTCAATGCAAAGACCAAGGCTCTGGTACAAATAACAATCTGTTGATCAATTGTTTACTTGATTTAACCCTATTTTAACTGGGCTATTTCAGACCAGGTTTCTACTGGGGGGGGGGGGGTCAATTTGACCCCCCCCCCTAAGATCTCGGCCGTTTCACCGCCGATCGCCGCGAAAATTTGCATGCATGTCAACTGTCAAGTGAAGTGTATAGAATAATATGGTAATTTCAAATTTTTGAAAAATTCACTCATTTGCATATTTATGGTAATTTATGCAAATAAGGTCATACAATTCACATTTCTGCCCATAAATCATAGATTATTCATATTAAAGTATTCTTTTTCACTACATATATTTATTAGACCATTTGGAATAATAATACAACACAAAAAATTGGAAGAGCCAGGTTATTCCTTATGTTATCTCTTGTTTTTATAATTTCTTATGTATTTCATTGTTTTTTTAACTTATGTATTTTATTGTTTTTGTTGTTTTATTTCATTTATAACTACAATTCAACTATTTTGACCCCAAAACAAACATCTAAACTTTAAACAAGACTGAATAACCAATGTTTAATCTATTTTTAGGAAAAATGACTTTTACATACGTTTTGTACACAAATCACGAAAATGAGCGATTTTCGGGCTGACATGCAAAGACAAAAGGTCACGTGACCTTGTTAACTTAGGTCCGATTTTCGAAAAAATTGTTTTAAAAGATGCGTAAGACTCAAAAGAAAAAGTCATGAAAGGAAAATTTTATATCTGCCGCGGTTTTGGAGTAGTCGCCAAATTTCTACAGGGGGGGGGGGTCAAATTGACCCCCCCCCCCCCCAGTTAACATAGGGTTAAACTGAGGTTCTTCGATATGGTTACAAGACTGCACAAGAATTTTCATAAGATACTCTACACTGTATTTACACATCTCTCACAAGAAGTTTGGAGCAACTTTGGCAACTAAATCAGCAGATGTCATCCATGTCCCATACAAAAAGAATCAGCTTTGGTTTGTGACAAAGTTAAGGTGAAGAACTTTTCTCTGCTGTTCCTTACGCAACGATCTAGGCAGTAGTCTGTCAAATGTTGTTGACTGCTAGACATAATACAGGGTATTCAGATGCATCCGTCATAACAATTCTGGTGAATTCAAGCTACAGTGTATAGTCACACACTCTGCATAAAAGAGTTTGAAGTCAATAATGAGTCAACTATCATAAGGCGGCATTCTTCTTCTTAGGCACGTAATCTTTGTCAAATAATGCAAAGTCCTCCTCTGTGAATCCGCCTTCTTGCTCTGTTTGCTCCTCTTCCTCTTCTTGGTCCTTGGCTAACTTCCCTCGCGAGTGCTTCAGAATCTAGAAATAAAAGCAAAACAGAAATTTGTTGCATTCATTACACCATAGAGGTTTGCAGTATGACTGCTTTCACACATCTCATGTTATGCCCTATGGTATAAAACAAAAGCAAATTGTCAAGTAAATCTTAAATCCATAGAATGAGTGTATTTTGATCACTTACACAATACATACATACTCAAACATACATAAATAACATGAAAGAGTTGTGGATTTAAAACATGGTAAAAGAAACAATACCATTCACTATCATTTAAACATATACAGATTAAGGGCTTCATAGTTTTGGTTTTGATTTGATTGAGATATTACAGAATGGGCACACAATAGTCATAAGATGGACTACCCCTTTAAATGTTGGTAATGACCATGTATTCCTGAGTCTAACATACCTGTGTGTAGAACCCTGATGTCTCTGGATTGCTTCTACTTAAACCTAAGAGCAGCTGCACATTCTCCTCTGTGCAATCAGATGGCTGGCACTTCTTATACGCATCTAGGAAGGAAACAAGAACATGCAAACAACAAAGATTATTTCAGTTCAGGTAGTTGAGCCATTGTTTACCGAGTTTATATTAATCTCATAGGGTTGTATTCTCTTAAGTTAAGCCGGGACTAAGTCCAGACTAAACAAGAATTTTAGTTCACGCTTCTATGGAATGCTAGGTTTCATCTTCCTCCTTCAATATTCACGACAAAGATAATCTACCAAAGACTTTGTTTAAATTCAGTTCATACTCATATCATATTTTTCTTCCCATTTCATTGCAAAATTAATTTTTAGGACACTTTTCATTGAAGGATTAAAATAATCTGTACAGGGTAAATGAGTTGGCAACAGGCACTCCATAAAAGTGTGGACTAACTTAGTATGCGCTAACTTAGTATGCGCTACCGTAATACCACCCATAGGCTTTAAATGACTTGGGCAGCATTTCACCAAATTGTCACAAGTACGGTTTCATGGACATCCTATCAAAATGCGGTTAAATTACAATACATGTGTTTGAATGGGATGTTGGTGATCTTGTACTTGTAACGGTTTCGTGAAATGCTGCCCTACTGGGCAATGTGTTAACATGAAATAGGAAAGAAATTTTATGAATATGGTCTTGTATTGCTCCATCTGCAATAAAATATTTGGATGTTGCATCTTTGATTTCCAATGAACTCAAATGTAAAATTCTGAAAGGAATTCCAAATGAAGGCTAGAGCAACAATATCTGCATCTAGTTCATCCGACTGCAAGCCCAAAGGGGTTCCACCTCAAAACGCTTCTAAGTCAAATCAGCTGAGAATTCATCTTGATATTTGTCAACTAAATCAATGTAATCTGATGACAAGTCACAGTTCCCAGCATTTCATATTTATAAACAAACTTCTCATATTTTTCCCTGATGGATTTCCGAAACTTGATTCGGATCACAATTTTATCTGAAATATGTTCAATTAAGGGTTGTTGTAGGAACCAACTCATTGAAGTCATAAGCATGTCAATCATCCAATGGATTATATGCTGTTTGGACACAAGACAAAGAACATATGAGACTGACTTTCTTTATGGGCCAACAAGATTTCCTGTTTTCCCTAATTTGAGTGATTTTTATCAAATTTTACCAACTTTTACCAGACTGGAAAGCAGAGAACTCACTTTGATGGTTTTTCCTGATTTCTATGATAGCTGGTAACTATTTTTTTTTGACCTTACCAATGGTACAAATGGGCTTTAGTTCAATGTAATGTATTCAAATCTTACCAATTGATGATTTGATTTTGCCTTCCTTTGCTGTTGGTTTCTTGATCTCTCTATGTCTGATCTTGTTGAGTTGTTTCTTGACTCCTTTCTTGTTTGTGTTGATCTTCTCCATCATGTCTTCTCTCTTCACTGATGATGGTCCTTTCTTCTTTCTATGAGATACAGCACCCCCAAGCTCTGCCACTAAAAAGATAATAAAAAAACATATTTAAAACTTCACAATGCTTCAAGTTCAAGTTCATTTTATTCAAAACCACACAAAACATGATTATAATCTTTTACGTAAAAAAGAGACTGGTATTACATTAACCAACATATTAACTTGATTACATCATAAAATGAATGGTTTTAGGACCCCTGTAGAAGATAACATTATTATGAACTTGTAGCTTGCGCAGTTTTTCCTTCATAATCATTTTGCCTTCAGCGGGATGATATTTAGATGATGTCATGCGCAGCAAGAGTTTAAAATACTAGCTTGCAAGATTTTCAACATGGATGTCGATTTTGACCCATAATTTCCTGAAAATGGACCATCAAACGGATTTATTCAGTCAAATTGGTAAGTGGAACCGACGTATAATAGCCTAGGCTTAATTTTACAAATAGAATAAATCGGATATGCATCAGGTAAAATGACATTCTGGGGGCATAGAAATATGGCCATAAATGGCCATGGTGCTTGAAGGAGAATGCCCTATGGTTGACTTCCGTCTCTAAAGAGAGGAGCCGACCCTACACAAAATCAGAGGCCAACGAACAAAAGAGACAGAAATTTCGGTCTAGGACTGGGCTAGACTAGACTAGTCTATAGGGTCTAGTCTATGATTTAAAAAAAAAAAAAATTGTTGGTCATAATAGTCAAAATTGACATATTGATTGCCATAAGACAAGTGATAAACCAACAACAACAATTCAGCGCTAGCGCTCTGAGGTGAGATTTGAGTCGAGCCCAGACTGGCCAGAGATAGCGTCTCCTGCCTGCCGCCACTTTGCCGGTGCTACTTGACCAGTGTCCGATGGACGGATGGAGAATCTAGCGACAGTCAGAGCTGAGTTGTTGGACGCAAATCATCACACATGTCACACAGTGAGAAGTGACAGTACACAGAGAAAATTCGAAATAATATCATTCAAATTTCAGAAAAAAAAACAATTACCAGATTCATCTGCGAACAGTTCCAGGCCTTTCCGCACCAAGGAAGTTGACATCTTCTTCTTTTTTTCTCGTCAAGGAAACATGTGTTGCATGTAGTTAATGCGCACGTGAAATGATGGTCTTGGCCATTTGCGTATAGAGATTTGAAATATAATAAAAATTACAGAAATTTCAGAAATTTAACCAAAAATGATATATTAAACATTAAAATGACCTTTCAAAATATTCTTGTAGTATTTAAACAAAACTAACACTCATTTAATGCCAAAGCGAACCCAGTGTTTCACTTTTAAGGTACATATAATACTCCAAATGTTCGAATGAGTCTGTTTTAGTATAGACTATTACCACGGTTTGCTGCCACGAAGCAGTCTTTGCTGAACATATCGACCAAATTGATATGGGTGGTGGTGCATGGTGGATATGCTGACCAGTGATGGTGGAGAAGATGGAGATTATAAATTATGTTGGTGGTAGTGGTGGTAGTAGTGGTGGTGGTCCAGTTCATGGTGTAGTTCAAGTTGGGGGTGTTAGTGGTGTTGTTGGTGGTGGCTGACATGGCTGATGGTGGTGGCGCCGCGAGAAAATGACTGTAGAGATGTTGGTGCATGTAGCCGGTTGATGGTATTAATTAATTAAGAAATTAGTGGCTGAGGTGATGATCGTAAGTTGTGGCCAGGCGCGTACGCAGGATTTTTTCGGGGGGGGGGGGGCAGGGGGGAGGGGGGGTGAGAGGGCATATTGTTTTGTTTTTTTGGTCCCACAAATTTTGCAACAACTCAGCCGGCCGCTGAATAAGCGGGGGGGGGGGGGGTGAGAGGGCATATTGTTTTGTTTTTTTGGTCCCACAAATTTTGCAACAACTCAGCCGGCCGCTGAATAAGCGGGGGGGGGGGGGGGGGGGGGGTGAGAGGGCATATTGTTTGTTTTTTAGGGTCCGAAAAAATTTCACAACGACTCAGCCGGCCGCTGAAGAGCTAGCGGGGGAGATGGGGGGGGGGGGGGTAAGAGGGTATACATATTTTTTTTCTTCTCAAAATTTGGCCGATCGATATTTCGTTTCGTTGGGGGGGGGGGGGAGGAGAGTAAGGTCAGTTTTTGGGGTCACCCATTACCACATTAAAAAAAAAAATATTAGAAAAACAAACCCAAAGGGAGTGGTTTTCCTCCAAAACACACAAACAAAGTTAAGGGGGGTCACCCCCCCCCCCTGTGTATGCGCCTGGGGACACTTTTTTTTTGGTCCCCAAAAAATCGCAACGACTCAGCCGACCGCTGGATAAGCGGGGGGGGGGGGGGGGGGGGGGGGTAAGAGGACACTTTTTTTTTTGTCTCGAAATTTGAAAATTTGACATTTTGCTTCGTTGGGGGGGGGGGTAAGGTCAGCTATTTTAGGTCAGCCATGGGGATATAAAAACAATCCAAAGGGGGAGGGGAGTTTTAGGGGGGTTGTGGGGGGGGGGTTTACACAAAAAAAATACCAAAGGGGGGGGTTAACCCCCCCCCCCCCCTGTGTACGCGCCTGCCTGGGACCCACACTTTCGAAAAATGAAAAGTTAATATTTTTCATCAAGTATTCCATTTGTCATGCCTGTATCGATAAGTCGCTTCATCATTTTCGTTTCTGTCTCTGAACATGACATGCGAAATTGAACCATTTTATATACCTTATCCACAATCAATCTATTTTAAGTATAATAATCGTCTCTTTCTTCAGTCTATTTACCTTCGCAATATGTGCCAGCGTGGAAATCTACATACAGCGTATACACGTACACAGTACAAATACAGCGAATATAATAGCGTTGGCTACGTATAGGCTGCTAGTGCGAGTACGCTAAAGCTGTTTTTTAGTTCTATGCACTGATTTCGGTGAAAATCGTCTAACTATGGCTGCCTCTGTGACTATTGGAGAAGGAGCCACTGTTCCTGCTACAGGGAATGTTACCGTAAAGGGGAAAAATGTTGGAAAATCAGGAGGAAAGCGTAATGATCGAGCCCAAAAGGTGAGCAGTTCAGACCGGTAGGCGGTACCGGAGCTTATTTAGAATTTTAGTGAGTGAGTGAGCGTGAATGAATGAACTGAGCTGAGCTGAGCTCAGACCAAAAGCTTCAGTCTCTCTATATCGTCGGTTGTTCCGCTGAGACTACGTCTGGTTCCACTAGACCTCTGATATGGGGAATGTCAACAAATCACAAATGTCAGTTTTATTAAAGAAATGACCCATATCAGACCGTTATTTCTGACTAAGCTGAGCTGAGCTGTGTAAGTAAGGTCTGACTTGATAGATAAGTTATCAGTGACTAAGTCTGTGATTGAAAATTGCTTTTGACTTAACTTTAGAATACCCACCAATAGTGATAAACGTTGAAAACCTAGACCTGGCTCTACTCTCTAGCCTCTAGGACTAGGTTTAGAATTATGGGTTAGGATTATTAAATAAAGGGCCAGGGAGATGAGGGACAGGTGACACTCACACAGTCACATGGCGTTGGAGTTGGGTTCTTCTTCCATTTTGAGTACAGTTTCATAATATTATCGTATTATACTGGGGTGTGTGCAGGTGGACCCCTACACCAGGTTTTCCCCCTACTCTTATACGAATAGTGCAGTGGGTTCTTAACGTGCAAAGGTATCGTGACGTGACTCTTCTCTACACGGGGCCTCCATTTAACGTCCTATACGAGGGACAGAGTGTTTTTCCACATAGCCTGTTTTCCACATAGCCTGCATCTATGAACAAGGGGGCACATTAAAACTCACAACGCAGGCTTCAGTCATCCACCTGGGTGGGATTCAAACTCGGGTCGGGATCTTTGGTTCGACAGGCAGACCCTTTACAGACTGAGCCAACTCGCCTCCTAATAGGAGGATTAGGTTTAGTAAATTAGTGTTGCTTTAGTTAGTTAGACTATTGCAATAGTGAGTAGTGGGGTATTCTAAAGTTGCTCTGATGACTCTTTAAAGAGTAGAGTAAACTTTAGTTAATTAGTCAGCATTAACTCGAGAATGAGATGGTCAGTGATGGAGACAATGAATTGATTTATCATCAATCAGAAAAAAACATGAGTGTGAAAGCTTTATTGCAGATAAATTTGTGTGTGTAATGTTTAACTTTGTTGGACCTGTGGCATTGTGAATGTTGCATTCACTGTCAGCGATGAGTGAGGTTTTATATGATCTCTAGATCTAGATTGATAGTCTACCCTGTATCATCGTACCCATTTGATTTTCAAGATTGGTAGTTAAGAGGAGGGCTTATATAATGTTTGTGTGTGTGTCTGATACGACATTGTAAGTCCTCTATAAAATTAATCTCCCAGATTATCCCAAACCGACTCTTATCAGACCCACATGTACATTTAGGTTCAGAACTGAGTAATGTCTTTTGACTGGTGACGTTAAAGGTTAGTCCCAGTCAGATGTAAGTAATTATTAATTCACATCTGTAAAATCCTTCAGAAGATTAAAAAAAAACACACAGTATGCACACATGATTATCGCATCCCAGATGCCAAAATCAGTGAGGTTCTCTGCTTGATGTTTAAAGGGACCGTTTAACAATGTTAAATCTGAGATACACAGTCCTACATGTTATCAGTGTCTGTGATATGGTGTAACGTTGAAGCCCTAAAAAAATCGCGCTTCAAAATGATCAAAAAGTGCCTCAAAAAAGTAAAAATCTTTGAGTGACCGGTTATACCATACTCGTTTTCCCCAATAGACTGTAGTGTTATGAAAACCGTCAGGCGAACGGTTTTCAAAATTTGTAATTCCAATCATAAATATCTTGATAATCGGACAGGCGATCGGCTTGTAAAAGTCATGGGGTTCCTGACTGACCTAAAGATTTATAAATATCATTGCATCATGAGCTAAATCCAGAATTTTATTTCAGAATCTGAGACAAAGTTACCGGATCCCTTTAAGTGATTGTCAACGTAACAATAAAATACTTGAATCTATTGTGTTGTCTTCCTGCTACCCTACCTGCAAGATTTCACAATCTTCTAAAAAAGAAAGGTACATGAAGGATTTACTGTCCACTACCTGCAAGTTACAGTGAGCTTCTTCAAAACCCCCATTTTTTCAAAGAAACAGATTGTGCTTCTTGAAACACCTTACTTCAGACTGTTCAGAGTACATGTGCGAGTTAGTTTGAATTTGTCTACCTGCTACTTGTGTATTTCATTTGGAAAGTTGTTGTTTTGTGATCTACTCGGTGAATATTTGAAATTGTTACTTTTATTTAAAGATTGATTCAGAAACATATAGCCCTTGGCTTTAACAGTTCACCTTTAATCTTGATGTTGGTGGTTGATAATGCTCTTGTAAGAATAAAAGTGATATTATGTAACGTGTAGTTGTCACTCATTTGTTAGGTAGTCCAGATTTCATAATTTTTTAATGAGCTGTAAATTGGGTCTTACTTTGTCTGTATATATATATATATATTTAGAGCTTCCAACTGTCAAGCTTCCAATGGTTTGCATGGAATTGAATTCAATTGTAAAGCAAGATTATTGATTTATTGAACTTGAATGATTTGCCTTTTCTTTGCAGCTGATGATTGAACCAAGCTTAAGAGAGATGTCAGAAGGATTGAAAGAGGTCATGGACCAGATGGATTCCTACAGCAAGTAAGTCTTTAACATGGAGTTTTCTTTATAATCTCTGACATTCATAATATGGATTTACATGGGCTTTTCTTCAGGCAAGATGGTGCTATCTATATCTACAATATCAAGTTGTATACATTTCAAATGACTCTCAGTCAATCATAAGGTATACAAGGGCCTGTCTTCCATACAAAGTGATGCCATCTGTATCTACAATATGTACAGTATGATAAACTTTAAAAAAATATATATTTTGAATATAACAGATGATATATCGAGCATGTAAGTTTTAGTTTAGTCACTAGTAAGCTTCCAAAAGTTTGTCCTTTATAAATATAGTATGAAGGGGCAGTTCACATTATTTCCACAATATCATCAGGCAAATTTGAGTGAAGTCTCATATTTTTGCTCTCTTTAGAAGAGTGCATGGCCTATGTATGTACATGTATACTCTGATAAATCTATAAGTATTACATTTAGAAGTGAGAATTTTTACCCTTTAGATACTTGGCAGGCTATCCCACTGGCAAAATGAAAATATACAGATTATTAAAGTAATAACCACCTTGAGCCCCCCCCCCCTCCTTGTGTGAACAGAGCTTTGTGCTATTAAAGTCTAGAAGGCTCTAAAGTGCTCTTGTAATGCACACAAGCTTAAGAAGAAAGTGGGAAATCTAAAATCTCCCCTTAAAAACCTTGATCCATCTTTTAAAACAGAAATTTCAAAGAAATAGATAGTGTATTGTGGTTTAGTTGTTTGGGAGGAGGGATGGGCTGTTGGCCAACTAAGTCTATGAAGCCATCTTTAAATTGTGCAGTGTTTTGCATGATGAATTTTTACAAAGTACAACAAACAAAAACAAACAAAAACAAAACAAAGCAAGATAAAATAATATGATGAAGAGCTATAATAAAGAGGTCTATTAGAATATGATTTACGATGTTGTGAATGACTATATCCTTTTGTTAAAATAACACATTGATATACACTACTTTATGTGATTAATGACAAAACAGGATGAGAGATGGATTTTTTAAGTATGGCATTTCCTTGTACACATGTGCATGTAGTAATGTTCATGTTATTTAAAAAAAATATTTTCATGTGCTTAAATGTCTGTCATTGCAGAGTCCAAGATTGTTTTTGTCAAGCAAGTAGAATCAAGCAAAGCAAATTATTTCATAAAGGAGAGATTTTTAGCTTTTAAACTGGGTAATCTCTGGGTTCTGATGTTAAGTTGACATACTTTGCCACAAATGACAACATGTTAGAATAGAATTGGATACGGTAGTAGGAAAGATAACACTGTGGGTAACACTATCTATGATACAACAGGCAGCTAGACAAGGAGAGGGAGGAGAGGTTTCAAACATTTGTGAATAAATCGAGAAGAAAGCTCCCTGGACCAATATCAAACAGGTACCTACACGTACATAGCATGCTCCACCCATACCACCCCATACCACTCCACACTAAAACCACACCCATGGGCATTCAGGTCTGAATGAGTAGACTAGTATGCATGATCCTGTTCCATATCCCATCTGATTTCAATTTACAAATTAATTTCATTTTCAAATTACTTACATGTTTGTGGTAGTCATATGATTATATCTTTGTAATAGAATGTATTGTTTTGTCCTTGTATTGGAATGAAAGTGAATACTGTGTACCGGTACATGTTTGTGTGACACCAGAGTTATGAACAGTTAACAGCTGAATTATTCATACCCTTTCCAAGTTTTGTCATTTTTTAAGTACTGTATGTATAAGATTGATTTATCCTGATTTATGTTTCTTGAGAATGTGACATATCAAAACTTACATCTAAAAGTATTCAACCAGTCCACCGTTGATTCTTGAGTTGAGAAAAGCACAACAAATATCAAATTATAAGGGGTATGGATAATTTAGTTGTTAACTGTAGATGAACAAAAAGATGAGCGTATAGTTCAGTGATGATGCAGGTTCTTCTGAAGATGTACAATGGAGAATCCTTAGATCATGTGAATTTGATGAGTCGTTCTAGATCTTCTGCTAACAGGGCTAAACCGGCTTTGTTTATTCTCTCATCTTTTTCTTGTTTCTTGTTTCTTTCCCTATTTGTTTATTCTTCTATGGAACTAAATAGTGGTCAGAAGCTGGATGCGATCATTGAACAGCTTCAGAACATCATCATTACATCTGATCAGGATGGACCAGGAGTACCAAGGTAACTAAAGAGATGTGTATCTATTAAAGCAGGACTGCACTTCTTATAGCTACTTGTGCCCTCTATATAGCAAACAATGCCTAAGCGGTATGATCCCCTTTTTCTTATGTGAATTGAGAGCTGTTTTGAACACAGTTTCCAGTAATTTGTAAAGCAAAGTTTCTGTTTAAAGATATTTAAAAATTCTTCTTCTCCTTCTTGAATTTCATTTCATTTTTGTTTCTGTTTTTTTTTCTTCTTCATCTATAGGATCACATCACCAAGTATGCTAGATAAGGCAGCACACATTGCTATGCTTGGACAGAGCATGATGGCATACATATCGACCTTTGAACTCGACCATCTACGTAGAATGGCAACAAGGATAGTCTCAGATACCACACTCTGGCTATCTAGGATATTCAGGTTGGTTTTAATTAATGATAATATATATTTTTTCTAAATTTCTTTGGATTCTTTCTAGAACCCTTGTGTGAAAGCAGTTTAAAGATGATGTGTATGAGGTACACAGAAGTTGGACATTTTAATGGTTGGTCAGTCACTTACAAATTACATCCACAGTCATGAGGCATTCCAATGTACATGTAAATGAATATTGAAGTGAATATGTGCATGGAAACTTCTTTAGGGGTTTGAAATAATAACTGATTGAAATCCTTTGTGTTTCAACATGCCTGTGCTGCTGTCTGAAGTTTGTGGCATGAATCAATTCCACAGAACTTTAGGGATGCAAGTACTTTAACCAAGTTTTTATAGTGAACTGTAGATGTGCATGACATACCTTTTTTGATGGGAGGAGGGGGTGTGGAGTTAAAAGTAGCTGCCATGTAACCAACTTCTCTTTAATTATACTCTTCTGAGGATGAGGGTATTGATCGCTTAAGTGATGTTGTTGTGAGTTTTTGAACTACTTGAACAATTTTCTAGCGAATTATGCGCTGTGGAGAATATAGACACTAAATTATTTTAAATGTCAGAAAAATCAGAAGTCAATTGTCTTGTAATAATGTTATTTATTTTATTTATGCTAGATTTGATGAATCATCAGCATACTACCATGTGGATGATCGGGAGGGACTAGCGAGGGTTTGCAGACTGGTCCTCAATAACAAATATGAGAAGTTTGGTACCGAGGGTTTCAACTGTCTCTACACCAAGCCACCCATCATCTACATCAGCGCTGCATCAAGACCTGGACTAGGACAATACATCTGTGCTCAGGTATTACATCACAATTAATATCATGGACTTGTCATTTTATTAAAGCTGGACTGTACTACTTGTAGCTACTAGCGCCCTCTATATAGCAAACAATGCCTAAGTGGTACCCTTTGATCCCCCATGATCCCTTTTTTCTTATGTTAATTGAGAGCTTATTTAATGAGATAACCACCTGTCAGTGACCACGCAGGGAGGTCTAATCCCTCCTGGCCAAACTAGTGCAGACAGGCTATTAAAAAAAAAAAAATCATGTTTTTTGAGGGATGATTTCCATTTCTTTCTTCACCCATTCACCCCTTCAAAACTTAGATGGGGAAAATTTGCCATGAGTTATTTGAATTCCATTTGTCCCCCAAAATTTCATGTTATTCTAATCATAATGCTGTTTTGTATTCATCAGAAATAATATGTTTGACTGTTTATCCAAGAAAAAACTGCATAAAGTTGATAAACTTTCCAATAATTTTTCTCCATAAAAAAAGAGATTATATAAAGGACTATTGTAAATTCCAATTATTGGGAGCTCCTTTTGAGCATATCAGAGCTAAGTAACTGTTGCAATCTGTTGCTTCTGTACAATTGCATGTATAATGAACAATGAATAATATACAACGAATAATAAACAATGTATAATAAGCAATCTATAATAAACAACCTATAATATACAATCTATAATAAACAATCTATAATAAACAATCTATAATAAACAATGAAAAAAGTCTAATGGTTTGAAAAAAAATCTCATTGGATGTTTTCCGTTTTGCCTTTCAGCTTGGTCTTCCACAATCCAGTTTATGTACAGTACCATGTAACACAGTCTTTGGATCCCAACACACGATGGTAAGTCTTTCTAAACAGGTTTCAGTGAGACAGAATAGATGGAAATGAATAATGTGGTCTTTCTATACAGGTGGTCACCCCTTTCACTGGATTGCTCTGATATACAGTAGGACATTGTTTCATTAAAGAGACTGATCGAGGATGATGAATTATAATCTAAAACAGGGTGTTATAAGGGAGCTTTTTCCACATTAAACAACAAAATATTATTATCATGTTTAACAATAGTTGATTATTATTATCTTGATACAGGACAATGCTACATTTAGAGATATTGATCAAGGATGAATTCTGAAATATCATGTAAGATATAATAATACTAGAGCACCAGTGACATTACAGCACATCTTTACAACAAGGCAATATGGTTATAAATCAGTTGTGACAAAGTATTCATTGATTACCTTGCTTACAGGACATTGCTACGTTAGAGAGACCAATTAAGGATGATGCATTGTAACCAATTTCAACCAACTGTGTCATGATCATTAAAAAATGAAATGAAGAGAGTTTTGGTTCATGAAGTCAGGTGCTAAAGGTCACAGGATAACTGATCAATGAGCATACACGTAGACAGAGGCATTTAAGAGATGCAGTTGCATTAATCTTACTTAAAGATAAACTTGAGTTCTGGTAAAAAAAAGAAAATGAATTCTCACAGGATCAAACAAAATTTACACTGAATGTTCAAGATTACAAATAAATGTCATTTGCCAAACAATTGTGGTAGAAAATGTATACTGGCTGAGTAATGAGCATACAAAGATAAGGAAATAAAGGAAGTAGGACCGACACCATTTGTGTAGTCCCATATACATCTTTCTGTGTACAGTTCTTGTTACTTTACCAAGACTGATCCAAATTTATTATGATTTGATGACTCCAGAAACTTGCAGTACACCAATACTTACATGCTACATGATCAACCTTTTCTGATCCATTCCACACCTTTTCTTTCACAATGCAATTGCATGACCAGCACTCAATTTATCTTTAACGATTGTTGTAATGATTACATTGCTTACAGGACATTGCTACGTTAGAGAGACTGATCAAAGATGATGAATCGTCTTCCAAGACTCCACTGTTGGTTGTAGCTAATGCAGGCTCACCTATGGCTGGCCATACTGATAATCTCAACAGACTACGGACCATCTGTGATGAGCATAATCTATGGCTACATGTGGAAGGGTAAGGGTATAGTCAGGAGCTCTAAGAGGGTGTTTCACCAAGACTAAGATCGAATTTAAATTGGACTTTACTATGGCAGGCCATTCATGCCACTAGTTCCTCTAACCATTCCTGGCATTGGTTTCTCAAGGGACGTATAAAACGTGGTCATAAATCCACAGAAATAACCTTTTTTTGATAGTCCATTATTGAAGGAAAAAGTATTATCTAAAATTCATAATTGAGAGACGGTGATAGCAACCAGTGGCATGAACGGCCCATCATAGTTAAGTCCAACTTAAAGTCGATCTTAGTCTTTGTGAAACACTCCCCTGTACTTGGTATAGATGATTAGTTGATTGGTTCTCTGTTGATCTCTTTACTGCAGATTGTGGTGAGAATTTAAGGCCATGCAGATACTGTAATAGGAATTATATATATCATGAAAGTATTATGTACACAGTTACAAGAAAAAGTGATATCCATCTGTGATTTTAGGGAAAGCATTGTTTCATAAAATTTGCCTCTTTTCACTCAGTGGATGGGTGGATGAGAGCCATGTAGTTTACTGATTTCTTATCTTACAGAGGGACGGTATGCAGACTTGTTGTCTATTGATATTGGGTATGGGTAGATTGACACTGTTATAATTGCAGTTCACATCTGAGTTCATCTATATTAGCTTTCAAACTTCAATTGGCATCAAGTCTATTATCATATCATTAATCAGGACACTTTTATTGTACCCGTTTCTATTCAGTCACAACCTGGCCACCCTTGCTCTAAGTACCGTGCCTTCATCAATACTGGTAAGTCATCTGGACCTTCTTATCTATTGTACTAGCATTGTTATTTGTAAGAGGGCAACATACAAAACATTTTAAAAGAAATTGATGTTACTAGTCAGGCAATGATAGTCCAGAGGCAGTCGATTGCAATTTGTTTTTCCAGTGAAAGTTACAAATTGATCAACTAGTATCTCTTCTGATTGAATGAAGATGACATATAACTATTGCTGTTAGTGTTGATATATATTATCCTTATCATATTTGGTATTATCAGTGTCATTTTTATCTTCAAATATATCATGAGAACCATAAATTTAATCATATATGTTTCTTCTATATATTTGTTATCACTGTTCTTTTCCCCTATTTTGTAAGTATTTATATCACTGGTTTTATTTCTATTTTCATCAAACTAATTATCATCACCATTATTATCATCATTATCATTATTATCTTGTGATTACAGGCAGCTAAGAGAGTGAACAGCATGACAATCCAGCCAGGCGTATGGCTTGGTCTTCCTGGTACACCCGCTGTTGTATCCTTTCAAAACATCTGTAAATATACCCTGTGGGTGATACCAAGGTTGCCAGTTTGTGGCATGTTGGTGTGCCCATGACATGCAACATCTTGAATAATTTATTGGAAAGACTCAAATGTCTTATGTCTAATGTCAAAAAAGTATTGTGAAATGCACTTGCAATTTCTTGTACCTTCCATCCATGTTGCAGTTTTTAGTATAGCTAGAGAAAATAGTACCATATTTGTTTCATGATGCACATGCATTGATTCAAAATTGGAAATTAAAAAATCTTATGTGACGTATGTTCGTAAGAGGGAGAAAATTTTTTGCACTAAGTCCATTAACTTGACTTGCGTCTGGCTTCAAGTTAACGATGCAGTATTTTTTTTTTACCGTGACACATTGTGACATTTTTCTTAACATAATTTTTTGTTCAAAGACATTGTACAAAACTGCTGATCCTGCTTTGGTAAGGCATATTTTAATCTACAAATGTTTGTCGTCAAACCTATACTGAAAGTCAAGAATTTGGCATAGTAACACAAATCAGAGGCATAGATATATTTAGTCCAGACAACAGAAAGATAACATATTGAAAGGGGGAAGTATGAAATCTGTTTTTATGTTTCTTTGACGTGTCAAATGTCACTCAGAGTTAAATTGCTTTCATAAATGTACTATTTTACTTAAATGTATCTTGGAATGTACTGCAAAATCAGCCTTATGTTTCATGAATGGTAGGAGAACAAAGTAACAGTTGTTTTAAAAATAATTTGAAGTAAGTTTTTTCTTAACATTTCTAGTTGAGAATAGTTATAATCTGTCATACTTTATGCTATTGAATTAGTGAATTTGTACAGTTATTAATCAGTGTTCATGTACCTGCTATCTCACTAGGGGATATTAATGAGTAAATTTTGTTTGTCTTAACAGAGCCTTGCAGCAGGACTGTGTTCGTCTCAACCCTTAGAGAGGTTAGGTGCTCTACCACTCTGGCTGTCTCTTCAATGTATGGGTCATGATGGTATCGTATCCAAGCTACACCATGCTGCAGAACTGGTAAGACTCTCATTCTTGAGGATTGGTAGATAGATAGATGTGTTGGGAGGGGAAGGGGTTGTACTTCCTTTTAGAGAGATTAGGTGTCCTTCCTTTCTGGCTATCTCTTCAATGTATGGAATTAAAGCTACACCATGCTGCAGAACTGGTTAGTCTCTCATCCATGTAGATTGGTTGATAGATGGATTGGAAGGTTAGGGATTGGAGGGAAAAGGGGGAGGGGGAGTCCCTTTCCCAAGAGAAGAGAGATTCAGAGCACTCCCTCTCTGTCTTGCCCTTCAGTGTACCGGTCATGATGGCATCATATCTATGATACACCACACTGCAGTCTATCATCCTTTTGGATTGTTTACATGAATAGATTTACTAGATAAGGGTATTGTTTGGGGGTGGGGTAGATGTCGAGATTTCTCAGCCTCAGGCGAATTGGTGCACTACCTCTTTGGCTTGCTCTTCAATGTATGGGTCATGATATACATGTGCTGAAGACATCCTCTATTAAGTGTGCCTAATCAAGCAAAAGTGGATAACAGAAGATTTCCTTCGCCTCTGGGTATAAGTTTAAAGTGAAAGATTTATTAGAACAGTATTATGGCACTTCACTATTTTGATTACTTTACATAACAAAGCTATATAGATTCAGTGTAAAACTTTGAATATGACCTAAAAGCTTGATGTTGACCTCTTTTTCTTTCTTTTTTCCACAGAGTCAACAGATGTCTCAACGATTGAACTCCCTTGGTGCCATTAACTTAGCAGTAAGTAGACACTTTGAGATAGTTTAGTAGGAATCTTTTTCGTGCTATGAACACTTTACCAAGTACACACCTGAAGATATTCTTATAAGATTCAAATTAGTTATGTGTCAATGCAATGACTACAAAATAAGGTTTTATTGTTTTTAAAAGTTTAAAGTCTATTCATTCATTTGATGATGAATGAAGACTACAGTACAAAGTTTTATAATGCATAACCTAGATTTTTGTTTTTGATGAAAAATGACTAGATATAATAATAATATTAGCTATTTTCACGTAGCTCACATATCCATCCCAGGGGATGCTCAAGTTATGTACAAAGTACCCTGACTTTTAACCCAGCTGCCTAAGGCGCTGAAATCATTCAAGGAGTAATATCCTATGAGGAACTCATTTTACTACACCTGGGTGGAGAGTGCCAAATGTAGATTAATGTCTTTCCAAAGGACATTAGTGATGCAGTACGACTGGAACCGGGAACCATACGTTTTTACACATTCAAATTCAGATTCAGGTTTTATTGTCCACATTAAAAACACAGAAATTTGGCCTCCACTGGCAGGAGATAACAATTTATGACATAAAAATACATAAATGTGCACAAAACAAATACATCAATTGGATTAACAAACAGTTGAATACATTCTGACAAAATTAAGAGGAGATAGCAGAGTAAGATGAGAAAAGTAATAAAGGAAGCTGAGCAAGAAAAGACAGGAATGTAGGTGAGGGGAAGAGAGAGTAGAGAGAATAGACATACATGTTTGATTTCATGAAACAATCATTCATTTATGTTTTGTGTAGGACAAGAAACAAGCTCGAGTGGACAAGGAGATCACATTAGAGGGCTCACTCTCTGAAATCATCAGCAGAACAATACAAGTCTTCGTAAGTATACCTCCCCATCAGACCAGGGGGGGGGGGGTGTTTCACAAAGATTCTAAGTCGAACTTATCTCTACGTTGGACTTATATATTATGGAGAGCCATTTGTAGCCTTATAATGAAAAATATTCAAAAGCAAAAATTCAAGTATTTTAGACTTCATGAATTCCACATAAGGAACATGATATCTCCCATGATAATAGAAAATATGAAAGATTTGAATCAACATTTTATGCCTTTTAAAATAACTTTTTAAAAATATTTTCAAGGGTGCCAACGGCTTTCCATAATTGTAAGTCCAACTTAGAGACAAGTTCAACTTAGGATCTTTGTGAAACACCCCCCAGGCCCATTTATTATAAAGCCTCCTGATTGATCATAAGGTTAATATCGAGCGTAAGTCTATGGCTCATTGTGTACTGATCAAACTTAAGATCAATCATAACTCTTTATAATGCGCTGCCCTTGTCTTTCAAATTCTCTACTAATAGGTATTTAGATTCTTTCCTCAGTCATTGTAGGGGTCATTTGCTATGGGTATTCATTCATTTAATTTCCAGTCTAGAGGTTGAGAGTTCAAATCCATGCTAGGTAGTTACACCTCTAGAAAAGTATTAAAATACAGTTAGCTAATCCAGATGAAGTAAATAGGTCATTTGAATCAACGTAATGATGACAAAATATTCTCTAAGAATCAAACAAAAATTACATGTTAAAAACTACCAATTTATAAAAATTGTTTGTTTTAAATGATTAATGAGCAATGAAAAGCAAGAAAAGCAAGAAAATCATCCTGACACACATGCATAGCAAGGGAATTCTCATGTGCAATTGAATGTTATCTCCAGGATGTTTTCATTATCTTTTTTAATCCGATAGTATAAAATCTCCACCTATGGCTTGATAAACAATTCTAAATCACTTTGAGCTAGTTTTTCTCAAATTTGAATTTCTATACCTGATCCCAAGATTAGCTTTAGGATACGTATTATTTTCATTAACACTTCATGTAATGGCCAATAATGAATATTCTCTATCATGCATTAATATACGAATAATGAATGTTTATGAGTTCAATAGTGTGAAAATCAATGCTCAATGGTGTAGTCATTCAATAGATTATTTAATGAATATCATGTGACCAACAATCCTCCAATCAAATGGCAAGGATCTACTTAAATTTATAATTTTTAATTATCTATAACTTGTTTTCCCTGTAGTCCCAAGTGGATGTGGTATCACCTGTCGTAGTCTTCAAATACGATGACGGTATGGAAGCTCCCGGTCGAGCTTTTGCTCAATACGCTTCATCACAGGATGAATCTGATGAAGGGAAGCAGCAAAATACATTACCCAAGCCTACTCTTGATGCAGTCAATACATGGGTAAGCTTATATTCATGGTGGAATCATGTCTCATAATAGTCTGGTCTCATTCTTAAAGGGATCGGGTAACTTTGTCTCAGATTCTGAAACAAAATCCTGGGTTTAGCTCATGCTGCAATGATAATTATAAACCTTTAGGTCAGTCAGGAATCCCATGACTTTTTCAAGCCGACCGCCTGTCTGATTATCAAGATATTTATGATTGGAAATCAAAATCAAATTTTGCTTTTTCCTAACAGTTTTCATAACACTACAGTCTATTGGAGAAAACGAGTATGTTATAACCAGTCACTCAAAGATTTTTTACTTTTTTGAGGCACTTCATGATTATTTTGAAGCGCATGTTTTTTAGGGCTTCAATATTACACCATATCACAGACACTGATAACACGTAGGGCCATGCATCTCAGATTTAAATGCATACCCTAAGGAGCACCTTAGATATGGTTTGGTGATAGTGTCACAATCAAATAAATGAATAACATGAATTGGCGAATTTTAATGGAATGTTGAGGTGTTTCGTCCCTCTGATATGGGATATAAATATAACAGTTATTAATTTGACTTTCAAGAGTGGCATTCCAATTGGAACAATACGTTGGCGTTCTTATTCTGCTATTTTCTAATTAGCTTATAGATGTTTTGATCTTTTTTAGTACACAAGTACAAGTACACAATCTACACATATATTTTATATATTCATGTATGTAAAATCATTCCTTTCATTCTTTGTATCAGTTATAAATAAAGTTGAATGAAATAAAGACTGTACCAAGTCAGATAAATTCCTAGTTAAGACTTTTTTTCTATTCATATGTATAACTTCATACTACTGTAGGCAAAGATAATGCTTGCAAATATACATTTATGTATAATTTGTATACCTCTACCCCTGTTTATATGTTCAATTCAACCTTTCGACTTGGACATGTAACTGATTGGAATTATCTTGTTTGTTTCAGTTGGGAGCTGAGCTTGGTTCCTTGGAGCCAAAGATTGGTCTAGACATTGTAGAAGGAGACCAGGAGGGTGTTTGTATTAGGTTCAGTCCCATGACGAGTGCTCCATGTAAGTATAATCTAGCAGTTACATGTACAAGATGAGTGAGAAGTTAACCCTCTATTGTAAGATTGGTCTAGGGCACTACAGAGGGAAATATTAAGTTAATGCTTGCATTGACATTATTGTATATATCTTCAGTGTCAGACTAATGCTCTTGCTTCTTCATAAGAAATAATTTGATGTATGTGGAGTATATTATAAGTTCCATCCTCTTTATCTCCTTTCTTTTTCTCTTCTTTTCATCTCCTTATTAGTATTAAGTGATGGTATTTCATGGTGTCTAAAGATGTGCATAACACAAAATATAACCCAATTTAAACAATGCATTATATCTCGTGTTGGGACATGCCATATCAACTCATTTTTTTGTTTTTTTTTGTTTGTTTTCGTTCTGACTTGCAGATAGAGGAACATCATCAGAACATATAGACTCGTTTGTTGAAACCCTGAAAACCCTCATAGTAAGTAAACAGTTGAAGCAACTCATATATAAAACATGTTGTAATATATAAAGAAAACATTGGAAAGTTGGTTTTGTTTTTAATATATCTTTTTATACATGTATTTTGAAATCAAAAGACCCTTATATGAAAAGTTTATGTTACTTCCATTATAATACTCATAAGATGTTTTGTACACATTTTGTTGTGAGGAACACTTATTTCTGTTCAAAACTTTGATTTATTTATTTTCTGTGATGTGTAATCTTGCTGTGCCATTTTTTTGTTGTATCAAATGTTAAGGGTACTATGCATTAGGGAATGAGTGGCATGCATTCCGGTTAAAACTTAGTTTTATGTAGTTATAGTTGATTGAACAATTGGAAGGTAATTGGATCAATGTCTTTTAATCAATCAATGTCTGTTGTAAGGTAGAATGTGAATGTTATGATAAAATGATAAGGACGTTAAAACTTATCTATTGATTATTTTGTGCAGTCAAAGCTGAATGTGACGATAGAGCAGAGAGGACCATTCCAAGAATTAGCATCAGCTAAAGAAAACTTGACAGTGATTGATAGTGAGAACCATGCAGGACTTGGCATTGTGCAGTAAGTTATCAGATCTATTATTCTCTCCTTTTCACTATTCACTTTGTCACTCCCCCTCTCCCTTCACCCTTCCCCTCTCTCTCTCTCTCTCTCTCTTGCTCTATCTTCTCTTTATCTGTCCCTCAATCCACCCCTCCCCCCCCCCCCATCTCTGGCTGTTAAAAAAATTCAACAGGCAAGCAATATGGCAATACCTTTGTATATTACAACTTTTCATGCAAATTGGAGAACAATTGGTGCTATATCTCACATACCAAGTATCTTGCAATACAATTGGTCAAAATGAGGCCACATGACATTTGTGATTCTGTGTTTCTGCTTATGATAAAATAAAATTTGTGAACAGGTAGGGATAAAGGAACAACATTTTATCACTATGAAAATGGAAAAATGCACCAGGATTGAGTATTTTCTTAACAAAGCGTTGTTTTTTCAAGTTTTGTTGTTGTCAATACATGTTTGGAAACCATTATGGTTTAATTAGTTACATTATCAACTGAAGTATTAGTGGTAATACAAATGTTACAATATACAAGCATAACTGGAAGCATTCCTGTAACATGATTTATTTTCTCTCTCTCTCTCTCTCTTTCTCTCGTAATAGATTCATTCCAGATTATCTAGCAAACCAGGACCCCGAGTCTGAGCAGACCAAGCGAGAGGTCAACAAACTCAACACAGAACTCGTTCAGAGGCTCCAGGCTGGAGAAGAGGCCAGCCATAGAGGGCGCTATCAGATAACACAGACAGCTGACGAGACGGTTGCCATGGCAATCAATGTGGTGGACGGTGATGCCAATTTGGAGGAGGTTCTTGACATGATCTGCGAGATTGGCCAGGAGCTTGAAGATTCATCTCAGGTACAATTTGTAGAATTTTATTGACTCTTTGACCCCCTCTCGGGGTATGAGAGTACAAACAAACATAAAAGTATAAATAGCAATGCAT
Organism: Strongylocentrotus purpuratus; assembly: GCF_000002235.5. Taxonomy (NCBI): domain Eukaryota; kingdom Metazoa; phylum Echinodermata; class Echinoidea; order Camarodonta; family Strongylocentrotidae; genus Strongylocentrotus; species Strongylocentrotus purpuratus. The sequence goes on from NW_022145599.1 coordinate 36,438,569, forward strand.
GACTTTTGAATACAATTCTCATACATTATACATAGATAATGACACAAGGATACAAACGATAATAGGTATATAGTGTATGAAAGTACAAACATGAATAATGAACCAACTAGTAAACACAAAGTATATATACATGTACAATGTAGATAGTGACAATAATAAAATGTATAAATATAATGCAGTCTATTTACAAGCTAAATAGTAAACAAAGTAGGCTGTTTCACTAGGTAGGGGTACTCCAAAGTTTGTAATAGACCCTGAACTTTGTCTTCTGATGAATAGAGAAACCCACAAGTTTTACTATGGGATTGAGTCCGTGTAATCAGTTGTATGCAGTGACAGAGTCAGGGAGGCGGCACATTGACCAGTGCCCACCTGTTGAAGCTTGTGTGGCAATCTTTAAGCGTGATGTACCCATCCAAATTGACTTCTTGTGTCCGTTTAAATTTTTGAACTAATTTTTCCAAATTGTGCCCCCATCTCCATTTTACCAAATTCTAAATTAGCCCTGATTAGTATGTATTTCTGTATAATTACATGCTTTGAACTTGTCCGTTAAGTACTTTGTTATTTGTTGGGCTCTGTTTTACCCCTCGCAATGTTGATAAGTTTGTTAATCCTGGCTGTATTGTGTCTCCCTCTTTCTGTTACAGTTCTTAGAGACGATGTCAGAGTTGATACTCAAAGGTATCCTAGAAGCTGAGAAACAACTGGAGATAGAGAATGAAAACAAGCTCATTGAGGAGGTCAGTGCGCCCATTGGATTCTTTGTCATTTAGTTATTTTGTATCATTTAGTTATTTTGTAATATTTTGTAATTTATTGTAATAACTAATCTGACAAGCGTATCAATCAAGTCATGATTCATACCACAAAACGATATTACAAAGTTGGCTATGGATTACTTCATGAAGATTGAATATTAAAAAATACACATATAAATAGAGGGTTATCAGAAATTATATTCCTCATACTAAGAATCTTGCTCTACGTTTGGTCAAAAGTAAATCAGGTGATTAAAGATAGTTTGCCCATTATTGATGGGAGAAGCAATAAGTTTGTTACACTGTGTAGATAGCATACATGCCAACTGTTCAGATTAAAGAGGAACATTCCTCTTTTTGGGAGAAGATAATTATCATTTTAATGCAGGTGTTCCTCTTCCTGTACAAATTTGTCTGTAGTATTGAATAGGAGTTAGGATTGTTCCTCTTTTTTTTGAAAATAGCATAATTTGTACAGATTTCTGATTTTCAAATGTTGGCATGTATGAGATAGTACTACTATCTACACAGTGCAACGCACTTTCACTGAAGATAGAGGTACTATCTACACAGGGCAACGCACTTTCACTGAAGATTATCCAAAAGCGCACTAAAACAGGCGTAATTAAGCGTGCATTACCAATGAGCGCAATTAAAGCAAACACATGCGCGCACTGTACCCTCTAGGGGTTGGGTTAAACTTTTAACTTTTTTGGTGTGAATTTGGGCCTGGTGTCTTTCATATAGATGCATACACGTCCTTTTCTTTTTGTAGTTAAATTGTTTAAGATGTGGATTACTAGCAAATAATCACCTTTTGGTTTTGGTCTCGTCGATCAGAATGTATACGCTATCTTTCCTCAGCTTTGCTTCGTAAAGAAAGCTACATCCAGATCGCCTTGGAAGTGATAGTTTGTCCCATCACCTTCACCAACGGTAGTTATTTGCTTACTATCACATCTTGATAGCTACCTAACCATAGTTTTCTTTGATGTGATCACCGGACTTCAGCTGTCATTCTCCTGCTATGTAATTGTTCTTTTCATCATTGTCTTACTCTTCTTATCACCTGCTCATCGTGCACATGTTATCACCACAATACTCATAGTACAGTTAAACCTGTCTATAAAGACCACTTAAGGGATGACAAAATAGCCGTCTTTGCAGGCAGGGTGACTTTATGTACAGGTGCCTATAGCACATGTTTCAATGAGAAACCATTTTCAAGGGAAACATCAAATGTGGTCTCTGTAGACAGGTGGTCACTAAAGCAGGTTTGACTGTATTCTCCTCATAGTCGGTCCTCATCTGTAATGTTTGTTTATTGTTTATCTTTCAGGGTGTATTACGGCAGGTGCATCTAGTAGGTTCGCTTCTCAACTTGTATTCTCATATTCAGCCCTCATCTGTAATGTTTGTATATTGTTTATCTTTCAGGGTGTATTATGGCAGGTGCATCTTGTAGGTTCGCTTCTCAACTTGTTTTCTCATATTCAGCCCTCATCTGTAATGTTTGTATATTGTTGTATCTTTCAGGGTGTACTACGGCAGGTGCCTCTGGTAGGTTCCCTTTACAACTGGTTTTCACCTCCTCCAGAAGCTGTCATCAAGGGTAGAACACTCAACCTATCATCAGGTAGGTAACATGTCGATTGACCACTGTGAGTCCTCTATCTATCGTAGAAGTGTCATAGTCGAGTGGTTTAAGCACTTGCTTAAAATTTAAGGGTCGTGGTTGGATCCCTGATACGACACTATTGTCATTTGGCAAGGCATGACTCTTCATTTGCCACACTCGACCCAGGTGAGGTTAATGGGTACCTGGCAGGAATTAATTCCTTGAAATGCTAGAACGCTAATGGCAGCTAGGCTAAAGCCGGGGTGATAATTGGTGTGCCTCGGAACAGAATTTCTAGATAGACGGCGCTATAGAAATGCCTATTATTATTATTATCTGTTATGAAATCTCATCAGATCATAAAAATTAAAAAGAGAAAAATTGATAACAGCAAGAGTGTATAGGGTGATACACATAAGTCTGCATAGGTTCATGCTGTTCTTGCAAAATTGTTACAAATTGTTTTGGAAATACTATATTTACACCACCAAATTAGTAAGAATAAGCCAGTTCACGGTTGCAGTCTGAGCATGAGCAGATAAAGGTCATTGCAGAACAAATTGTGAAATACACGTAGACAAAATACTGGATACGTGCTCATGAAAGCTATGTAATCATTATTCATTCATGCACTCCATGATACACAGGTGGAAGTATTCTTTGAAAAGGGGGGAAAAAGGGCTATTTATGTAGCACCTCCATCGCTGTAGGAGTGATTATTTCAAAATCTACAAAGTGGGACTCTTCATGTTTGAAGATCTGTGGATATTCGGGGTCATTGCAGTAATGTGCTAACCGTGAACTGGTCTATTGTATAATGATACATTTTTGTGATATTAAACTGTTTGAAAATTAGGTTGTTTTCCTTGACCCTTGTTCCATTGATTAAAGTGTGTCATTTGTAAAGCCAGTTGAAAGACTTTTTAATTTATTAACTTTTTGTTAGTGAGAACTAACTGATAGGCCCTGTATAGATCCAGAAGGGCATTCACACTGTTAGACAATCTTCTGGATCTAAACACAGGATGATACTTTTTTCCCAAAGAAGTTCACTGTAAGTCTTTAAAATAACTCAGTAATATTGCCTCAGATTCTAAAACAAAAATCCTGGATTTAGCTCATGCTGCAAACATAATCATAAACCTTTAGGTCAGCCAGGAATCACATGATTACAAGCCGATTGCCTATCTGATTATCAAGATATTTATGATTGGAAATTTCATTTTTAGTTTTCCTAGCATTTTTTATAAGACTACAGTCTATTGGGAAAAAAATGAGTATGGTAAAACCGGTCGCTCAAAGATTTTTATTTTTTGAGGAACTTCATGATTATTTTGAAGCGCAATTTTTTTTAGGGCTTCAATATTACACCATATCACAGACACTGATAACACGTAGGGCCATGTATCATAGATTTAACATTGTTAAACGATGCCTTTAATGTGATGATGTGAGAGATTGAAATCCTATTTCTGGTTGCATTCATTGTCAGGTTCCCTTGAGAGTACAGAGAAGACATACAAGCTCCACATGCAGGTCCAGGAGGAGTCCGCCTCTCCTATCAAACAACGACCAGCCAGGACTCCTACGAAGCCAGCAGAAGAGAAACCTGCCGTTCAGAAACGAGACTTAGAGGAAGCTGTTGATCCTGCCGTGACGCCATCAGAGACGGAGAGTCCAGCCACTAACAGTCTGAGTGAGGGTAGTAACGCAACAAGGTAGGCATGCAGGGGTTGCGGTTTAATAAAAATGTGGATTTTTTATGTACATGCATTATTATTCTGAAACAATACCTATACAACATTTCTTATCTTCTTTCTACTTTCAAAAGTATGAACCTTGAAATTATCCTTCATCATTGGCTTATGAGTTTTGTGAATTTGAACCTTGCTACAACACCATTGACATGTATCCTCAATGCGCTACTAGATTTGATGCCAAATAATTTTGAGATGGGATGCAATTGACTATAAAATATGTTTTTCATTAAAACTATGATTTCTGTAAATTATGTTTTACATGCTTAAAATGTGTCAACCAGAATGCTAGACCTCTAAAGCTGAAGTAAGCTACCCTACCACAGGTGTGCATATCAATTACAGATGAGATGGGACTGTATACATGTATTATATTTGAGTTTTATCAACTCTACTCTCTTTCTGCATTCTACATCGCATGCTGTCAATGTTGCAACCAGAATGCTTAACGGCTTGAAGCTGAAGAAAGCTTCACCACCCAAAGAGACCTTTGCCAAAGCAGATCTCTCAAACTCTATCCTCTCCTCCATGGCTGCAGGATCTCAAGGTCTGGATTATGAAAGTGATGATAGTGTCTTCATCAAATAACTTCATAAAAAATCTTTCTCTCATCTGAAATAGTGTCCAAAGGTAATCGCTTGGTATGAGACTATAAGCACTCTGTGGTATGCCATTCCTAGACACATCATCTTGTACCAGCTATCTTTGTAGCTCCCTGGCACTACATCTTACCCCTGTCTCAGTTTTGTTTGTCTTTGGCTGACGCTCTCACTTGTTTCACACATGAACCTCTCAGCTTAAAATGGATGGCGCTCCTTTTGCCCTTGCAAACCATTTTGTTTTAGCTGCACTTGAATTATTGAATGAAAGAGCTTGTTTATTCACTTTCTTGATACCTGTGTAGATTTTGCAAGATTTTGTTTCCAGCCTTTACACTTATTTTTTTCTCATTCATGAAATAATCGTGCACAAGGAAATTAAAAAATTTAGCTCTGACACTTTGTTTCATTTGACACAAATTAATTTTGACATCAAATACAGCTTGAAATTGGGGAATGAGGAGAGCGATTGGAGGATTCAAATCGGCTATCCTTGGGATTATGGGGTTATTTTTGGACAGAGTTTATGAAGCACATACTTTGATAGGCAATTGATACATGTGAATTAACATCTACAAGTAGTGGCTGATAGAGACGGACAGAAGATACCTTGTATATCAATGATTACTATGGACTATGGATCCTCCAAGTTTTCAAAATATTCTTGCCACCAGCAGGGCCCCCCAGCACCCACTTTATACAACTTGCCCCATTCTAAAAGCATGTAGGGAGTACACCTTTGTATCACTTTTGCACTGACTATTAAAACAACATAGGTTTCAATCAAATGTGCTTTAAACCATAGGGCCTACATTGCAGGTCTTACTGTTCATTTTTTCCATCTCATTAGATTGGTTGTTTCAGATTTGATGCTTCTTTGTGCAGTAAAGACAAAAACTGTTGCACTCATCTAGCTTAAATTGGGAATTTGACTAGTGATTGAGAGAATTTGAGATTCCCACACGAATTGTATCATGAACAGGAATTTATTTTGCAATGTGTTTAAGTTTCTGGTGATAAAAATAGTCATCATTAATTATTATTTAAAGATACTGGCTGCATAAGTTCTAGTTTTCTATTACCCCCTTCTTCTGTCTTCAGTATGTTGTTGAATTGAAATACTTCTTTTGTCCCTGTTCACACTCCTCTCATGTTTCCTGCAGATGTATGTTAGTTTGTCTGTGTTCACACTATACTGTATGTATACGCTGAAGTTGTTGAGCTTATATCCCTTTAAATACTGGTAGCTTGAGTACTCAGACATAGGTTGTGGTCTATGTTATCACTGTATAATGTCTTACGGTTCCCTGTTTATACTATTCTCCTGGCTGTTTGTGTTTGCTCACTTGATTAAAGTAGTTCAGATTTCTTGCTGGATATCTCCCCTTTTAATGCTACACTATATCTATGCCTGTCTATGTTTAGCTCTAACTGTTTTGATTGATGTTACAGAGATCCAGGCAATGGTTCACAAAACTCTTATACATCCAATTGAAGCACACGTAGAAACAAACTAACATGCATTTCAATAGGAGGTTGGTTAACTTGTACTGGTACTTATGTCGGTTCCATGAAACAGTGCCTTTCGTTTGTGGAGTAATCTGTATTTCCTGTTAGCCCCATATGCCTATTCAGGTTTTTCTCAGTTTGCCCTTTAGAAGTCTATCTGGATGGATGTAGTATGTTAAATCCCCAGTCCTGAAAAGGACTCTTGGTAATCTTTCTTGAGGGTGTGTAGTCCTGAAAAGGACTGTTGGTGTAGTCTTGAAAAAGACTGTTGGTTATCTTTCTTAGCTTTAGTTCTAAGGAAAACTATAGCGCCGATTGGAGAGGATGGGTCGTCAGGACTACACACCCTCAAGAAAGATTACTGAGAGTCCTTTTTAGGACTCCTTTTTAGGACTCCTCAATCCTCCCTCTCTCTCACGTGGTGCATCCTCAAGCCTACTGTATATGTCTATAGATATTCTGTCTCATTGTTTTGATAGACATGTGTTGATTTTATTTGATTACTTGTCTGATGATTAGGCTACTAGTTAGACTATGTGATTACTTGTATGATAATATCTGCAGTCTGCCGACAAGCTTCACCTTTTTTGCCACCACCTGATTTTTGTTAATTGATGGTTATCCAAGACATTCACTCTTATCATTGCTTGCTGCACACCTTGGTAGACATATAATTTGAAGCTGTAGCTTTTAATTTGATAATGTTAGTTACAAGTGAGATATGATCATAATTCTAGCTAATGGATATGATGTATTTTAATGCAGAGTATGATATCAAATAGAAAAGTTTGAAATGAAATGTTATAATTAACCATACTTCTTCTGTCATTTTAGGCAGCAAAATCTTAACCATTGTTTTCAAGTAACACAAAAGTGACAAAACAATAAGCTATGAAGGTGGGATTACCCTTAATACTAAACTAAAAAGATATTGCTCTCAGAAGTCACACATTTTTGTGCTTTACAGAATGAAAGAAAATTGACCTGTTTGCCTCGTTTACCCCTCTTTTCTCTTTCACCCCCATTTTCTAGTGGTAGCAGCTTCCAGGAGGTGAGTGCAAGTGACATGAAGGACCTGACCACTGAGAGTGAAGGGTTGGATATGAAATGAGGGACAGACATCTTGTGGTAATCACAGGTACATGGCGTTATTCCACAGCAGCTCAGATAATCTAGAAGGTGTTTTCAACCAGCATAGGATTTTTTTTACACACCCTGTACATGTCTAGCTTGGATTAATATGCTGTAAGAACACGAAAGTATTTTATTCCTCTATTTCATTTTGTGTTTGATTTTAAAGTCTCATTTTTAGCCTTGTCTCATCTGGTTGCCTCTACATGAAGGTTCTTGTGATAGAATTCAGAAGAAAAAAACGTTTCCAACCAATAGAAAAAAACAATACCTGCATCCGTTTTAGTTGTTGCTTATTCAAGTACAAGTATTGAGAGTAATACTTATTTCATTCCATGTAATGCTTACTGATGAATTATTTCATATAAATGTATCGTTATAATTACTTTTAGCCTCGTCTCATCTGGTTCCTTTTAAATATTCTTGCGATAGAATTAAGAAAAAACAAGTCCAACCAGTAGAAAAGAACAATACCTGCATGGCTGCATCAGTTTTAGTTATCACTTATACAAGTATTGAGAGTAATACTTATTTCATTCCATGTAAGGCTTAATAATAAATTATTTCATATAAATGTATTGTTATAGTAAGTTATAAAATAATCATTCAACCCTTGAACCATCATTTGAGTATTTGTTAGAATTATATTTTTCATTTGCTGATGTTTTCTTATTTTGCCTTTTAAGTTTAAAAGGTTGATATGTATATTGGTCTGTGTATGCTTAAAAAGCAATGTCTACATTAAGCAGTCTTATTTATGTTGCTAACCATTGTGTATCTCAGTTATTACAGTTTTTAAAGGTTAAGAAAATCTGTTCTATATCATATCATATCACATCCTTGTATTTCAACTTTTTACGTGCTAGGTATTAGTTATAATGTTTTAAAGATATGTTTCATCAATAATATGGAGAACAAAAGATAATTGTGTGCAAATAGTCTGTATACTTCATCCTAGGGCCTGGATTATCACTGCATATTAATTAATGATTGATGATTGTTTTACCTGACTTCTAAGAAAGCATGTGTGTGCTTGTAAGTAAGCAACCAGGGGATCAACGGCTTTAAGTCCTCTCCAAGGGACTCTGTAATGAGTATTAATGCCTTACCAAAGGCATGTTCTTCATATTTGTGAAAGGACGCAGTCAACAGTCATTTTGAAAAGTAATAATTGGGTAGAGGAAGGAGGGAGGAACTTGTACACACTCTTAGTGAGTTATATTGATGGGATGTGCTTGTAGGAAAGATATTAATTGACAATGTAAGAAAATGTTATACTCAAAGAGGTGTTCTAAATTTTATGTTATCTGTAGAGTAAAATAACTTTATTCCGAACTAAACTTTTTATCCATCAAGAACATTTTCAATTTATGGTAAACTGGAAAACAATTTCCTCCGAAAATGTCCATGTTCTGCCATTTACATGTATATGGTTTATTAATTTACCCAAGAATTCATTTTTGGGGGGAATTATTAATTAATTACTATTTTGTAAAGATGAATTTTTATGTTTTTGTATACTTACATGTAAGTAAAATGGGATCAGAAATTTTACTATTTCAGTATGCTTGCAAGAATGGGCAGTGTACATGTATCATTATGTGTTAAAATAATATATTACCTTATCGGTACTTGATTGAAAGGGCATTTACTATACACAAACTATTTTTTCTCTGCTATCATACCGAGGGGTCTTCAAATTATCATAATATACCTAAATTGTAATAAATTATCTCTTAATGTGTGCGCTATTTTAGGTGACTGCTTAAGTGGGCAGTTCACAAATATTATCTCTTATATGTAACAAATGTAGATAAATAAAAACTACTTTACTTGTAACACAACCTTTTAATCATGATTTCAAAGCCAGAATAGCATTGAAATATGACTGATGAAAACGTAGCATTATCGTAATGTTTGCAATACAAGGGGATATCTGAGGGGGAAAAAAATGTACAGTGATTTGTAAAATAAAATCCTTGTATTCAGATATCTTTCCTCTCAATAGCTAATACTTATTTATATATTTTGTAAAAGAATTTCTTTGACAATTATTTGTAGAAAAAATATATGAGGGATCAATAAAAGCTCTTTTCACTTGTAGGAAATATGTTGAAATATTTGGTAATCATTTGATTTTTTTTCAAAGAGTGTGTGTGGGGGGGGGGGGGGTGTGGGGGTCTAAATGAAGCACTCTTTACATATAAAAGACCGCTATTCATTTAGTCACGAGTTATGGATAGCGGTCCTTATGAATAGCGAGGTAAATTGTCTATGGTTTGCTCGCTATTTATAAGAGCCGCTATTCATAAGGACCGCTACTCATTTTGTCAGGTGTTATGAATAGTGGTCCTTATGAATAGCGGTCCTTATGGAAAGAGAGCTTGTCCCATTGTGTGTGGGGGTAGTGTTTGTTTTTATGTGCTCCTTAGAATATATACAAAGTGATTTAAGAGTGGAATTTTTAATTTATTTTTATTATATTCTTCATAGACATTCATTCAAGAAAATAAGTTGACCAAAAGTCGGGACTCATTTGAAGTCTAATCAAGTCAAGACAAGTAATTTATGAGAAGGGAAAGGAGCTCTTTTTTTAAATTGGGGCACTTATCATAAGTAAAAAGGGACACTTATTAGAAAGAAAAAGGGGCACATTTGAAAATAAAAGGTGCGCTTATTTGAGTTAAAAAAAGGGTAGTTATTAAAAGGGGAAGGGGCACTTCATACAAAGGAAAGGGGGCCATTGTCCAAGAAAAAATGGCACCTCTCAGATTTTAATAGGTAATTATCAGAGGTGAAGGAGCACTTATCAAAAGTGAAAAGGGGCACTTCTCGTACCTGGATAGGACAACTTACTAGAGATTTAAAAGGGCAGTCATGAGAATGGAAAATGGACACTTATTGCAAAGGAAAATGGGAACTTGTCAAAAGGAAAATGGGAACTTGCCAAAAGGAAAAGGGGCATGTGTCAAAATAAAAAAGGGCAATCGTCAGAGGTGAAAAGAGGAAGGGGCACTTTTACAAAGTAATAGAGGCACATGTCCGAGTCAAAGTAAAAGGGGCGCTTTTCCTATGCACAAAAGGCACTTCTTACAAAGTTAAAGGGGCACTTTTCCTATGTAAAAAGGGGCCCTTTGGGGGTACTTCTTCTTCTTTTTTCTTTCTTCTTCTTCTTTTTCTTCTTCTAATTCTTCTTTGTATATATATTAGACATCCGTTTTCAAATACATCCCAAAACTAACCAACACACACAACATAAACAAAACAAAAAGAATCATATTTCAGTAAAGACAAAATAACAATATTGCTGAATTAATCGTGATTACACGGAGAGGAGGGGAAATTATGCTAACAAATCACTTTTTCTATTTTATGAAAGTGGAGAATCAATATATCATTATTTTTAGTCTTCGTTTAATTTTAATTGAATTACAATGACAAGGCCTTCTTTTCCAGCATATGTTTTGAGTTTTGAATAGCCAAGTAAGCAGGGAGACAATTTCTTTTTTGTCAAGAGTCAGACTGGGGACGACACGCGACTGAGAAGCATAATGAACGATCAAGAGAGGCGAGAGTTAGGCCCGAAGGGACTATACACCTCCCCATACGTTTCAAAGTTTCCTTGAACTTAGAGCAATATTCCAAACAATATTATAGTATTGGGGAACTTGTAGAAATCTTTCAAAGAATCTGGTCATCTTGGGAATTTACATAGCCTAGCGCTTGTTAAACACAGGAAAATCTTCTTTGTGTAATATTGCGGTTTAGAGATAAAGATATAATAAGAGATACTTTATATATATATATATATATACTTAGATTTGGTCTGTTCCTCCGTACAGTGCTCAATGCTTATGGGCAGAGCAAATAAATATATATATATATATAGGCTAGATAATATACGAGAGGGCGTAGCCGATAAGCGAGAGAACCCCCCCCCCCCCACACACACAATTTTGAATCTACATTACGTACATAGAGCACTTGCGAGCCTAAAACATGTTGCCGAAGCCTTAACTCAATATTTGCTCTACATTTTTCCAGAAATTTAGTGCGACGCCCCAAAGTTTTCATCAGACTTATTATAATTCTAATTAACATGTTTTCTTCAATTCAATTCAAGGTTTATTTCAACATTCAATCATTCAATGATATAATAAATATACTGTATACATGGTCGGCTGCCCCAGGGCTGAACTGAATATATGTTTCCAATTTAGTGGTAACAAGTGCATATGACATAATATTATTACATAACGTATTTGAGCAAATTAAATATAAGATGCATTCAAAGTTTTTGTGTAAAAAGCAAGAGGCATAGTTTGTTGATTAAAAATCGGGTATTCAGCCCGGTATTCAAGAGCTGGTCAATGAATTGTTCGCATGGTATTGCATTTTTTCTAAGACAATTTAATTTATATTTCAGTTCATTAAATATTGGTGTATGAGTTTTTTAAAATTACATAGCCATAGCCTGACATTTTTCTTGTTTAGAAACGACTTTTAAAGATTTTGCGGACATTCTCCATCACATTAAAATGTTTTCCTTCTAGATTTCAAACTTTAAAGAACCCGGCAACATTTTACAAACCCTTTTCTGATCCCCCCCCCCCCCCCCTCAAAATTATTTCCTTGTTTGACAGTGAGACACAATATTCAAGAATAGGGCAGATTATAAATATCTGAAAGAAGATCATCAATTGGTAGCTAGTTATATTATTAAACCATTCAGAAAATAATATAACTTCCTGTTGCTTTTTTAATACTTCATTTACAAATGGAAAATATACATATTCAAAATAGAACAAGGAGCAAAAAAATTAGATAAAAATTAGGATAGCACTGATATTAGCATTTTGTACAACTAGCACTATAAAGTTTGCACACGCTCTTTCGATGTGGCCGCAATACTTTTGCAACCATAACTTTAGCACATCCTTTTCTCCAAGACTCCATACGGCTTGAACTACGTGTACGTTTTTATTCTCAAAATAGACCCTAAATTTATGAAATGTGTTTGCTTATTTAGATTAGATAAGTTAAAATCATGTAATTACAATGTTTTCCCCTCTATATAGAATGAAAGTGGTGTAATTTGTAATTTCTATATCATGAAAAAGCACATTTTAAAATTCTTGCACTGATCGATAAATATCGTGATAGGTATGCATAGCATGTAATGTAGTGAACAGTACACGGCGTGAGTGCGTTTGGATTGTGTGAGCTGCACGTGGTGGCTGTGGTCGGCTCGGACACGGGCGCGGTATGGCTTGAGTGATGGGAGTGGGGAGAGAAAGGGCTGACGTGAGATGATAAATTAGTCGGTGTCATTGACGTCGAATTTTAGGTCAGATTACGGATAGTTGGGGGACATGACATCGTGTTGAAATTATTATCGGATGTCTTGATTATCCAATCCATGCAGGTTTGCAGGGTTCTTGTTAATTTTTCTGATAGCAGGCTATTTATGATTTACAGGAGGCTACTAAAATTGCAAAAGAAAAATCTCTGTGCGCGTAGCGCACATCACGAGCGCGAAGCGCGAAGTCCCTTGCGGCCGGGGTCCAGCTTTAGGGTTTTAGATGCTCTCTGGTGCTATCTTAGCCTTATTTTTGAAGATATGACCACACTGTATGAGCCATAGTTTAATGATAAAGATCATGAATATTTTGGCTGAATAACTTACTTTTCATATGATATACAATATGAAATGAAAATGCTCCATTATTGTTTCTGATAAATCAATCATATTTGTGATGAATCTACAATTTTGAATTACATGATAATGATACAAGGTAGTCCTGGGCAAAAACGGTTAACTGACGTTTACAGGACCTTGTCAGTGAAGAAAATCGTTTGCGATAAAAAATTTAAAAAATTGGAACACACATAAAAAAAATATGACAAAATTGGATTGGTAAATGGTATGTGACAGCTGTCACAGGGGTCTGGGGGTGTTACGAATACGTTATCGAATCGTGCATCGCCAAATCAATCACAGTTTCACACTCATTATTACTACCGGTATTATTTATAATTAAGCCTACATTAAAACATTTCTTTTTTGTAATCCAGATTTTTAGGATTATGTAAGTTTTCATTTTTATTTTGTGTATGATTCTTCTTGTTGTAAGCGCTTTGGGCCACTCTGGGAAAAGCGCAGTATATAAATAATAATAATAATAATAATAATAATATTATTTACATTTCAAATAAAAAACTTACCTGTACGTTGCTTCTTACTCTTAATAGTAACAGGGTTCGTACGGGTCAGGGAATTTCTGGAAAGTCAGGGAAAGTCAGGGAATTCATCCATTTCTTCTGGAAAGTCAGGGAAAATCTTTTTTTTTCAAGATGTTTGTTAAAATGGCATTTAATTTGTCTTGTGAACAAAGGAAACAACATTTGGTAAAATCTGTGGTTTACAGGACCTTTTTCGTAACACGCAATATCTTTAGGACCTACTGGTACCGTGTCTATTGTGTCTTTCATACTGTATGCAAGATGTTTGTGCGCGTGAATGACTTGCAGTGACAGGTGCGGTGCGTGGTGCCGGTGTGTGTACATACAAGAATGCTGCATGCACGCTGTACGATTACTTTTTGATCGAGCTTGTGCTTTGATTTTGATTAAAAGTTTGAATGAAGGTGTTTTACCCTGGGGTTTTACCACAGAATATTCATGAAACAATAATTTAAATGTAAATAACTATGTATCATGAGCCACTCGTGTTTTCTTAAGAACCCCTTTAAAATTGTGTTGCTCTTTACTCGAATATCGCAACCCTGAATCGCATTTGATATACATTTGGCGTCCATTGTGCGAGCGCGAGCATACAGCCAGTAGTTAGCTAGCCTAGCCTCGTGGCTGCTGCTTTCCCCAACGTCCGCAATGAAGGCACACTTTTTTTTTCCCTCAGCAAAATATCCAAAGTCGGGGATGGGCCTTATATAGTCAGGTACAGGATATTTGAGTCCTCAAATGCTACTTTTTAGTGGTTTGAAAAATCTCTGTGTCTCAACATGAATTACATAATGCAAATAAAGAATAGGATCTACTATTTGAAGTTAAACTACGTTCCAAATTTGAAAGGAAGAGAGTTTTTTTTTCCAGTTTTTTTTCTTCAGTCTCGATAAATTATGCCCTGTCACAAGGACTTTGCCGGCCGAAGCTCTCCCGTGTCTCCAGCTCACTCACCTGTATGATGCAAGCTCACTTACACAGGGGATAACGAATCACCACGTGAAAACTAGCCTGTCCACATTTCTGTTTGGACTCGAAGGAAAATTCTGTCATCTTTAGTTTTAAAAACAACATTGTTAAATGGGTCTAACTTAGTTCACAAGCACTTCAACTGTGCCTCGTAATACAATGAAAGTATTTTCGAACGCTGTCACTAAAATAAGAGCCGATCTGATGTTAACAAAATGACCAATGTTGGCTTTTTTTTTGGTGGCTTTTTGTTAACCAGATCAGATCACGTCTTATTTCAGTGTTCGAAAAATACTTTTACTTTTCATTATACAAGGCACAGTTGAAGTGCTTGTGAACTAAGTTAGACCTAGGTCTAGTAACAATGTTGTTGTTTTTTCCCAGATTTTTTTTCAGATTTTTTTTTAGATTTTTTTTTTTTTATCTTCGAAATAGGGGTGCGCCTTACAGTTTTGTAATTTGCTTCCTAGTATTGCGATGATGTATAGTTGTACGCTTTAGATTAAGACATGTTCATCATTGAAAATGGTCATGGAAATTTACATTATCCTGCTCTGGAAAGTCATGGAGAGTCATGGAATTTTTAAAATGTGTAAGGAAGGAAGACATCGATGTCTGCCGTTTCGATTCCATTTTAATTCGACTGGCGTGCGATCTCGGAGATAAATTCACTCAGCTAGCTCAGCTCGGCTCACAACGCGCGCTTTTCTTGCGTAAGCTAGCTTGCCGGCCTGCGCTTGGCTCTGGCGCACTGGGCATATACTAGATAGCTCTGCCCCCGCGTGCGCCGCGCCGCAAGTCCATATTTTAATAGGGTTTTATTTTACGATCGTTTCGGAGACGTTTCATCTCATTTCTTTACGACCGTTTTCACAACCCCGCGCTATGAAAGCGTGTCTTCGTGAAGCTTGTGATAACAGAAATTTGAGATAGCGACTTGACCGAATATGATGTGATTTTTGTATTATTATTATTTTTTTTTGGAGAGGCTTACAGCCGGCTACGATTGCCGTTACAGCCGGAAAAAATAGCCGGTTGCCGGCTATTAACAAGAACCCTGGGTTTGGGGGGCTGGTCCGAGAATAAGGAATCGTCCGCGTAAGCAAGGATCCTCTTCGTAAACCCGTCCTTAAAAATTAGGACTGTCCGTGGACAATACCTTATTTGACTTTGTACAGAGACATTATGAATAGAGTAAAGTAGATCTACCCGGTTTTCGGCCACTTAAGACAAAATCCTATTTATTGGACTCTTTACTTCCTATTTATTATCATTTCTTGTTCAAATCATGAAGCAAATATTATTATTATTTAAACAAAAAAAGAATCCCAAAAAAAAATCACGAATTGCCATGACAATATTCATTTCAATTTTCACTGTTTTGGAGCCGGTTATCGGCCGAGCGTTTCAGTTTACGGCCGCATGTACAAAGTCAATAGGAAGCGCTCGCGCGCGCCGTGCGTTTCTGCGCTGATGTATAGCACAAGCGGGCGGAGCAGGTATCCCACGCCGGAGCTCCCGGGTGCTCGCCTGGCCGAATACAGGCACAGCGGTGATCGGAAGTTGGAATCTGAATTAGACGGACATATCGTGTGTGCGTCGCGGTGTGCGGCTGCATTGATTTAATACATGCGATGAGATACTTTTGAGCGTGCGACCAGCACAAAATCGGGCTCTATATCTGAAAAATACTTGAAATAAAGCTCATTTTATGGTACCCATATTTCTTACATACACGCGTAAGAAACTCGATTTTTCAGATTTGGGTAGCGGGACCGCCGATTACATCGCTAAAATGTGATATTTTAGGATATATTTTTCATTGCAAATGTGGTTCTTCAGTGACAATGGCATGGTATGGTATGTGTGGGATATGTGTTATGCTATTATGCGATGTATTTTAAAGTGATTTTACCATGTATCCAACCAATTGGCCGAAAACCGGAGCTGACCGATTACCGGGTACTTTACTCTATGAGCGATTAAATCCTTGGGAAGACGGACAACCCATGAAAGTAGACTGAACTGGGGTGGGGGTATTTTATAATGGGGAATCTGTTTTTCTCATTGCCAGCACACAGATAGGGAACCCCATACCCGCAGAGCCCCGAAGAAAAAAAACGTCCGCTTAAATGTGAACGAACCTTATTTTTTAGAACGCGGTTTGTCTGCGCTTATTCTCGGACCGGTGCCCCTACTGCTTGCATGTCATCATGCTGTAACGCTCGGTCACATACACGTTGTTACCCTTGGTTACAGCAAAATCAATGGGGGTGGAGAGAGTTGTATGCATTGGAGCTCTTCTGTGTAGAGACTGGAGTGATGTGAATGAGCGATGGACTGCTTCATGAAAATGCCAGGCATAGATCTATCATAATTATGAACAAACTCAAAATGATTGTTGCTATGTAGATCTACATGTTCGTAAAACATGTCAAACTTGTCATGCAAAAATAGATCTCTAACTTCTAATTAAGATTTTAAACGTTGCATGAAGGATGATGCGCACATTGTTTGAACTCTTCAAACAATTTCAGGCCCTGGAGCCATTTGCCACTGGCATCCCTGGATAAATACAAGTATTCTTTTAATAGTCTGAAATCAGCCTTTCAATGATGATACCTCACTGTTTTGAGTGTCAAACTATGAGAAAAAATTCTTTTACATGCACTACCATCTGAGTTGGGCTGAATTTCAGTTACATTATTATTGCATTTAATAAAATTAATTTTTGTATCTTGAATAAGACCGACAAAATGAGTTTTGAATAGCAAGTCCGAGATTTATTCTATCATTAAAAATCCATACACTTTACCTTAACAATTGAAGAAATTTGTCTTGATTTTGCATTTAAAACATTTTCTTGTCTAAAAAAGCGATGTTTTTCTTAGAGGCAATCTTGGTTTCTCCCATTAATTTTTTCAGAAGCCTACATTCAGCTCTTGATCTTGCATTTTATCGAGATTCTGTGAAATACAGAACAATTTACCTCTGATAAGGTTGTTGTAATGAATAGAAAAAAGTTTAAAAAAAAAAAAAAATTGAAGATGTACTTGTACTAATACATTGTCTATGACTATATAACCCTAAAATATGTTACATCTTTGAAGACAGAAGGGTATATAATATAGCTCTATGTAAAATGATATTGGTCAACACTCCTCTGGCTCCAAACAGATGGTATCAAAAGAAGTTATTATAAAATGTTCTCTTTAAAATCCAAAATAACTTTGAACATGAGCGCCAGGAGTGTCAAGTCTGACAGACATGAGTGCTATACAAGAACCCACTATTAGTATCGTTATTATGAAAGTATTTTCTGTTTTGTTTTCTCCCTAGGTTGATCACCATCGTTTACCAGATCAGCAGCAACAATGTCCGGAGGTTTGGAATGTTTAGCCCTCAAGGAGGATGACGTGCAGAAGTTTCTTGCTAGCGGAGCTCACATCGGCTCCAGCAACATGGACTACAAGATGGCCCCTTACATCTACAAGCGCAAACCAGATGGTAAGTAAGACACATACTGGGAAACTTTACCTTGTGAACCTTCACAAATTTAACATCAAAAATTCATATTACAGGGATGCCAGTTTTCAGGCAATAGCCTGAATTCAGGCCCTGGCAAGTTATTTTCAGACCATAGTTTAGGCTTTTTGTGTACAAAAAAGCTCATTCTAGGTGATTTTCAGGCCCTCTGATCAACTCTGACTGGCATCCCTGATATTAAGTGCACTCGCAGAAATGCGGGGTTGTTTCAATTTTCTGTTGTGAGCCAGATGCTCAGAAGGGTGTTAAAGCTAATCTTGAGCTCTGGTATGGGCATCTTATGTCGAGAGAACATGGCTATACATTCTGGATTGTTTATCCTGCAGTAGATTGATTGTTTGAACAAGTAAAATAAAAACAACCTCACAAGAACTTGCTGGAAATCATCATCTTAAAAACCACAACTCTCAAAATCTCATCCGTTTTCAATGCGCTTTAGTATCCCATTCTAGGGACTAACGTGATAATGTTATACGTAAGCTAGTTATACGTGTATACAGTAGGATTCTGCATAGAAAAATAGCGCATGTTTTATACTGTTCAGAACAATGTCAAAATGAGAGCAATAATATTATTGCAACATCTTCCAGTGAGTAATAGGCCATTTTTACAAACTCTCTAGTTGCTAATTGGTTAATCCTTTATTTTTGATCGTGACAGGGAGTTTCATCATCAATCTGAGGAAGACCTGGGAGAAGCTTCTACTGGCTGCACGTATCATCGTAGCCGTAGAGAACCCTGCTGATGTCTGTGTCATCTCGTCTCGACCATACGGCCAGGTAGGTTACTTGCTGACCTTTCAAGTGGTCAAGGCTTTTTCACATATGCCGTGGTAAACCGCGTTGGTTGACCGTAGGTTTTTTTTTCAAGAGTACTTGGCATAATCTAATATTTTGCATCTGATAACAAACAAATAAGTGAGTAAGCATAGTACCATTTTTTGCACATGGCTACATTTTTCGCCCCCACTTGCCTTTCATTAAGTACACCTAGGCACACACAAAACATTACCGAGTTAAACCAGCCCTCTCTATGTGCTGTTCAATCAAGTTGATGAGTTGGAGGATAAATAATTATTTAAGAGTGGTAACAGTGAGGAAAGAAATTGCTCACTTTCAATTTCCTGATCTATGAACCTTCATGTACATGTATGTACTGGTATTTAACAGAAGATAATCCTTGTGTGACTGTGATATAGTGTATTGTAACTCTGCATTTTGTTTCATGGTTTCTCTTTTCAGCGTGCCGTGCTCAAGTTTGGTGCCCACACCGGTGCCACTCCCGTGGCTGGCCGTTACACGCCCGGTACATTCACCAATCAGATCCAAGCTGCTTTCCGTGAGCCACGTATCTTGATCGTGACAGACCCCCGCTCTGATCATCAGCCGGTCACTGAGGCTTCATACGTCAACATCCCAGTCATTGCTCTCTGTAACAGTGACTCTCCTCTTCGTCACGTGGACATCGCTATCCCATGCAACAACAAGGTATGTAGGACAACACTCTGTCTAATCATGCAAAATGTTGTTAAATCTCCCAATTTGTTACATTAACCTAAACTGTCACATGCTCAGGTTTTCACTCTTTGAATTAATATAACTCTTTGCTATGTGGCCATCCCTATCTCATGCAACAACAAAGTTTGTAGGACAAACATCAGTCAAATGTGTTGCCAAAACATGCAGATTTCTTGAATATACTCCCATATTCATGCGTTAACCCCAAATCTGTGACTTATACATCAGATCTTCAAATTTTTCTTGAAATGCCTGGAGTTTGTTAAAAAGTTCTACGGCAGAGGCATTATTTTTTACTGCATGCAGTCTAAGATTAATTTAGTTATCTAGGGGCTCCTGTCTGACATTTAATCTGTAATCCCCATATTACAAATCACCAATCATCTTCATCCCACAGCCCCTTAGCGATTTACCCCACTGATTGGTTTTTCTTGTTTAGTTTTTTAATGTTCCAGACAAATCGTCTGGAAAAATAAAAATGTAAATGTTGTTTGATTTCGACAAAATTAAAGGGAGATTTTAAAAAAAAATCTAAAAACTAAATTTAGTAGGATTTACATTTTCACAAATCGATCCAATCCTAATTTGATTTTGCGTGAGAAAGAATCTTAACTGATTTTCTTTATTGATTATCATGCTTCTCAAGGCTTCTGATAAAATGTTGACATCCTCAGGACATTTTAGTAAGCTATGAGGTAGAGTAATTCTTTGACAAAAAGAATACACATTCATCTTTGTTGGGTGTGTATACTCCGTCGAAAGTACATTGGAAAATTTAACTGAAGGAAGAGACTTCAACAGTCTTTTTTTCCGGGGGGGGGGGGGGGGGGGGGGGGGGGGGCTCTTTATTTGTTAAAGCCAAAGCAAATGTCTGCAGAGCACATATTGGGTGATTTGGATCATCCAGTAACTGCCCTCATAGTGATTTACCCCACTGTCAAGAGGTATTTATAAAATCATTGATACATATATAGAAAAAATATTGACATTTAAGATGCCTATTAATTCGGCCTTCTATCTCTTTCTTTCTCTGTCTCTGTCTCTCCTATCAGAGCATCCACTCTATCGGTCTGATGTGGTGGATGTTGTCCCGTGAGGTACTCCGTCTCCGTGGAGCCATCAGCCGTGATGTCACCTGGGAGATCATGGTGGATCTCTACTTCTTCAGGGATCCTGAAGAGGTAAGATTGGAACTACTTTCATTTCAGGACGATTTTACCTGACTGCTAAGAAAGCAGAAATGCTTGTTAGTAAGCAACCAAAGGACCGACGGCTTTAGGTCCTCTCTGGGAGACCTGGTAATGCGGATTAATGCCTTACCAAAGGGCACTAGCACATCACCTTGTTTTCGAACCCTGGTCACCGGATTACGAGACCACTGCTCTACCAAATGAGCTATCGCACCTCCTCTACTTTATATGTTGTTGATGATCTGCTTCTGTCACTGAAAATGAAAACACACTGTACCATATTTGAAGAATGGGATTGATATAAGGAAGAACCAATAGTCTGGTGTTTATCAAGAACTTTTCATATTACAAGATAAATATCAAGGGGATGTGTTGCATAGACCCGTCCTCTAACCTCTGTCAAAGGAACTCCAACCCTCAGAGCCAGTTGCTTTGAATCAAAGCAGAACAAAATCAGAGAAGTATTTTTGAAAGTTTGAATGAAATTGGAAAAACAGGAAGGAAGAGCCAGCTCAGCACTATGCAGAACAATGGGGTTCTGATCCCATAGCTGTACCAGCAGCAATTAATTGTTCATTGTAATAACTCCTTGATAACTCTTGTTATGTTTTCAGGCTGAGAAGGAGGAGCAAGAAGCCCGTGATCGTGCTGTGGCTGTGAAGGAAGAGCCAGCTCAGCCTTACGCTGAACAGTGGGGTTCTGATCCCGTCGCTGTACCAGCAGGAGGTCAACCAGTGGGTGTGCCAGATGTCACTGACGTAAGTACTCTTGCGCTCAATTTTAAACAGCGGTTATTCTCTCCTGTCTATTTGTGCATGTACATACAGTTGACAATATCCTTTTGGAGAATAGAAATGTCATTGGATTGGGACAAAATTAAAGGGAGATTTAAACAAATGAAATCTAAAAACTGATTTTAGGAAGATTTATATTTATATTTATAGTTGACAATATCCATTAAGTTTTTGGAGAATAGAAATGTCATTGGATTGGGACAAAATTAAAGGGAGATTTAAACAAATGAAATCTAAAAGCTAAAATAAAGGAAGATTTATATTTTGATTTGATTTTGCGTGAGAAAGAATCTTCACTGATTTTCTTTATCGACCATCAGGTTCCTCAAGGCTTCTGATAAAATGTTGACATTCTCAGGACATTTTAGTAAGCTATGAGGTAGAGTAATTCATTGACAAAAAGAATACACATTCATCTTTGTTGGGTGTGTATACTCCGTCGAAAGAACATTTGAAAATACAACTGAAGGAAGAGACCTTCAACATTATTTCAGTCTTTCTTCTTTTTTTTGGGGGGGGGGGGGGGGGGGACTATATTTGGTAAATTAAAGCTAGAGCAAATGTTGGCAGAGCACATATTGGATGATTTGGATCACCCAGTAACCTCAGTCGATCTGATGCAGTTATTTTGTATCCATAGATTCTTGTCAGTATTTTATGAAAGTAAAAAATTACTCAAATCAAACTGATCAATCCAAAATCAGCATCTTGCATACTTCAGTCACACCGATAAGAACAAGACCAGACAACATTCCTTTGCATAGCTTGGCCCGGTATCAGTAGGTCTGGTCTTGATTCAGTTTGGAGTTGGTTGGGTGACATGACTGAGGTATGAAATAAAAGTTAAGAAGTCCTTTCTTTTGTATTGTATGTGTGACATGATTTGTGATTGTTATATCCTTACAGTGGGCTGCTGATGCTAACAAGGTAGCTGGAGCTCCTGCCCCACCTCAACAACAGGTAAACATTTCATTCAAATCAGGCTTGGGTGCTTCTTTTGGTTCCAAGAACCAACTCCGGTTGCCACTCATGGTCGACTCCCACTGGCTGCCAGATACATGTAAATGAAGCCGCAATGAACTAAAAGCTATACACATACAATGTATGTACAGTGTACTTCCGTTCCACGCAGATTCGAGTCTGCTCCACCCTCCAGATTCCGTTTGAAAAATACTATTATAGGATCGTTCTTAATCGAGCACCCTTCCCAGTTGTATATGTACATCCAGCATGTAGCGCGCTCTCTCTCTCTCTTTGATTCTCGTGCTGGTAGATTCTGTTGTTTATCTTAGACTCTTGCTTTAGCAAAGCTTTAGAATAATCGCTGCTGTATGCGCTATTACCAGCGATGTACACACACACGCTGATAAAGGAACTTGGTTTGCATGGATTTACACAATGAAGTGCCTTCACATGTTGATTGCTGCAGGCTGGCTGGCTTCATTATTGTGCAGAGCAGAATCACGTAGCTGAGATCAGTACTGATATGATTGACAGTACATTCTGGGACTGATTCCAAGGCTCTTATGTATTATGATAAAAACAGAAATTACTCTCAGAACCGTTGAATCTCAAGGCTAGAGTACTCGGCTCTGAATGAATGGGAGTCCACTCCTCGGTTCTTTCATACCAAAGGCTTTTTAGAATATAGGCAAGCATGTATTTTGAAGCACTATATAAATCCCAGATGTATTCTAATAAATTCTACGTGATTTCTTATTCTTTTCTATCGAAAGCTTTATATGTCTAATCTATATTTTCATTAGTATTCAATGAAAATAAAACAATAATCCAATTTGATTGATACATCGGTTACACTGAGGAGACCGACCTCTATTTTTATTATTTATTTATTTTAATGTATGTTTGTATTTGTATCTTTGCTGCAGTGGGCTAATGATGCCAGCAAGGTCGCTGCCCCTGCCGCAGCCCCAGCAGCTTTCCCCTCCGAGGACTGGGGCTCCGTTGATGCTCCTGCAGCTCCTGTAGCTCCTGCGGCTGCTGCTCCTGCTGCTGCAGCACCTAGCCAGGATTGGTCTACCGATGACTGGGGTGGTGCTGCCACCAACGACTGGGCCGTCAGCTCATAAGAACACCATTGCATCCCTCGTCAGATGCCTCATGAATGGCATCACATGTGTGATTTGAAAGGGCATAATTTGTAAAATGGCAAATTGGAATACGATGGAAATTTTCTGGAAACATTGTATCAACTGTTATATTTGTTTCCAAAAGCTCACAAGAACTCGATTTATAAAGTACTTTACATATTTCATGTTTCATTTTATGCACATGAAATACCCACTTCATCACCCACACATAAAATAGAAAATTGTCACACATTTGCTGTGATGTAGCTCAATCTTATTACATTTTGCCATACATGAAGCTTGAAGCATCTGCACATTGTTCTCCAATCAAATAAAGAAACATGAGAAAGGGTTTTGTGAACTCAATTCAACATTTTTCTTGCCTCCTTCTTCTAGTGTTTGTAATCCTAAGATCGTGTGAAGATGAAGATGATTACTTTGTTATAAAAGAATATAAAGAGCTGGGACCAGCAAGATCACCTCGTTGTAAGAGCAATATAAGTTACATTTAGAGCTCTTTATAATGACGTTTGATGATGAGAGTGTTTTGTGTGTACTGTGAATGAGGTCTAATTTTTAGCTGAAAGGCAGAAAGCACTGGTGTGATTCCAAAAGGATCTACGCATGTGTTTTTTAGTGTGTGAAGAAGATGAAAGTGTATGATGGATGAATTTTTAGTCCTTGTATAATATATACAGTCAAACCTGTCTATAGCGACCGCCCAAGGGAAACACATAAAGTGGCCTTTGTAGACAGGTTCCTTTAGTACATGATTCAATGAGAAACCATTTTCAAGGAAAACAACAAATGTGGCCTTTGTAGACAGGTGGTCACTAAAGCAGGTTTAACTGTATATACTCCTATCCAAACGATGATGTGCATATACATTGTACATGTATGCGTAAAAGTGTCTTGGTTGCTTATTGCTGTGTGCATGGTATTATACTGCAACATGTGAGTGCTAACGGGATAAGTTCTATGAGAGGGGGGAGAATGTGTATTTATAGGTGTGCAAATTGAAGAAAATGTGGCAACCTGCTGCTACTTTAAAATTTACAAGAGAAGTCAATTTCTGAATGAAGTACAAGTAGGCCTAGTGGTACTAAAGAAACAGAACAAAAGTTAAAAGCATAAATCAGCTGGGTGGTGAAAATTAGCAACAGAAAAGTCCCGAGCAAACAAAGAGAGAGAACTGATTAAACGCAGTGCAGAAGAGAAAACTAGTGTGTGTTGGTCATGTGATGAGAGGAGGATTGCAGAAGATCTTGCTGGAAGGAATGGTAGAGGGTAAACGAGAAAGGGGGAGACAGTGAACCACTTGGTTTGATGATGTAAAGTAATGGACTGGTCTTAACTACGGACGGAGAGGTTAGAACAAGGGTACATGACAGCAAGCGTTGGAGGTGCATAGCCGCCAACCCCTTCCAAAGGGACGGCGCTACTACTACAAGAAACGAGGAAGCGTGTGTTTACCAATGTAGGTCCATCTTGAACCAAAAGGATTTTTTTTTACAGTGTCGACACTTTCTGACCTCACAGTACGTTACCGGTGGGTCAAAGTTACTGTATGGTGTTTTATGTAATGGCATGGGTCACATGCCAACAGAAGACACTTTGGGGTGCAGATGATGATAAATTATTGGGAATTTGAAAGGGGAACTTTAAACCTATCTAGTAAAAGAAAAACCTTTGTCGTCATCTCAAAGGGTTGACTTATTCCACTATGGTTCTTGGAAGAAAGGAGTTTTAATGTTTTGCAGTTCTTTATTGATTACACTAGTTCAAGTTCAAGTTCACTTTATTCAATGCTTTCATTAAAAAATGTACAAAGGAAAACAAATATAAAAGTAAACAAATTATGCATGTATAACATGAGTATAACACAAGCGGAGAAAACAAGAACAAGGGGGGGGGGGGGGGCTAAACATGTACATGTATATTAATAATGAAAGACGGGGAGACCGGGCCTTGTGTAAAAGTCCGTCTCCAGTGATTGTATACAAAAACTACATTAGATGCTGTTTGTAAGTGTCGGCTTGCATGGTGATGTAGATATACAGTATACATATACAATACAATACATATACATAAAAACTACATTATCTAAATTATATATTTGTCAATAAAGAGGGGGGGGGGGGGGGGGAAGGTAATGAAGTTTTATATGCGACAGCTGTATAATGCCGACTTGTATGCCCTGAGCTCGTGCATTATCATCTCCCTCTATTACTACATGATGTGTTTGTTTGCTTGTTGTGAACTGATCATTAACTTTGTCATCACTCGCTTCCCTTCCTTTCCACCCTACTATACATGTATTTGTATCTATGACGTCATTATAGTTAATATCCTTGCCACGTGACTATAGCTGTCAATTTATTGCTGACGATGATATCAGAGTCCAAATTCCACCCAACATTTCCACTACGAAGATCAACGAGGCAAAAATGAAACATCACTCGCTTCCCTTCCTTTCCACCCTACTATACATGTATTTGTATCTATGACGTCATTATAGTTAATATCCGTGCCACGTGACTATAGCTGTCAATTTATTGCTGATGATGATATCAGAGTCCAAATTCCACCCACCATTTCCACTACGAAGATCAACGAGCTAAAAATGAAACAGTTACACACATAAACAATTTCAAGGTTAGGAGGTATCCTAGATATATATATATTATAAGGAGAAACCATATTTCAACACATATCATATTGACTAGTGTCTATTGCAAGGATGACTTGTTTTAAAAATCGATGGCATTATGTTGTCTATTACTTTGTAAGCTTTGGATTCATAGCTTTCAGCTTTCTCTTCGCTCTACTATGCATTTTCTTTCACTATCCAGAAGTTGCTTCGAGTAAAGGCGATCAAATCATGTTGGAGAAACAAAAACCGTACATATTGTTTAAACAACGACCTGATAATCTACCTCACTTTTGTCGAGGATTCAGGGTCTTTCCTCAACTGAATGGTCGTCAAGATGGTATCATTGTCCAAGTAACAACATCACGTGATCGCCCAGTATACTCGAAAAATGCTTCTACATATTCTTTCACAGAAGACATATATCTCGAAGGACCTAAAACTGGAAACCTCTCATATTATCTTCCAAGCTCATCGCGTGTTGACGTTACAAGCTGCGGACAAGAATTGAATAGTGATGATACTACATTGACTATTCCTATCTTTAATAATTACGGGAAAATGAAGAAATGGTTGAATTCGAAGGAACAAGACCCAGAATCGTCTGACGTCATTCTCTATGCCCAGTTTCCTCCATGTCCGACAATGACCACAGTCTCGTTCAATACAAGTGGATTCTCGGATGGAACATGGTATTTCTTATTGGGAATCGGACGCAAAAGTGATGAAGATGATTTTAGTGCTATCCTAGACATTCAATTTACCAAACATTTGTTGGAAATGACAAACCCGATAGATAATTGCACGGCCGATGCTGATGCCTACTGTGAACTCGATGCACCATCAGGAAATGATGTGTATCTCTTGTTGGAACATTCTCTGAACTCCACCTACCCATATGCGTCTTGGATACGTGTGTTTTGCTATAGATATGACTCATATCTTAGTGTTATGTATTTCCTTGTTCTTCCTCTTGGGATGTCGGTGTGTTCTTTATTATTCTACTGTATTCTAGTGTATTTTGGATATTGCCCGGGAGCTATGCTAGATGAATCGAGCGAACGCGAACCCGACCTACCCGGTGTGATGTATTGTGACGCCGGTACCTGGAGGACACATTTCGGTAGTTCCAATGGTGATGTACATTCAAGTCTACCGGATATCTCACCTCCCTCCTATCGACGAGCCGTGGACTATCCCAATGGTTCCTCGACGGAGATATACCAAGATGATTCTTCCCTGGCATATTTGAGTGCGTTGTATGACTTGGATGGATCTTTGGACATCACCATGGAAACCGATGCGGACAACCCGCCTGCTTATGATTCGTTATCTCCTTCTGATGATCGGTCAGGGCAAGGCGGGAACAGCGGCGTCGATCCACCCCCTGGTTACGAGACAGTCACTGAGGTGAACACGTCGGGCGTCATGAGGGGAGATGCGAACCCACCACCGTATGACACTGCAACCTATCGTCCCGATCAACTAGCCGAGGTAGACTAGGAATCGGTGACTGATATTAATTTTCACCTAGCTGCTTCACCAGCTAGTCCCTGGTTGCGAAGTTTCCAACATGTATTTCTTACATTTGTTTTAAATGCTTATAATTGATTTGTAATGTTTTGTTGGAAACATGAATAAATTTGAATTTGAATTTGAATTTGAAGTAACTCTCAAGCTAAACACAAAGGATGCATGTAACCATGGGGGATCGATCCAGATCTAGACAAGCCACCTGCGTTTTACTCGCTAACATGACTCAATCTCGTGCCCGGCCAAAACAAGCCAGCCAGCCAGGCGAGAGAGGCCGGACGTCCTCCACCCATCCCCTGAATATCATAAAGCAGCTTTCGAAGAAACTCGATGGCCGTACGTATAGGCCATAATCTTTTAGCCCATCCTAATGGCCAGCCAAGACAAGTACGGTGATCGCATCTATCCAGGAAAATCCAGGAGAAAGTAGAGGACACTAATTGAAGTTTGTCTTTAAAAAAAACTTGAAGTTTAGATTATTTATCATGTTTATGGCCAGTCTTGCCCTCTTGTATTTACAATAAACCTGATCAAAGAGCCAATGTACGTTTAGTATATATAGCGCCAACCAAACATCGTTCAGTTTTCTGTAAACTGAGTTTGATTTAAGCATCATCATTATGTTTTGGGAAAGATTATGTACACCATTCATGTGCTTTCGTTTCTGCTTAAATTGTTGAGTTTTACATATTGAAGTTTTATTTTTTATCTCATTGAATTGCTAATCAAAATCAAATGGAATTTAATTGATTTTCATATTATCATTCATTTTGTTTGTTTGTTACTATAGACATGTTTACATGATGTTGTTCTTTTTGTGAAATTGTGTAAAAACGCAATACAAGTATTGTACATCAGTAAAGTGAAATAGGTATTATTCGCATAAGGTATGCCTTTGGAGTTTGGAACGAACAGTTTAGATTATTTCCAATGTACTGAGGATGGATGATTATATAGAGTACCGAAGCAGTGACATCATAAAAAATATTGCTCTGGCTCGTAAAGTTATGAGCCAGAGCAATATAACACTGAGCTCCTATAGGAAATCTTTTTATTCAGGTGGTCATATCTCAGCCAATACTTAACATATTCAATTGGCTTTCGACATTTTGACTTTATTTTTGATGCACTTCCCGAAAATTAAAAAAAATGGAGAAATTCTAAAAATAGATTTTTGATGACGTCACACTTCACCACTCTATTGATGACTACCATAATGATTTGTTTTATTAATCTGATAAAATTGTAATTGTGACAACGATGCTTGTCATTTGATAAATTAACATCATCCAAAAATCCCTAAAGCAAGAGCTGACCAGGGAGGTGAGATAAAAATTTATCGGCAAAATTAGCTATACGCAAGAAAATGCCAATGGCCAGTATTTATAACAGTGTATAATAAATATTGTTTTTGATATTGCAATCAGGCGCGTACACAGGGGGGGGGGGGGGGGGGGGGGGTGTTTGGGGGGTTAAACCCCCCCTTTTGGTATTTTTTTGTATGTAAACCCCCCTAAACCCCTCCCCCCCGTTCTTTCAATATTACACTTGATACACTTGAATAATAAGAGCTGGGACCAGCAAAATCACCTTGTAACAGTTACCTCATTGTAACAGAGCTCTTTATAATGACGTTCCACTGTAGTGCTTCCTTGATTGATAAGATTGCTTTGTGTGTACTGTGAATGAGGTCCAAAAGGATCTATGCATGTGTTATACTGTTTGTGAAGAAGATATAAAGTGTCTGATGGATGAATAGTCTTTGTATAATGATATATATATATTGAGGGTTTAGTGACACAAAGACGTAACTCCATATTTTGCCAAACTGTGAAAAATGTGGGCTTTCCAGGAAACAAAGACTTAACGCCACCCAACACCCCATTGAAGTCAATGGCTAGTGAAACATAAACTTAACTCCTTAATGCCCAAGTGCTCAGTGACACATAAACCACTTTTTCTCTAAATGGAGTTGCGTCTTTGTGTCACTGACCCCTCGATATATTCCTATTCAAACGATAACGTGCATATAAAAAGTGTCTTGGTTCCATAGCGCTGTGAGTATGGAATTATACTGCAACAATGAGTGCTAACGGGATAATACACTCTATCACCTGAATTATAATATCGATAGACTTGTTTTTAATTTTTGTTTTCCTGTATATAGGCATATTTTCAGTAAGTCATTATCTCATATTCATTATCATGTAGAATATGCTCAGAGTGATAAGCAGCAATAAACCAAATCAAATTAACACTGATTGTATCATCGTATATTCTAAAGTAATCGAAGTGATGTATAATGCCCTACCAGAAGAACAGAAGAAAGTGTATTGAAAGAATATTAAAATGTTTCTTTAAAAAAGGTATAAATGAAGATATTCCAAACAAGTTGTATTATCATTACATTTTGAATGACTTTATGATCTTTATGAAGAGGCGGTCACCTCAGCTAAACAATTTTGTTATGAATGTATAAACCTTTAAAACTGTTATCATCTCGGTAGCATGCTCCGGTCAATTATTGGGGCGGGCATGGGGTATAGGCGGCATTTCGAACGCCATCTTATACATATCTAGTTCTCCCTCTTACTCATCTTGTAAACATATAACTCCATTTTCTTCTCAGTAATTCTTCTCTGATACAATGTATGAAACCCCCCTCCCCACCTCTCTTCTATCTCTCCATCTCTCTCTCTCTCTCTCTCTCTCTCTTTCTCTCTCTCTCTTTCTCTAGCTTTCTCTCTCTCTGTTTTTCTCTCTCTCTTTCTTTCTTTCTCTCTTTCTCTCTCTCTCTCTTTCTCTCTCTCTCGCTTTCTCTCTCTCTGTTTTTCTCTCTCTCTATCTTTCTTTCTCTCTTTCTTTCTCTCTCTTTCTCTCTCTCTCTCTATATAATATTCGTTCAATGTGCATTGTATTTATTTGTCCGATGTAAATTCAACATGGAAATTTTTTCGCTCAAATGTAAAATAAAAGACTCAGGCAAAGTGTACAAAGAACATAAATATAGTACAAAACAATAATTGGTGCTGACAAAATAATAGTCGTCTAAAATATTGATTTTTGTTTCCTTGGGTTACGTAATTTAACTGTCTTCGTGCATATTTATGAATAAGAATTAGTTACCACCATACACATAGAAAACTAAGCTTTTAAACTGAATTGGACTAAATCGGAATAAATCTGATAAATTAAAATGTAAATACTGAATTATATGGCAAATGCGTGATATTTAGTTACATGAACTGATTGAATACGGAACGAATGTGTTTATATTATCTTTCAATTATCCTCTTTATAACTTCTTCCTATCCCACTTCAGTTCTCTGCCTGATCTCTCCACATTTCTCGCCCTGTTATTCTTTCCTTCTTTATCGCTTTTACTGGTCGTTAGAAAATAATATAATTAATTACATTGCAATATAAAAACGACATTTATTATACACTGTTATAAATACTGGTCATTGGCATTTTCTTGTTTAGTCAACTTTGCCGATAATTCGGCTCTAGCTCTAGGGATGTTTGGATGATGGTAATTTATCAAATGACAAGCATCCTTGTCACAATTACGATTTTATCAGATTAATAAAACAAATCAATATAATCATCCATCCTCGGTATATTCGAAATAATCTAAACTGTTCGTTCCAAACTCCAGAGGTATACCTTATGTATATAAAACCCAGTTCCTTACTGATGTACTGTCTTGTATTGCGTTGGTAGACAATTTCATAAAAAGAGCAACATATTATGTGACTATGTTTACAGTAAAAAATTTAAATAAAAAAAAGGTAATATGAAAATCAATTAAATTCCATTTGATTTTGATTAGCAATTCAATGGGATAAAAATAAAACTTCACTAGGTAACACTCAACGATTTGAGCAGAAACGAAAGCACATAATTATGAATGGTTTACATAATCTTTCCCAAAACATATTATCATGCTTAAATCATACTCAGTTTACAGAAAAATGAACGATGTTTGGTTGGCGCTATATATACTAAACATACATTGGCTCTTTTATCAGGTTTATTGTAAATACAAGAAGGCAAGACTGGCCATAAACATGATAAATAATTTAAACATCAAGATTTTTTTTAAAGACAAACTTCACTTAATGTCTACTTTTTCCTGGATTTTCCTCGATAGATGCGAGATAGACCCATCGCCCATAATAACAGGGAATCTTTCATTATTCAAAGACAATATCTTTTGTAATTTTTGTTTCTAACTAGATACTTTATTACTCTAAGAAAAATAAACGGTAATAAATTGAACTCTTCTTTGTTTAAAAGGGCGTTCATCATAACATTTTAACGATATAAGTTAAAAAATACACAAAATAATATTGGGTACAAAGTTAAGATGCTAAAGGCGCATACTAATAATTATACAAAGAGCATCTATTTCCCTGGCTTTATCCTGGTTACCCTATAAGGCGATCAAAGCATCCAATAATTACTTCCTACCAGGTATTCATTGGCACCTGGGTGTCGAGTGACAAATGAAAATGAATGCCTTGCCAAAGGACATTAGTGCTACATGGGACTCGAGCAGCGGACCACTTGATACAAGAATACTTATCATAAGTTACAGATGGCAGATATTGCCTCGATCTCTCCCTGGCCTAACTCGGCTGGTGACGACCATAGCCATGAGAATCAAGATGGGGACAAGATAGCTTCGTGATTGAAGGTGGGTTGTCCGTTATACCATGGTTATATCCATCGAGTGCAGCCCGATTAAGAGCTGCTTCATAACCAGGGGGTTGGAAGTGTTAAGTTAGGGATCACACCGATCACCGTGCTTGTCTTGACTGGCCATCATCAGAATAGGCTAACAGACATTATAGCCTATTACGTAGATCCATCGAGTTTACTTCAAGAGCTGCTTCACATTAACCAGGGGATGGCTGGAGGAAGTCCCTCTAGATCTCTCGTCTGGCTTATTTTGGCCGGTCACGAGGTTAAGACAGTCAGGTTAGCGAGAAAAAACGCAGGTGACTCGTTTAGATCTGGATAAATCCCCTTGGTTACATGCATCCTTTGCGTTTAGCTTGAGAGTTACTTCACGACCAGGTATTGGCTGGGGAAGCAGGTGAAAATTAATATCAGTCACCCATTTCCTCCTAGTCTACGTCGGCTAGTCGATCGAGAGGGTGGGTTGCAGTGTCATACGGTGGTGGGTTCTCAGCTCCCCTCATGACGCCCGACGTGCTTACCTCAGCGACTGTCTCATAACCAGGAGGTGGCTCGACGCCGCTGTTCCCGCCTTGCCTTGACCGATCATCAGATGGAGATAACGAATCATAGGCAGGTGGGTTGTCCGCATCGGTTACCATGATAATGTCCGAAGATCCATCCAAATCATACAACGTACTCAAATATGCCAGAGAAGTATCATCTTGGTATATCTCCGTCGAGGAACCATTGGGATAGTGCACGGCTCGTCCATAGTCAGGAGGTGAGATATCCGGTAGACTTGAATGTACATCACCATTGGAATTATAGAGATGTGTCGTCCTCCCGGTATCGGCATCAAAATACCTCACACCTAGTAGGTCGGGTTCGCGTTCGCTCGATTCATCTAGCATAGCTCCCGGGCAATATCCTAAATACACTAGAATATAGTAGAATAAGAAAGAACACACCGACATCCCAAGAGGCAGAACAAGGAAATACATAACACTAAGATATGAATCATATCTATAGCAAAACACACGTATCCAAGACGCATATGGGTAGGTGGAGTTCAGAGAATGTTCCAACAAGAGATACACATCATTTCCTGATGGTGCATCGAGTTCACAGTAGGCATCAGCATCGGCCGTGCAATTATCTATCGGGTTTGTCATTTCCAACAAATGTTTGGTAAATTGAATGTCTAGGATAGCACTGAAATCATCTTCATCACTTTTGCGTCCAATTCCCAATAAGAAATACCATGTTCCATCCGAGAATCCACTTGTATTGAACGAGACTGTGGTCATTGACGGACATGGAGGAAACTGGGCATAGAGAATGACGTCAGGCGATTCTGGGTCTTGTTCCTTCGAATTCAACCATTTCTTCATCTTCCCGTAACTATTGAAGATAGGAATAGTCAAAGTAGTATCCTCAGTATAAAATTCTTGTCCGCGGCTTGTGATGTCAAAACGCGATGAGCTTGGGAGATAATATGAGAGGTTTCCAGTTTTTGGTCCTTCGAGATATATATCTTCTGTGAAAGAATATGTAGAAGCATTATTGGAGTATACTGGGCGTTCACGCGATGTCGTTACTCGAACAATCATACCATCTTGACGACCATTCAGTTGAGGAATGACCCTGAATCCTCGGCAAAAGTGAGGTAGATTATCAGGTCGTTGCTTGAATAATATGTAAGGTTTTTGTTTCTCCAACATGATTTGATCGCCTTTACTCGAAGCAACTTCTGGATAGTGAAAGAAAATGCATAGTAGAGCGAAGAGGAAGCTGAAAGCTATAAATCCAAAGCTTACAAAGTAATAGACGACATAATGCCATCGATTTTTAAAACAAGTCATCCTTGCAATAGACACTAGTCCGTAAAGTATGTGTTGAAATAAGGTTTCTCTTCAGAATATATATCAAGAATACCTCCTAACCTTGAAATTGTTTATGTGTGTAACTGTTTCATTTATAGCTCGTTGATCTTCGTAGTGGATGGGTGGAATTTGGACTCTGATATCATCAGCAGCAATTAACAGGTAGCTATAGTCACGTGACAAGGATATTAAATATAATGACGTCATAGATACCAATACATGTAGAGTAGGGTGGAAGGGAAGGGAAGCGAGTGATGAAAAAGTTGATGATCAGTTAACGACAAAAAACAAACAAACTAATCATGTACCTGTAGTATTAGAGGGAGATTCAATTCAATTCAATTCAATTTTATTTCGTCCAGTAATAACACGGAAATTCATCGTGGGATTTTACATATTGCGTTTACATTAAAATCATGTATAAAAAGATATCAAAAGCATGACATTGAAATAGGAAATAATTATATTCAAAATCGGTTAGAAATTTGAAAAACATAACATGACATCGACACAATGCACAAATATACATAGTAAAAAGGCCCCAAGATTTTCAACATAGCTTTAGTACACAATACCCCGATCCCTTTCACACCCACCCCAGAAACTCATCCTAGCCGGAGGGACATAGAGAGAGAGAGAGAGAGAGAGAGAGAGAGAGAGAGAGAGATAGGGGGTATTATACATTGTATCAGAGACTGAAATTACTGAGAAGAAAATGACGTTGTATGTTTAGAAGATGAGTAAGAGGGACAGATAGAATGTTTAATGAAGAACTAGATAGCTAAGATGGCGTTCGAAATGGCCACCAATACGCCCTGCCCCAATTAATTATGACCGGATCGGAAGTGCATGCCACAGAGATGATAACAGTTCACAAGGTTCAAATACTCATAACAACCTTCTTTAGCTGAGATGATCGCCTCTTCATAAAGATCATAAAATCATTCGAAATGTAATGAGAATACAACTTGTTTAGAATATCTTCATTTATGTCTTTTTGTTAAAGCCCCACTGCACCACCTATAGCTACTTGCGCCCTCGTTATGGCGAATGCCTATAACGGGTGCCTTTTGGTCCCCCATGTCCATGATCCCCTTTTTTAAAATGTTAATTGAAAGCTGATTTGATGAGATAACCACCTGTCAGTGACCTTGCAGGGAGGTCTAACCCCTGGCCACAAGTGCAGACGGGCTTTAAGAAACATTTTAATATTCTTTCAATAGTACACTTCCTTCTGTTCTTCTGGTAGGGCATTATACATCACTTCGATTACTTTAGAATATACGATGATAAAATCAGTGTTAATTTGATTTGGTTTATTGTTGCTGTCACTCTGAGCATGTTATACATCATACTGAATATGAGATAATGACTCACTGAAAATATGCCTATATACAAGAAAACAAAAATTGAATACAAGTCTATCGATATTGTAATTCAGGTGGTAGAGTGTATAACAACAAGCATTTAAATATCATACAAAAAGTTGGAAGTGGTACGTCAACGAAAATAAAAATTGGCAGAAAACTTTGCGTTGATTTTGATTTAAATCATTCTTGGCTTCACCATGATTATGTTAAAGTTAAATAACAACAAAACTACAATCTTAAACAATGTATAAATTTAAATTTATCCAGACACAATCATAAGATATGAAAGTACATTACAACACATGACTTCGATTTACAGAAACTTGTGCATTTTGTTTGTATTTCAATGGGAAGTAAACGATATTAACTTTATTATTAATAGCTAACGCTTGATAGTTTGTGCATGACGTTTGAATAGTTTTCCATTCTTGCACTAAGTAGACCTATCGTTTTGAAGACATGGGTCAAATGGGTGTATTCTATATATACCAAGGCAAGCATGAACATGCACACTCCCCCTCCCTGCTTAAGTTTGCTTTTGCAGCCCAGAAAAAACACAGAAAAGGCGGTGATCATTAGAATTCAAATTTAAAGCAGTATTTAGTTTTTTCCAATAATATTCCATAAATTTGTTATAGAAAAACATTAAAGAATGCAATGTATTAAGCAAAACATTTCAACAGCATGGAAATAACATGAAATGATCGTATGTTTACGGTTATAAGGTTATCATTATTTAGAAAATAATATACTTTGCTAAGCCTTTACTTTAAAGCCGTGGCATTATGTGAGTTCACCCACTGATTCGGAACTGGTTTTACTATTAAAAAGAAATAAAACTTTATATGCTACTAATTAGGGATTGGATGCTGGAGATAGTCCAGGCTTCTTCTCTTCTAGTTTTCCCCTTTTCCTTTTTTTTTTTTTTTTTTTTTTTTTTTTTTTTTTTTAGGGGGGGGGGGGGGGGTCGGGGGCAGGTGCCCACCTACCCCCTGTACCTACGCCACTGTTTTAAAGGAAATGTCAATTCGGGTTACAGGCCTCTACTTTAATTAACAGCATCATCATAAATCTTCTTATTTGTCATAGATATGCTCGGTACATCACTATCCTCCTCATTGAAAATATATTCATTGCCTTTCGCTTTTGACCGGAGAGCAGGTTTATTATCTAAACTCTCTCTAACAAAGACCACTAGAACAAACTTAATAACGAAGCAAAGCCCTCCCAAAGCTAGGAGAACAGCGTTGAAGATCGACGTCGAACTGTCTGGGTCCCAATTCTCTGAAAGGACCCCTGAGAGGGCCCAGATAATCGTCGGGTAGACCGTGAATGTATAGCGAAGATAACGGTCCCAGTAGAACGTATCGACGACGAAGTAGACGACGACCTCGGCTGTGAGGATGGAGAGAGAGATGAGGCTAGAGGATAGGTTTTTGACATCGGCCAGGTAAGTGAGAGCGATAGAGAGATTGATCAGGGTTGCGATGCTCGTCCATGTTGCGTAGACAGCTAGACCGTTCTGAATAAGGATTCGATTGCACCACAGATCTACCCTAAGGTTGTAAATTAAAATAGATTGATGTCAAAAGAAAGCAAACTGAACAACAATGCAAGTCTAGCTTTCATTCAAAGATTGATTTCCGGCCTTTTGACAATTAAACATACACAGGAGGTAAGTTGATTAATGTATTATAAATGTCAATTGTCATAAATGGGGAGGAGAGGTCTGAGAAGGGTGTGGCATCACCACTCCTGTATTCATATTTTTGTTGGTAAACTTATAACTTTCGAGCGTTTCAGCTCCAATCCCTACCACCATCAAAAAGAGGTGATCACCTTTCTCCCTTTTCGTTTCGATTCTCTGTCGGCGAATTTAAAACCTTATATAACTACTATACCCTTAACCCATGAATTTAGAATAATATAGAGACACCTATAATGCAGTGTCAGACAGAGGCCAATTATCTCGAAAATAGTTCTTTAGATGATATAGCTATCTAGAGAATTCGCTGTCTGTCATCAACTATCCCGCAAAAATCCTTCAACGAACCAACAAAATTCTCCCTTATCAAGAAATTTCAAGGGATTTTTCGCGGTAAATTCTGTCTGTCATTACGTAAGTGAGTTATCTAGAAAGCTATTATCTAGGTAATTCAAGGTGGACCGGGAAAATTGTCTGTGACATCGCCTACTAGGGCTACTAGTCTGTAAGAAAATGAATGTATTATAATAACTTGTGTCATAACAACTTCATATCTACGAACGATGCATAATCATGTTGACACACAGATCTCAATATCATGCGATACTTATAGAATCTTACTTGTGATTAGTTTCCATGACGTCACGGTACTTCTCCACGTTCCTGTGGTTGAGCCAGAGGCAGACATACACGGTGAACGCTAGCATACACGAATCGGCCAACGACCACGCAAACTCCCTCCTGCTGAACAAGAACAACCACACGATGTTGAAGGCGAGGTTGAGCGAGAACACGGCGAGAAAGTTGGCCGTGACAACGGGCGGGTTCATGTAGACTGGTCCGTTCTTGTTCCTACGGCAGACGGTGGTGAGGATATAGATGATATAGATCAGCATCCAGATGTAGATGACTGCCCAGACTAAGAAGGTCCAACCTGCTGGGGTGACCAGGACCGGGTACGTGTCGGATATCTCTTCAGTAGTGTTTGGAAACCATCCTGGAAGACGTGGTAAATCATATAAATAGAAACTCTTATTGAGGAGCTAAAAGAAATATATAATATCATGAATATTTTTTTCTTCTTTCAAATAGAGATGTGATGCATCAATAGTGACAATAATCTTTCTCATGTCTCTGCAATTACAGCTCCTGAGAACATTTTGGAGACTTTCAATCCAAGGAAACCACACTCTCCGGATAATTTTAACCTCCTTGACTCTCAATGGTTATCCTGCTGTAAAATACTCTACACCTACTTCAGATCTTGAGAACTCTTTCTCATTTCCAATTTTAAATTGACTTTATTCTCGGTCAAGGTACTTATGACTGAATCCTGTATAATGATGATATTCGAGGAGGCGCGATAGCTCAGTTGGTAGAGCAGTGGTCTCGTAATCCGGCGACCATGGTTCGAAAGCAAGGCGATACGCTAGTGCCCTTTGGTAAGGCATTAATCCTCATTACCAGGTCTCTTGGAGAAGACCTAAAGCAGTCGGTCCTCTGGTTGCTTAACAAGCATTCATGCTTTCTTGGCAGTCAGGTAAAATAACCACTGAATCTTGCATAGGATTGTAATGATGATATTCTTAAATACAATGTTCATAATCGTGATCATAGTCCCTGTTACCCTCGCTGCACATAAGTAAATTTTCAAGGAACCAGTCCACTAATGATTAACAGGATGAGCATAATGATAATATATTGTTACTATGGTAACTAACCAGCTGGGTAACTATGTACAATAGGGACTTTTAGATTTGTACAACGACAACGTGGACTGCTACGTGTGACGTCCTTTTCAGGCAGCCTTAAAATGATGTCACACGTAGAAGTCCACGCAAATCTAAATGTCCGTAAGAGCTAGTACACTCAGGACTTGTGTTAAGATGAACATTATTTATGTTATCTTGGTTACTTACCAGCGATGTTACCATGTACAGTAGCTAGTACACTCAGGACTTGTGTTAAGATGAACATTATCTATGTTACCATGGTTACTTACCAGCGATGTTACCAGGTACAGTAGCTAGTGCGCTCAGGACTTGTGTTAAGATGAACATTATCTATGTTACCATGGTTACTCACCAGCGATGTTACCAGGTACAGTAGCTAGTGCGCTCAGGACTTGTGTTTAGATTAATATTATCTATGTTACCATGAATACTTACCAGCGATGTTACCAGGTACAGTAGCTAGTGCACTCAGGACTTGTGTTTAGATGAACATTATCTATGTTACCATGGTTACTTACCAGCGATGTTACCAGGTACAGTAGCTAGTGCGCTCAGGACTTGTGTTAAGATGAACATTATCTATGTTACCATGGTTACTCACCAGCGATGTTACCAGGTACAGTAGCTAGTGCGCTCAGGACTTGTGTTTAGATTAATATTATCTATGTTACCATGAATACTTACCAGCGATGTTACCAGGTACAGTAGCTAGTGCACTCAGGACTTGTGTTTAGATGAACATTATCTATGTTACCATGGTTACTTACCAGCGATGTTACCAGGTACAGTAGCTAGTGCACTCAGGACTTGTGTTAAGATGAACATGGCGAGCGTGAAGAACGCCATGAATAGAAAGAGATAGTCGTGCTCGGACGCCATGTCTGTTTCTTTTGTCGTTTTATCACCTACAAATCAATCCTTTAAATGAAGAAGAAAAGGAAAAAAAAGTTATGCTTTACAAATGTTATATTACGCGCTTTATAAAATGTTGCATATATCGCCACTATTTCAATAATTTGCACGTTTTAATTTGGAAATGTGAAACATGCTGTTTTTGAAAACATCACTGTAGACGTCTATGTCAAGATTGCCCCACCCCTTTAATGTCCAGTTAGCACTTGGATTGTTATCTTGATCTGTGTATTAAGGGGATTACAATGAATGGATGACTAAATGTGCAAAGAGGTCATTTAATACAGCTTATTGGCGTTATTTTGAATAAGACAGTCACCTTGATAAAGCTTCATTTAATACTGATATACTAGACAACTTCATTTAGATTATATAATATCAACAACAAATTCACCTCTTTTCATTGTCTTTTGATTAATATTTATTCATGACATGTATGATTTAGAACTTTAAAATGACTATTTTAAACAATTCAAGGAAGCATTGTTTCTTTTATCAAAGTTTTTTAAATTTTATTCAGGCGATTGTTTCTATAAACTAAATCATATCGCAAAAAAGGTGGCGTTACCTTCGACCTATATATCTCCTATCACTGGTCAATACGCATTGTGTTGTTTACTTAGTCTAAGGAGGGATTTATCCTTGTTGATAATTTCAGATTATACAAGAATAAAGGCACGAGGGCAATTGTACATTAAACGGTTATTTACGAAGTTAACTTGAAACAGAGGAGCTTCTCTAATTCAAGTTTATGTCAAAACGGTTGACATAGTTCCATAACTTTCTTCTTTGATTGATAAATTATAAATGATACTTTGAAAAATTGTCGGTTATTTTCTTGGTCTCTAGTTATTGTTATGTACTGCTATTTACGATTCATTGCCAGAAGTACCTTTTAGTATTGTATGTTTCTAATGCTGCCGAAAATTGTTTACATCTATATGGAATGCAGAAGAAAATAAATCAAATCAAATTCAAATCAAATGATTTAATGTATAATCAACTTTGCATGACGATACATAGAGAATATAAAATGAATTTGAATTATATGTTTTAGACTGAAGTCAAGTTTTAAGGTTTTTCAGGTAATTAAGCATGTCAAGTGCGTTGATTATCTTAAACATTTCTCAATTGAAGCCGATTGAATGACCCTAAAGTCTTCTCTGTTCATTGCCCCTTGCCAGAGGTAGAGGTAGATAGAAGAGAGAAACACACAGGTAGGTATACCCAGATGTTGTGTATCCGGAAAGGTTGAGTATCCGAAGAATTGATTTAAAACAAAAATTTGAATAAGATTACATGCAATATTTCATAAAAAATTGAGACCTATATTAGACAATATTATAAAGGACACAAATTATGAGTTCAGTGCTATTTGATCATTTCGACGAATATCTATGTTAAATCTGGAGACAAAAGAGAAGGCTTTATGTTTGTTAAGTGTCCGGACACCCAACAACCAAAAGAGAGGCAAATTAAGGTGCAGAAAGAGAACAAGAACCTACAGGTACACGAACAGAAAGAAAGTCTGTCGAAACGATTTACATAGAAGAAAGTTTAACGAGTACTCTCGAATGCATGATCTCGTTGAGAAACGAAAATATGAAAATCTCTGGATCAAAAGTACAGTAAAAAAATCTCGTGAATAGACGAAAAGCGTTATCAATTAATCTTAAGAATCGTTTGATATTATTCACAGCGTCATTTAGAAAGTTTTGGTTATTAATTAAAACATTACAGCATAACAGATTATAAAATCAATGCATCAAGAAATTACTCACCAGCTCTCCAAGTCTGTCTCGCCTGCATGTGACGAGAAACTGTCCACCAACAAATTACTATACCAGGTCAGCACAAGGATTCCTGATTTTCAGCAGAGATTATGTGTTTCGCGTACTAAACCAGATTTATTGGTCGATAACAGTTGCCATGTAATGGGAGGTACCAGCGCTTAGACAAATAATGCAATAAGGCTTCTTATCTAATCTTCCAAGTACGTCGGTCATCGTCATATGGTTTGTTTTAAGTGTTTCTTTTCTTCTTGAATTATACAATCCATCAAGCTTTGTTCGATAATAATAAATTTGAATTGAAAATTGGCTGCTTCATGTAGCATGTTCGATGCGTCTGCTAATTCCCTGATAATTGAACTATCATAACTAAATAACCCTTAAATTACTTGAAAGAAGCATACAATGTTAATCGAATCGTCTTATGGGAACTATATAGAGAACCTTTAACCATTTCATGCTGCCCTACTTTACCAAATTAGGAAGCAAATGTAGTTTGCTTGATGGTAAGTGAAGGCATACCGTCAGATATTTTACAGAAGCATTACATTTTCTCTCTCAGTATATAAATACAGTTTCGTTTGAATTTTCTCTTCTATATAAACACAGTTTTTGTTTTAGTTGATATGAATTTTGTCAGAGTAAAATAAACATCAAGCCACACCATTGAACCGATTGTCTAAGTTAATGAATAGGTTTCAACACCTAAAAAAAAAAACTTTGGAAGAACGAGAAAGCAAGTAAATAGGAAAGGCTCTAGCATGTTAAATATTAATTTTTATTTTTAGTAACATAATTCATAATAACAACTCTATCCAAAAACTTTGATTTGGAGTCATTTTGTTGTCCTTTTTTGTAGATTAATTCAACAAATATTATCACAAAGAGTTCTCTTTGCTTTATGATAACATCACCATTATGCAAGACCCATTATTGTGTTGACATTGTAGTACCTTGAAGAAAAAAAAAGGAGGTCAGTATTGTTTGCTGATGTTGGTTTTCATAACCGATAAAAAGAGTCCTAGTGATAATATATGATATCATTATGATATAATGGTAATTTGCCATTATACAACCGTATTATATCATTATATTTATGTTATTATGTGAAGCTTATTCAATATCCGTGGTGTCATTCCGTTGGGGACTATGACCTATTAAACGTGTGATGTAACATAATGAATGTCAAAGTCTCATTTCCATAGATGCCTTACACTGGTTGACATGACTTGATTTTAATATTTAAAAGCATTGACTCGTCAACATGCCAGTGAACGTAGCAAATCTAATTTTTGTTTCACAATGAAGCTGTGTAGCATTTATTGTTGTCTTACCCACTATGTATTGCTTACATAACTATGTACATTTATATTATGAACATTAAACATGCAACTTATGATGAGGACGTCAGCTCTAGCTGTGCTTATGACGACCCCTTTTTTATGTACGATTTTATGTGACCATATGTTTTACAAATTCATGAGTG
This sequence comes from Strongylocentrotus purpuratus, assembly GCF_000002235.5. NCBI lineage: Eukaryota > Metazoa > Echinodermata > Echinoidea > Camarodonta > Strongylocentrotidae > Strongylocentrotus > Strongylocentrotus purpuratus. The sequence goes on from NW_022145599.1 coordinate 36,482,041, forward strand.
ATTTCATGATGCATTATTGAAAATAAAAAAATATCAAATCAAATCAAATTTTATGTGAGGGGAGCTATTGTTGCGGGAACAAAATATTATATTTTGTTAAGGTTCATTTCTAAATGTAGCTCATTAATTTTTCAAAAGACTAAATGCGATTATTCTAACTTGTGATAATTCAAACTGTGGGTTTGTGATGAACATGAACGACCACCACGTGTCTAACCCCTTCCCCTGTATTGAACGTATCTTTTTTTAATATGGATCGCCCAATCAGAATTGTTTTACTAATCTGTTCATGATATTAATACGACTCTGTTGGAGACTTGGAGTGACATGATTTTGGAATTTGAACGATTGCAACATGAATTGATTTGATCATAACCGCTCTCACAGTAATAGCATATTCTGTTTTTTTCTCTCTACGCCCGTATTCATTCATATAAAATGATGGAAAAGATTTATAAAACACACTGAACACGACAATATAAAGATCATTGCACATTAGAAAGTGTTTATTGCGGTTTTGGTTGCTTATACGATCACTGTACATTATTTATTTCACATCGACCAATTGTAAAGCAAGTGGGTCCTACATCTAAGGTATAGTATAAATTAAATGACGAAAAAGGAGATTCAGGAAATCAAAACCATCTGAATTCATTAGCTCAATAATGAAGATAATGTTATGATAATTTTGAGAATGTTGTAGAATTACACGCTGTAAAAGGAAGGATCACAGATTGGCCAATATTTCTTGATTTCATAAAGGTTGCTCAAGGTAACAAATAAAATCATGATCATGACTCTTATTTTAGACAAATTTAAGCTATATAGGAATTTAAAAAAAGAATACGCACATACATTTGTAAAGGAAATTTGAAATAAATTGTCATAATGACAAATAGAAACATTTCGATGATGGAAATGGCCTATAAAATAACTACTACTCACTTTCTTTACCTGTTTGCGAAAGGTGTCTTGTGATTTATTATTCTCCAAAAAATGTTGTTCTTTATTTGAAGAACAATACAGGAGAAATATTGGGAAGGTAAAGTAAAGGTAATTTAATGAAATTAACCTTCCATAATCTTTCCAATGATAAGAAAGTAAAGGTATTAACATATCGTACAACAATTTAGTTTAACTTTTTTTGTATAAACTTCAGATTCGATTTATATTTGCATTTGATGATAATAATATTGATAATAGTTTTACGTTTAGCAAGTCGAAGGGGTGCCGATCAATTTTGTATAAAAGAGGAATAACACATTAAACAAAATTAAATATTAAAAATGCTACACATACGATTTAAATACACGGTTAGTTCCAAATGATTTGGGTAGGGTTAATATCCCTTCAGCCCCCCCCCCTCCCCTTTAGGTTGGATACCCTAGCAAGACGTTCATGCAAAATAAATTTCTTCGGCAAAACCGATTAGCCTATTCCTCTGTCAAATTCATGTATGATTAAAAAGTTCATAGTTCTTTCGTTTTGTCCTTTCATTGATATCTTGTGGCATGAACACTACCATCAACGCGGTCAACGAAGTTACTGTTTTTCACAGAGGGCGTTGTTTTAATTTTGATGCCGTCAGTAGAAAGGGCAAATTTCGTGCTACATTGAATATAAATTACATGCCTACAATTAGAGCCCGTCGATCTGTGACTTTATTTGGCAATTGGAAACTGAGTATGCATTCCCCCTCCCCGTTTTCTCCCTTTTTTCCTGTGAAACAATAAGGTCATGTCCTATCAAATATTCGGGTAATTAAATTTAGTTTGAAAATAATTAATTCCCTCACCAAATCGAGCTTGTTCCCTGTTAAGTCTTACCCCCCAAAATAGACATTACATGAGTGGAATAGCACTTTAAATGTCTTTAACCAAGGTTTAATGCAATTTCTGATGTCATCAGTTGAATGTTATTACTGTGAACCTAAAGAAACTAAGATATTCATACACGTTTCTTGATAATTTCACATTAACACTAATTCAGATGTATAATAACATCTATTTTGCTAAACTAATCGCAGTCTCACGCAGGCCTATTATGATAATTATGCTTTTATTTGCCATACATGTCTCGAAATTCTGTATCGTTCTTCTTTCTTGATTTGAATAATATGTTTAATATAGCGTATGGTCACCATTCCATTGTTTAGATCATGTGTTTATACGTGGTGGAATCGACTTTGGTCATCTTAACGAAAAGGTAGACCGGATCGCGAATGATCATGAGAACAGTCTTCACGATGAAGAAGATGAAACTGATCGAGACGAGGATGGCGCTGTATACAAACACGGGGCTGTTAGTATCATCACCGTTAGCAACCATGATACCAGCCAAGGCCCAGATGAAGGTTGGGTATACCATGAAGACGTAACGGGTGTAGACATCGAAGACAAACAACTCAAAGACGAAGTAGACGATGAGGATGACGGCTAGTGTAGTTAGACAGACGTAGGTGGCGACGTCACTGTTTCAAGAAGAAGGAAATTAAATCAATGTTAATGTTGTGGACCTTGTGACGACCTTTTAAAGAAGGCCAATTTGTTTACTGATAACGTCTGTTTGGGGCCAGAAACTAGGCCATTAATTCATATACTTTAACATAGAATTTACGATTTTTTTTGGCTCTGAACATGCTGAACAGATGATTAAAAAAATTGCACGATCATTGCTTTGTTGAGTGTGTTTACTTCATATACTTGTATTCCTTTGAGATTATATATATGCTCCATGTTTGTATCCTAGTCTTGTTATTGAGTTGCTCGTTGCTGTTGTTGTTTGATTTGTTTTCTTAAGGAATTTGGTCCCTTTTTTAATATCCCATAACCTTATTAATAAAAATGTAACAACACCAATGATTAGGATCAAATTATGACTTTTCTTTATATTTTGTGTGATTCATAATCCATTTTAGATTTACCACGGACAGATATTAGGAATAATATTTTAATACAATCTTTGAAGTAGCCGACAACGTATAGAACAAATTCTTTAAATTGCCCAAATAAGTTTTCTCACTAGTCTGTCAATTATAAATCCTTATTACCTCGGTAGTCTTGCTACGTATATGAGTGTGACGGAGAGGTTGACGAGCGAGGCAGCCGTAGTCCAGGCAGCGTAGATTGCTAGGCCGTTATGTACCAAGACTCGATAGGCCCAAAGATCGGATCTGTCAAAACAAAAATGTTTAATTGATGCATAGTAAATGGTTAATCATTATCAAAGCACAACATCATGATACAGAAATAGCTCATATCAAAAACTCGTTTTTAGGAATATGAGAACATTCTTAAGGCTTTAATTAGCTGTCATTTATAGTTCTTTCAAACCGAGATGAGTCGACATTGCTAGAGTCCAGTGTCCACGCATACACCCATAACATTAAAGGCGTTAGCTACCTTGAACGGCGTCATACAAAAGAATGTTGAAAGCAAGTTTGCCGACAGAATTTGCCAAATTTCTATTGAGTTTTTAAAATAAATCTTATTAATCTCCCCAAAATGATAATTCGAGACCCACAGTAGTGGCTTTTCAGATTTAAATTAGAGAGTGGCGTCACACCCGCACCCAATCTCTGGCCCCAGCTCCTCCACTACCAGTACCAGTACTGCCCCCCCCCCCCCTAGTACTAGTGACGACCTTGTTAATCATGTGACATTTGCCACGGTTTTAAAATCAATTTAAAAGACCCAAAACAAATGTATTACTTTTGGAGGGTGTCGCACAGTGACGTCTTTAAGGAAAGCCATAGATGTCTTTGTGGTTTGAGAGTCTTTTCAGGATTGTTTGCATGTTGGAGGGTTGGTACAGTGGAAGGAGTGTAATAAATAGCATTTCATACAGAAATTGCACAGTTTTTTCATCAACCTTCAACAATGTTACTGAGTCACTTTAAGGAATCGATCAGATCAGTTTTTTTCAAGGGAAGTGATAAAAAAAGCAAACATACTCTGCATAGTCCTTGAAGTCTGCGAGATACTGGTAGACACTGGTGAGACTGATATACAACCCTACATACAGGGTCAGTACGATCAGACACAGGGCTAGGGTTGATCTAGTCAGGTACTCTCGATCCCACAAGACCAACCAGAGCATATTGGCCACGTTGTTTAACATGAAGCTATTGAGGAACATGACGGTGGTAGCCGGAGGGTTAAGGAAGACCGGTCCGCGGCTGTTGGTACGACATAAGGTCGTCAAGACATAGATGATCCATGCGAAGTTCCAGAGGTAGATCAGACCCCAGATGCTGAAGGTATAGCCGGCAGGTGTGACAGGGGTCGGGTACTTGTTTGAGAGGTTACCTACTGAACTCTTAAACCACCCTGAGTGGTGAGAAGAAAGAGAAAAACACGTGAAAGTTGTAAAATCAGAGAGAATTATATACTTATTTGTTTGCAAGGGTAATCAACACAATTATTAATAAACAGGCTGAGACGTCCTGCTGGTATAGGAACGTGAGACGTAGCTATACTTTACAATTTTATTACGAGCTTTCAGAGTTGAGAATTATCGCACTTATATATGAATGTTGTCGGGTAGCGAGACAAAGATATTGGATTCAATTTCGAGGGTGACAATCCCCCCACCCACACCCCTTCATCCCTGGATCAAAGGTGTGACCCATCATAGTCCTACTGAGACTGTTATCCGTGTTTGCTAAAAGGGGCCTCACATAATGTCTCAGATTGTAGAAAAGTGTGCTTATCTTTGGGAACAGGCCACCAAAAGCCCCTCCCATTCCCGGCATCATACGGCACTTCACTTCATCCCTAATTAACCATTATATGCCGATCTGGGACCCGTTTCACAAAGCCCTTTTTAATGACAAATGACAAAAATCAGTGACAAATTTGCTGATAACCAATCAGAAGTAAGGATTTCAGTACCTTATAACAAAAACTGTCATTTGTCACTGATGACAAGTTTTGTGACCCCCCCCCCCAGACTTCACTATGACAGGGGTTCGACAAGTGTAACATTAACTGGTCCTGTTCAATAAAGCCCAGATTGAAGGACTTCTTTTAGCTGAGCAACAGGGTTTCTGTATTTGGTGTAATGGAAAACAAACTGTTTAATATTATGAGGATGAAAGTTATATTTATAATTCACTTGGTATGTGTAGACAAATTGTCATTAAGTGGAAGTGAATTCCATATCTATTTGTATAAAACAAAATAAGAGAACCACCTTGTAACCAAGTGAGTCAAAAATAATTATGCAAATGTATGATTGTTTCTTTGTTATTCTGTATTTGTATCCAATAAATAAGCATATGGAGGGCTAAATGATACATCGATTTGTTTTAAAATTTAAATTCATTTTATCCAGTAATTTTTTTTTGTTTTCATAGGTTTTTATTCTCTTCTCTCATAAAAAAAATTTGTCCATAATTTATAACATTGTATACAAAATAACAAATTAATCTTCACATAGGTCTAAATTAATTTGCAAGTAAACTTTTACATTTCAATACAAGGTTAAAGCTAAAAAAAATATTCACATAAACAAAATTATATTTTCACATTTTAAACAAATCGCAAATAAAGATTCTTTTCCACAATATCTTTTTTTCCCTCTTAAAGTTCCTTCAGAGAAAAAAGAAGGGTTATGATAACATAACATAAATGATACAAATAAAAAGAAAACGAGCTAGAGAACATCTACTACCCCCACCCCACACAACACTTAAATACATAACAAGCACAACAGTATACAAAACACACACCAACATAGAACGAACAAACAAACAAAAGAAGAAGAAGAAAAAGAGAAAAAAGAAGAAAAAAGAACAAAAAGCAAAGGAAGAGAAGAGAGGAGGGTCTAGAAGTTGTATATTGAGAAAAATTAAAAACAGAAAACATTTATTCTAAACTTTCTTACCTAGTGACATCGGACTATCCGGTCCAATAGCAGCCTGGAAGTTAACAAACTGCAGGAACAGATAGATGACAAGGGTGCAAAACGTAGCCATCACAACAGACTCCATCTTGAATTCAGCTAGAAATAGAAGACAAATCAAAGTCTGACGAAGAAGTAAATGCAGAGCGATACTACAATGAAAAATTTATTACACAAGCTCCAGTAAAATACTACTTTAAAGGCATCGGTTAACAATGTTAAATCTGAGATACACGGCCCTACGTGTTATCAGTGTCTGTGATATGGTGTAATATTGAAGCCCTACAAAAATTGTGCCTCAAAAAAGTAAAAATCTTTGAGTGACCGGTTTTACCATACTGGTTTTCCCCAATAGACTTTAGTGTTGTTTTCAAAATTTGTAATTCCAATCGTAAATATCTTGATAATCAGACAGGCGATCGACTTGTAAAAATCATGGAGTTCCTGACTGATCTAAAGGTTTATAATTATCATTGAAGCATGAGCTAAATCCAGGATTTTGTTTCAGAATCTGAGACAAAGTTACCGGATCCCTTTAATTAATGGTCAATTAAGAGATTTTTTTTGTATTACACCACCACCACATTTTATAATTTGAGGTTTCATGTTGCATGTACTGTCATCTTGCATCTATGTCAATTGGTATGAAGAAATATATTATTAAATGCATGAATGTATATTGAATGTATTTGCGAACAAAAGACTTTATGTAAACTATATCAGCCTTACTAGACCTTCAAGGAGAAGACAACGACGAAGTACTAAAGTATTCAATAGACATGATTATAAAAATAAATTGATTTCTAATCAATTCTTATGCAGATTATACATAACAATTCATGAAATAACAACATACAAATTAACAAATAGACTATCATAATGATAGTCACAACACAACCTATCCCAGATGAGGGATTACTTCATCAAGATTAGTCAGGGGCGGATCTAGCTTTTTGCTAAGGGGGGGGGGGTTTGACCAAAATAATGACGATGCAGAGCATCGTCCACGAGCCGCGTAGCGGCGAGCCGATTTTTTTGGGGGTGTTTATTTGAACCCCGTAAGTGATGTTTTCCTGGCATCTATTAACACAATGGAGACCATAAAAAGCAGTGCATGATAACGTCTTTTTAAATCAAGTAACAGCTTAATACACAGTTATATCCAGCCTTTTTATCATGTGTTTGGTTAAGTTACCAGATGAGTTGAATATCTTCTCACAATATTTGCACTTGAAAGGGTTTCTCTCCAGCGTGCGTTCTTTTTTCTTTCTTTTTTTTCTTTCTTTCTTTTTTTCTTTTTTTTTGTTGTTTTTTTGGGCCGCCCAAGGGGGGGGGGGTTTGAACCCCCTAAACCCCCCCGTAGATCCGCGCCTGTTAGTAATGAACAGCATATCGATGCAAATCTCAGGATGCTTGCTACTTTCTACTTGAAATAAGCTATGTCTATGTCACGAAGGGCTGCCCAGGTACACCCCCCCCTCTACGGAGGGGAGTCCGCCCCCTCTTTATCAATTTCTGGATACGCCCTTGATTTAGAATTATTATTAGCTCAATCAATCTTAAGGGCAATATAATCCTTCAATTTCATTATTCTTCAAATTACGGCTCTCAATGTTTAAAAAAATAAATAAAATAATAATAATATTAATAGTAATGATGATAATCATAATAATAATAATAATATGTATTGATTACCCATGGCAGCCTCATTAGTGTCAATACTGTTCTCCCTGAGGGCCCTATGATCATACCACAACATGTATTACCCTGGCTAAAAATAGATATCACACTAAAAGGGATTTCACAATAAATGGGTTATATCACCCTATAAAATAGAGTGACGAAGTATATACAATGCATTATAGTCATATAGAAAATGTTAAAGTTGGTTTGGTGCGAAATAACTATTATAGACCTAACTCTTAGGACCACGGATATAACATTTTAATTCGGATGCATTGACGTGTTATACTAAGCCATGTTAAAGAAACAATAATTACCAATTATGCATGATAGCTAATACTACTGATTCACTAGGAATGAATAACATAGACACAAATTATTCCTCCATTTCTCATTTTAACTCACTAACTGTGTATAGAAAAAGATGAAGAAAAAATCATCTATTTTCCATATGCATGTACATGTACCACTAACTTACTTGTAAAGATACAAAAACAAGATAGGTCTTCTTACCTTTAGCAGTTGACTCCAAACAATCAGCTTATAATTAATGCTGTTAATCTTTGACTTGGTCTTTACACGTTATACTGCATTCATTGTTTGCTAATACCCATTACAAACACGTGACCCTTGACAAACGTGGCCAGACAATACATACACTCACCTTACGAAAACTAAATAGAAAGATAAAATGTTTCATAAGCCGAAAATTCTGCCGCCGCCACTCCTGGCCCTGCCCTTTTTTCATTTCGTCTCATGCTGTATTTTCTCTGCGTTTCGCCACCCCCTCTCTCTCTCTTAATGTTTCCTCTTTCTCTATCTCTCTCTCTCTCAATCTCTCTCTTTCTATCCCTCACCATCTCTCTTTTCTCTATTCTTCTCTCTCTCTTTGTTTCTCTCCCTAACCCACCCTCTTTCTTTTCTTCCTCTATCTCTCTCTTTCTCTGTTTTTCTCTCCCTCCCCTTTTCTTTCTCTACAAATCCCAACTCTCATCTCTCTTTCCCTTCCCCCTTTCATTCTCCATTCACCCCCCTCTCTCTCTCTCTCTCTCTCTCTCTCTCTCTCTCTCCCTACCCCACCCCCTCTCTCTGTGCACCATTTCTCCCCTCTGTCTCCTTGTCATGTTTTGTGTACTCCCATTTTCTCTTTCGACCAAGCACTTGGTCTACAGCATGGACTTTGATCTCATATTATCCCACTGATCTGAATCACATACTAAATTAAAAAAAACCGTGCCAACAATCGCCCGGATGAAGGAATGTTGTAAATCAGTTTCATAGCCTATTGGGAGACATGAATTTGGACCTCGAACCTAGCTAGCCAATCTCCTCATTGCATCAGCACATGGCTAAAAGGTCTCTTTCGTGTTTGGTAGATAATTATTGTCTGCTGCAGCCAGGCGCGTACGCAGGGGGGGGGGGGGGGTGTTTGGGGGGTTAAACCCCCCCTTTGGTATTTTTATGTGTGTAAACCCCCTAAAAAATACCTAAACCCCCCCCCCCCCTTTGGTTTTTTTTATTTTTTTATTTTTTATTTTTAATTATTAAAAAAAGGTGACCTTACCCCCCCCCCCCCCCCCCCCCCAACGGAGCAAAATGTCAAATTTTCAAATTTCGAGACCAAAAAAAAAAAAAAGTGTCCTCATTACATAGATTGCACAATTGATGAAAACAAAAATGAAATCAGTTGTAACATAAAACAAATAATCCCATCCAACCAAACACATTACTACTCCCCATCGTGCGACACAAACACCACCCGACCACACTTCCACCACACACTGTTCCTAGCCTCCTCAGAATACCCTAAATTGGACCGACAGACAAACAGGAACAATCAATTTAAACATTAAAAAAAAATCATTTAAACGAGGCTACACTAACCACAATAGCCCAGTGCTAAAAGTTCATGAAAACTTCACTTGTTTCCACTACTACAGAAAATAGTATACATGTATACATTCATATTACTATCCCACCACCCCCTCCCCCCCCCCACACACACACACGAGGGCTTGCGCGCAAATCGTGAACACTGTCATACATGCACTTGGCTTTTAAAAGCATTAGTTTAAATCAGATTGCAAAAAATATCAACAATTTGATAACTATATCGTCGTTACCAATCCTCTTTTTTTAATTACCGTGGAAAATAATACCTTGTACAAATTTGTCTTTTAAACTATGTCAAAATCAAGAACGATGTTATCGCTCTTAGAGGCTCGTATATTAACTTTGTTATAAAATCTGTTTGATTTGAAACTATATAGCCAAGGCCCGAAAAGACACGTTTTATTCATATGCTGATTGTTTTTAGTTGTTTACCCCTCCCTACATCGCATTACTGATACAGTTTAAAGTAAATCAACTTTAATCTGCTTTTTGTAGTATATTTGGCTCAGAATCTTATCGACAATTAAACATCCAGCTTAATAAGATAAAGGAATTAAGTCAGAGCTAATCTTCAAACTTAAATGGTACTACCTTGTACAGTAGAAGCAGCCTTCATTTGAATTATATTACTTCGACCATCTTCGCCCTGCTGGCTGCAAAGTGTGCAGATTTTATATCGTTTCCTGATAGTTCTGAGGCAAGTCTTGGCGTGAGTATTAATCATGATATTGACAACCTGGTATTTTATTCTTCAAACAGTGATATCTATCATTTTTAGTATATCTAAGATTCATTACTGTATTATATGTCTGTTTATTCCCACATATAAATTTCCTTGCCATCTTCACTCTTTTTACAATTGCTTTCATCATTAACATATCATTTGGTTTTCTGTTATTGCGAAATCAGTTGTCATTGCTGATTACTAAATTTACTGATTCATTTCATTTTTGTTAAAACACAAACTGACATAGTGGCTTCCGTAGTACGACCTTCTTTATCCATTGTAATAACCGATGACCGATCGATGTTGCTTCCTCCTTCTCCTCTTCCTCCAGTAATTAACCAATCAAGATGGATGTTGTACCCCCACTCACCCTCCTGGTAACCACTGGATACATCCTCACTCTCTTCTTCAACTTTCAAGCTGGTGTTGGTCCAAATTCTGACTTGTCACTAGGTAAGATGCTTTACAGTGATATTACCATCCTCGTAACATTTCTGGCAATTTCGTGTTATTCTGACGAAGGAGAGCGCCGTGGTATTGAACCAGAATGTAAAGATTTCTTGTCAGATATATGCAACCAATCGTCTTTATTTTGTATCCCAACTATAGTTCTGGTCATGCGATTGCATTATGAAAGAAACGATGTGGAATCGACCAGAAAAGGTTGATCATGTAGCATATGTATTGGGATGTACTGAAAGTTTCTGGAATCATCAAAAGGATAACAATTTTGGCCCAGTCTTCGCAAAAGCAACACACACTGTACACAGAAAAATATCCTACGGGACTACACAAACATGTAGCATGAAAATGAGACCCACATAGTTAAGCTGTTTACATGTCATATTTAGAATATGAAGGCATTTGAAGAGCCATGCTTTTCAGGGAACCTTTTTTTCTCTGATGTTCTTCACATTTGCATAATAACAATGAAAACGCTCACTAAGTATTTTTCACCTCTGCCCAGAACTCAACCTTTTATTTAACCCTCACAAGGCTGTTGCTGTAATCATTTTTACCCCTTTCTAAAGATATGCCTCCCAATGGCAGTGTTCCGATTTGTTTTTACATTTATTTAATATGTTGTTTTTAGTGTCGTATCCAGCAGTTAGTCAAAAAAGGAAGCTAAATGTATCACGGGGTGCCGATAGCTGCCCTGTGAACCATATAGGAATATGTTCATAAATTCAACTCACAGGTTAAACGTTAAACTTCTGCGTTGGAAATGAATTAATACTGAAACTATTATGATTTGAAATACCAATGACCAAGGCTTAATTTTGAAACTCATGATTTGAAGTACCAATGACCATTTTTGTCGCTTCATTATCTTTTGCATGTATTTGTCCCTTATTCCATCTATTTCTCTAAACTTGATGTATTTATGTCTTGTAATTATGTATTTTCTTGAATATTACTGTAACGCCAGTATTTACTCCATTGGATATACTACTTTTAAAACTGATTTAACATCAGATTAATACCGAGTCAGACTAAATGACTAAAAAGCACAATTGCTTGTAAGATAAATTTAGAGGATAAGGGGAATTTTGCAGTTATACAGCGTAGTGCCTTAATTGTTTTGATCAGATGTAGGATTACAATGTATTTCTACACATCATTAATTGTTATAGTTTTCCTTTATTTAAACTATAAAACACTTTAGTGCATATTGTCACGTTACCCATGATGCTGGTATTGCATTGTACGAATATACTTCTTTGAGAGACGACATATTGTCAATACAATTAGGACTTTTATTTGTCATATATTATATATTTGAAAGGTGTTGTAACGATTCAATATCTATTTGCTTATGTTTCATCACCTTTGTGTTTTCTTGCATTATACTGTATATTAGTTGCAACTTGTCTTTAATAAAACATTGTTATATTCTTTTATTGGTTAGTAATGGTTAGAAGCCAGAGCAAAAACTCTGAATTCCTATATATTCAGATGGTCATATCTCAGCCAATACTTAACAAATTCAATTGGTTTTCGATGTTTGGACATTATGTTTGATGCTCTTTCGGAAAATGAAGAAAAAAATTGAGAAATTCTAAAAATAGATTTTTGATGACGTCACACTTCACCACTCTAAAAGTGATTGGTTATATTATATTATTTTTCATGTGATGTTACCTTGAATGAATTGTGAAATTGTGAACATGCATGCATAAATAAATGAAATAAAATGTTATTATTTACTACCCATAGGACTTTTTCGTAGCTCCATCGGCAACCTCTCCAACCTCTACCCCACACCCGTAACACCTGCAGGGTACACCTTCGCTATCTGGGGTCTCATCTACTCCTGGTTTGCAGCATGGCTAGTCTACGTCATCACCACCCTCTTCAGAACCAACGATAAGGGTCCGGTCTATCTTAACCCTCCTACTACCAGTCCAGCATTCCTTATAGCAGTCTTTCTTAATCTTACATTTAATGTCACATGGTTATTCGCCTTCGACAGGACTACTTTCATCCTGAGCCAAGTCGCGCTAGTTGGCATCACCGTAACGCTATATATAGCTGTCTCCATAGCAACTAGCAGGGTGTATGAATATCTCTTCGTCTTCAAGGAGTACGGAGTGTAAGCATATTTTCAGGATTTTTATATTTCATTTTATTCATTTCATAGAAATGGTATAAAAAGATGTTTTTCGATGTTATAGTTTATTAAGTAGCACTTGGAATGTTTTAAAGTCTGGCTATAAACTTAAGCCTATACCTTCGAACTATTAATAGGCATATGTAATATTAAGATTGTCAATATACAACGGTCATGAAAATCTAAATCGTTATTTTATTCCTATAAAAGACATCATAAATGTCATTGTCATTATCATCATCATCATCATCATCACCATCATCATCATCATCATCACCATTTCATCTTTACCATCGCCATAAACTTATTTTTATTTGGATATTGTGAGAAATTCGTTGAATATGTGAGATGAAAATATTTTAAAAAATTGATCAAGTTGTAAGTTGTAACTTGTCTTTTATTTACAAGATAACAAATGGTTTATATTTTAGGTTCGACCTGTGGGCAAATCGCGTTCTGGTGCAAAATGGACTCGCCCTCTACGCTACATGGACTACGGTCGCAACCAAAGTAAACTTGTCTATCGTGCTCATATACACGTTCGGAGTGGATAAGTAAGTATATTTGCAGTGGTGTATCCAGTCACTTGTAGGCACACGACCTCTGCCCCCCTTCCCCCTACAACAATGCGCCGTTCTTTATTGCGCACTTATACAGGGGCATATTCGTTTGCTAGTGAGGTATTTTGGACATTATAGCTCCCCAGTCAAATAATATCGGCTCCGTCACGCCCGAATCTTCATTCCCCTTCTTAAGAAGAGAGAAAACAAATATCACCGAATGGAATTATCTTTGAAGTATTTATGATATATAAACAATCACTTTCTTCAAAATCTATGAAATTTGAGATTACAAAAATTAATCCTACAAATATACATCTCTTGGTTGTTACCTATTTATTTAATAGATGAAAATGATGAATCATGAACCGTATAATCATGTAAACATTAACCAATAAATAACAGAAAGACGAAATAACGGAATATTCATAGCGACGTCGGTACATCTAAGATATTGCTCCAGTTATTGATAGTTTATATGAACTGTATTATTAACGGATCCAAATCTGTATTTTTCTGTTTTATAGGGAAACAACGACATATATATGTTTTGCGGTCCTCGCCACCCAGCTCGTCACCTACTTCCTCCTCGACTGTTTCGTCTACGATCGCTACTTTCGATATATTCTCATCGTGTACCCTGCAGCGCTGTGGTCATTGGGTGGAATACTTGTTGCTAACGTGAGAGATCCTACCAGTCCACAGGCGGTCATCGGATCAACACTCTTCGCTATCGTCTTCGTCTTCTTCGTCATTAAAACCATCCTCGTCATCATTCGCAACCCCGTATACATCATTGCAAAACAGGAGAAAGCTGATGGTATCGCCTACTCAAGAATGGTTTAGTTATTTTTCTATGTTCTCAATACGCCGTGCATTTTCCGTCCAGGAAATCATCATATTATTTCTTTATAATCATTATGATTAAACTTTAAATTCATCATATTATATTGTCGTCATTCTATCTTTAACAAAATATTTGCACTGTAATGATTTGTAGATGCCATTTTAGAAATATCTCTTATTAGTAATCATCTCTCATAATAGGTGACAACTTTCTGATAATTCTTATAAGAAATGAAAATACATGTATCTTTCGTACTGCACCTAGTTCTGTTTTTATGCAAGGGATTCTGTTACATGTAAATGAAGTTTATTCAATCAACAAACTTGATGTAAAAATTGTCCTATTGTAGAGGAAACTAATATGCTCTTTCAAAATTTTCCTTCTAGCCATCATCGTCATCAATTAATACTGAGTCATTATCATTCCAAATATGAATATTATTCGCCCATCTGTCAAAAGCAAATAAATATTTTCTCAAACATAAATTCAAACAATCTCCCCTCATTTTTTAATATTTAGGTTGACGTTTTCATGGCGACAATAATAACGATGAGTCTAGTCTAATCAGTGTGGCGATGATAAACCAGATATGTTGGGAAGTGTTACAATGAAAAATATATGAATATTTTGATTATGCTTGACAATGTTGATAATTATGATGATGATGATGATATTGTTGATGGTGATAAAGATGATGACGATGGTGATGATAATGATAATGTTGATGGTGATGATGATGATGATGATGCTGATGGTGATGATAATGATAATGTTGATGGTGATAATGATGATGATGGTGGTGATGATGATAATGTTGATGGTGATGATGATGATGATGATGATAGCGATAATAATGGCGACAATGACGACCTCGACTGTGATGATTATGATGCTGATGATAATAGCGATGAAGAAGAAGATGATAAAGATGATGCTGATAACTATGGATACAGGGCCCGCCTGTAGAACAAAAGATCTTATAGGTTCGAATCAAGCCAAGGCGGATGACAAAAGCCTGCGTTGAGTATAAAGGTCTCGCCCCACTCTTACTGCAATAGACCAGTGCACGGTTAGCACATGTCCCAAATGACCCCGAATATACACAGATCTTCAAAACATGAAGAGGTCCCACTTTGTACAATAATCACTGGTGCTACACACATAGCCGTTGCTTCCCCTTTTCAAAGAATACTTCCGCCTTTGTATCATGGAGTGCACTGTTTGTGCATAAATGAATAAAGATTATAATATATTTATAATATTTTAATAATAGATTTAATATTTTGCATGCTGTCTCAGAAATATGATTTTTTTTCCAACTTAATTTATCATCCAAAAACAACCTCTAAGAAATTAGTAGAATGTTCCAAAGGAATTTAGCCATTGTCAATGAATACATGTGTTTCAGTTATTTATATTTTTTAATTCTTTGGTTTGAAAAGCATACGACATGTTTTGGCAAGATTCATTTTCAATTTCTTAGATGCAAACCATCCAGAAAAACGTTTTAAGCTCAATGTTTAGAGTCAAGATGAGGCGAGGGCTGATGAGGCTTCTACCACGTACGACCTGTGCTGCCTGCAGGGGCGGCGATCCCGGGGGGACGGGGGGGGGGGGGGGGGGGGACACGTCCCCCTAAAAATTTGAAAAAGTGAAGTGAAGAGAAAATTGAAGGGTGAAAAAAGTATATTGCTAACGTTTATACTATAGTTTTGCTAAGGAATGTAATTTGTTAATACAACACAACTTTAAAAACCTGTGAGGGGGTAATCACTTCCGTCACCTTCACCCCTTTCATTCACTATGCTCCTTCGAATTTGCGTACTGAAGGGGGCGGGGGGGGGGCTTTGGTGGTAGTTCCCCCCAAATGAAATTCAAATGTGGTTTATTTCTAATTCGATACCAGTGATTTACAAATGTTTTAGAAATGGCATGATTTTTCCCTGACCTTCCGGGTGCCCTGCCCCCTGAACCCCACCAAGGGCCCTAAGTCAGCCCCTAGTTGCTCATCTGACCGAAATTAAATGCCTAAAAACGCCTGAGCTTCCAGGGGCTCTACTCCCTGGACCCCACCAAGGGCCCTAAGGCGGCCCCTTGAAGCTCATCTGATCGTAATTTAATGCCTAAAACCCCTGAGCTCCTGGGG
The DNA here is from genome assembly GCF_000002235.5 of Strongylocentrotus purpuratus. Lineage (NCBI taxonomy): Eukaryota > Metazoa > Echinodermata > Echinoidea > Camarodonta > Strongylocentrotidae > Strongylocentrotus > Strongylocentrotus purpuratus. The sequence goes on from NW_022145599.1 coordinate 36,498,412, forward strand.
GCTCCGCCCCCTGGACCCCACCCCAATAAGTGACCTGCATGTCAGTGTCACAAATAAATACTTGAAAAATACAAAAAACACGCGAAAACACGCATTAGCAAACTTAATGTTACTGAAGATTGTAAATCATGGATCAAATAACGGGACATTACAGCGTGCACAAATTTGCGCATCCTCCTAAAATATTGAGTCTTTGTCAGGATGTAATTTTTCTTTTACCAACTCTGGCACACAAGTTATAGGAAAGACGGAGTTCTATATTTGAACATTTGTTTGATGCACTATTCCTCATACAATCCCCATATAAAGTTTTTGATTTACACTGAAATTTTGCCGGTAATTTAATATTTTGTAATAAATGTAAAACTGGTGCCTGGCTTCCGAAAGTCCCCGCAGTGGAAGCGCGGTTCGGAGCATGGAACTTCAAAGCCAAGTGGAATGTTACACATCCCATTGTTACGCTTTAGAACTCACGAATGGGTTTGAATAAATTACAAAAGTTTCGTCTCCTTTTCTTTCACCTTTCTGATCAGAACAAGTTCAGATAAGTCTAATCCTCTCGAGATCTCCAAAGCAGTCTGACTAAACTGCCCTAAATCTCCAACCCACTTTGGCTCTCTCAATAGTAACCTCCTTAAAATTCATCATATTCTTCTAATGCCAAAACTGTCCCATAAAAAATGTCCTATCAACATTTTCATCCTCTTTTCCACACACACAGACAAAGATAAACACCTGCTGTACTAGAGAACCCAGTTAGTTGACCTAGGCCTATAGTTACTGCCTAATTCGCCGCCAAACACATCCATTCAGCTAGCATATGTCTATAACATTCTCTGCCTAAACAACTTGACAGGGACATGAGGGTTTAGAATGAAAGAAATTCCAGTCACAATGGGACAACAGTGTAAACCTATTCCTCTCCTCCCTCTTTTTCTTGATTCTCTTTCTTTCTCCTCTTTTCTTTCCTTTTTTCCCCTCTCTTTTCATTTTCTTTTTTTCCTTTTCTTTCCCTTTCCCTCTCTTTTCCCCCTCCCCTTTTCTCTGTTTTCCCGACGGCTGCGCAATTTTACCGACAATATCCTGACAGGTGGGGGGGGGGGGGGGGAGGTGTCGCACCCCCACACTCCACCCTTTGGGGACGCCCCTGCTCACATATCCCCCCCCCTCTACAAAAAATGGTCTACCTACATTTTATTATAGTTTGATTCTGTGTATTTCTATGTTTATCTATATTAGTATTTGTAATTGTGTGAAACTTTGTATACTGCTTTTGTTATACCCTGTATGTTTTGTATTGCTTTGCAAAATAAATTGAATTGAATTGAATTGAATAATTAATGTTATTTCTTGAAATGAACTTGACATTGTAATCAACTCTAATCGATCGTTATGCAGGCAAGTTCCTGTTGAATGGTAAGTCTACTGAACATGTGATTGATTTTGCAGAGTGCTAACATATACAGTAATAAGAACATTCTTCAAATTTTATTCGTCATGCAGTATTTGCTGACTACATGTATACAGTGAGTATCAGGCTTGATGTGTTGTTTTATATTAAGTGGCGGGTGACCATGGTACGGTAATTCATTAATAAATATTATGTTTATCTAAACTATAATAAAATGCAGGTCGACCATTTTTTTGAGGGGGGGGGGGCATGTGGGTTCACAAGTTTACGTTCTATTTCAGTTTGATTCAGTTAAAAAGAAAAGAGCATATGCCCATATTTTTTCCACATGCTTTTGATTCCTCTCAATTTCTTTTGATCGAGCAACATTTTCTTAATGCTTTAATGGAACAGGGTGAAGATCCAAGAAATTAAGACATCGAAATAAAAATTGTTAATCAAAAACAGATCGCGACCAAATGAACAAACAAAAGGAAAACGAGACAAAAACACAAAACAAACTCCAACTTGAAGAAAAAAACTGTCAGAAATATGCGCTCTCTGCAATAGCAGCTGTTTAATGAATACATCAGTATTTGTAGTCCTGTATCTGCAGGCTTTACAATTCTTTATACCCCAGTATAACAAAGTGATATATTTTGGTCGAGAGAGAAAAAAACAACATAATGTGGCATTTCTTCTATTAAAGGTTAAAGTGTCGAGCAAGTATCGAATCTATGATCTCAGGTATGAGAGACGCAAGCCTTTACCAACATGTCACGATTTTTGTTATAGATTTGTTAGCGCGGGTGGATGTACTATTTGAGTGTGTTTGTGTGCGCGCGCGTGACGGTGTGTTCGTGCGTGTTACCTTTCTTATTGCCTCATAAATATTTTGAAGACCAGGTTTTAATGAAATGATTTCTACTGCAGAACGCGTGTGGTTTACCTGATTCGCGTTTTAATTCATGACAAAGGCAGATTTTATTACCCACTATTCCAAGACATTTATGAAAATATAAAGGCTATTGGGCGTGTTTTATCATCGAGATAAGTTTTGAGATTAAACAGGATAAAAGTGCAGTTTGTCAATTAACTTTATCCTATTGCCTCATAAATTATTCGAGAGCCGTGTCTCAATGTCTAAATGGAATTGTTTATACTGCACAACTCTGCTGCAATGCGGTGCTCGCTTACTTACAAAATTCTTCAGTCTCCAGACTACTATAGACTCCTAAACACCAACGCCGTCCGAGTTCTGACAGAAGTAAGGGAATTTGAAAATTGTACCCAAATCTGCAAAGAACTTTACTGGCTCACTGTCTCAAAGAGAATCAAATTTACGTTCCCAATGCTTTTTTCAAAGGTCAACATGGCCATTTCGGTAAATATGTTCTCTTTTTAAAAGACCTTTTCATATCTCATTTTGTATCGACTTGATGATGGTTAGGAACGATAGCATATCCAGCATTTGAAGCTATGTGTCATCCACCACCACCCCCTCCGTTGAAATGCCCGCAGAAAATTCGTTCTACCTGAACTTGTTCTACGGCTTCCTCAAACCATGTCCTTGGGCCACGATAGTATAGACTGGTCATACTGATCGGGCTGATTATTACTGATGTCAGTGCTGTAGACGGTTGTAGTATAGGAAATTATAAAAGAGCATTTGACTCAGGAACACGTGCCTTTGAAACATCTGCACATATGTCAAGCTAGGGGTATATATTATCGTGAAGGCACAGCAATGTTTCGAAGAAATATCTAGATTATATGTTATTAGAAAATAATATATTGTCTGATCACCTATACTTATACATTTGGTTGTTCTGCAACCAAATACATATTTTCATAGCTTTAATTGCCAACTGTATTGCTCAATTTATTCTCGTTGTTGTTTGTTTGTCGACATTAGATTTTTATCAGTGTCTGGATTGCACAAATGCTCCTATTAGTAAATGGTGAGTTTTATGCCTTTACAATATGAAAATTAATTTTGTGATTGTAGGGTTGTGTTAAAAGAAATTAAACTAGCAAAGATTTATACCTATTTCGGCAAAATCGCAGCATCTTTGGATGGATGAAATTGGTATGAACGGTTATACGGTCAAATGTCTGCGGTGTCCTGAAAAGATAAGATCCTATTTTGTTTAAGGCAATTTGTACCGAAATATATATCATGTATATACATTTGCATTACTACATGAAGAATTCAAAGAATTATATGCATGATATAAGAATTATTGAATGGAAGTGGTTGCAGGTGCTTTTCCTGAGAGAACCATGTTACCTACATGATTTCAGATTTCTACCCTGATAATTTCCTATAAGGTGATGAAAACGTTGAGACAACTAATTGTTCCCTTTTGCAATAGCATCGAGAATTTAGTGAATTCTAGTTTTCAACAAAGCAGTACAAATTGATTGACCTAAGAGTAAAACGATTGTACTCGCATAAAACAAATGCTGTGATTATAACGGTCGTGTGTGTATGTAGCTAACTCATGATCATTGTCTTTCCTGTTGTTTGTTATCTAGGGGTAAATGGTCATTGTCCTGAATCGAATTCATGTCCTTCTTCATTACATTTTGATGGTACGGCTGTCAAGGGTGTGGTCTTTGACAGATCATCAACAATGACAGCAGAGGATCCTAAGATGGTTATTTGCAAAACACCAGATGCGGGTAAACATATTTTAACGACAGGATCACCCTGATACTCACAATAGCTATATTCCGTATTGGATAACACACATCGTATTTGTCTCTATGATAACAAAAATAATAGTATTAATAATAATAATAATAATAATAATAACTTATCTTGAAGCCTCATTAGTATTTATACTGTTCCTCGGGAGGGCACTGCAATCATATCACTATCACCGGCTTTAGCCGAGCTACCATTAAAAGGTACTCAACCATTAAAAGGAATTTCTTCCTACCGTGTACCCATTTACCTCATCTCGGTGGTGTGTGGAAATATAGATTAATATCTTGCCAAAAGACTATCGGTTTCCAAAGTAAAAAAAATCAATACAAATTATCCAGACCTAGATATTTGAAAACCTAGTTAAAGTTTGATAATTGTCATCACAAATCTAAATTGGGACGTCATTTGGGTAACATCTGCGCATTTTGATAGAGACATCTGCATAAACTTCAATAAAAAGTAATAATAAGATCATGGCCGTGAAACGGCCGCTCGTCTCGAAATTTTGCACGCATGTCAAAAGCAGTGTATTGAACACTATTTTTTGAAAAATTCACTCATTTGCATATTTGTGGTAATTTATGCAAATAAGATTATAGAATTCCCATACATCATATATTCTTTATATTTAATCATCCTTTTTCACTACATGTATTCTTTAGACCATTCGAAACAATAATACGACAACTTTGTTTCGAAGAGCCAGGGTTTTCCTTAAGTTATCTCTTGTTTTGATAATTTCTTATGTATTTCAATGTTTTTTAAACTTATGTATTTTATTGTTTTTGTTGTTTTATTTCACTTCTAACTACAATTCAACTATTTTGACTCCCAAATCAAACACCTTAACTTTAAACAAGACCTTTTTTTTTTGTAAAATGAATTTATTGATACATTTTTGCTTTTGAACAAATCATACAATCTTACACAATCAATTGAAATAAAACAAGTTTCGTTTTTTTTAACTAACGGTGTTTTCAAAAATGCATAGTTTTTTTTATTTTACAGTACTTTTCGATCTTTAATCGGTTGTGGATTAATCTTTGGAAAATACAAAGAACAGAGACTTCATGAAACATAAGTCTGCGATTTTCTGCTTGCATAATTGTTAAATAAACTGCATATTTTGCATATATAAGATAAGAAAATGTAAACTTTTAAATATTTTGTTTTTCAAGTTATAACCTTCAATCAAAACGAACTTGTCAAAAGAAAAATTAACATTGTAAAGTTTTCGAATTATGTCTCCAAATTTTAACCAAAATAATCTTGTGTGTTTGCATTTTACAAATAAATGGAGATTGTCGTGTAACTGATCATCATATAAACACAAGGGATTGTTATACAATTTCCATTTGAATAAACTTTACCTATTTGGTAATAAGTTGTGTAATAACTTGAGATTGAATTGTGATATTTTGTTTTCTTTCATAGCTTGTAAATTAAATGACCATATGACTTTCCAGAAGACAAGACCTAATAACCAATGTTTTATCTCTTTTTAGGAAAAATGACATTTCCAAATGTTTTGTACACAAATCACGAAAATGAGAAATTTTCGGGCTGACATGCAAACACAAAAGGTCACGCGACTTTGTAACTGTAGGTCCGATTTTCATTTTTTTTATTACAAAGATGCGCAAGACTCGAAAGAAAAAAGTCAGCGAGGGGGGGGGGGGGGAGGGGCATATCGCCCCCGGCCTTATTAGGATTAATTCAGGTTACTAGTATGATGCGTTAACCAACGCTATTTCTTCGAAATACAGAAAAAGTTGTTAATGAAATGATTCGAATCATTTCATTAGCGCACAGTGTGTTAATAGGAAAGATATTATAGATAAAGCAAGAAAGCATACCAAGTTGGGCTTGTGTCGCAGACATGACATGGGCGGGTGAATGGGTGTCTGTCCGCGCGCGCGCGTGTGTGGTTGTTTCTGTTCGTGTAAATTTGTTTTCAAACCAGTGGCGTAGTCAGGTTCGTACACCTGGGGGGATGACTGCAGGGGCGGATCTAGCTTTTTGCTAAGGGGGGGGGGGGGGGGTTTGACCAAAATAATGACGATGCAGAGCATCGTCCACGAGCCGCGAAGCGGCGAGCCGATTTTTTTTGTGGGTGTTTATTTGAACCCCGTAAGTGATGTTTTCCTGGCATCTATTAACACAATGGAGACCATAAAAAGCAGTGCATGATAACGTCTTTTTAAATCAAGTAACAGTTTAATACACAGTTATATCCAGAGTTATCATGTGTTTGGTTAAGTTACCAGATGAATTGAATATCTTCTCACAATATTTGCCCTTGAAAGGGTTTCTCTCCAGCGTGCGTTCTTTTTTCTTTTTTTTTTTTTTTTTTTTTTTTTTTTTTTTTTTGGGCCGCCCAAGGGGGGGTTTAAACCCCCTAAACCCCCCGTAGATCCGCGCCTGTTTAATCTTGTGGTTATCTTGTGGTTTCCAAACCACAAGATAACCACGAAATACTTGTAAGATTTTCTTTTTTTTACCGTCTGAATTGCCTTTCACCGTGTGAATGCGGCTAATAACAATAAACACAATTACAATAATGATGAGGATTATTATTATCATAATCATAATTACTATTATTATGATTATTATAATTGTTATCATTATTATTATTACTATCATTATCATCATTATGACTTATTAAGTAAGCAAATATCATTCCCCAAAACCTGGGGGGGGGATGATTGTACATGCCATCCCCCCACCTTGTGAGGGGGGGGAATGCATCCCCCTCATCCCCCCCGTTGTCTACGCCCCTGTTTCAAACACACTTTAATCAGTCAGTTAATCAGCATTAGAATGATGTATAGGCCCATCCACAACTTTATGATAGTTTCCATGATTCTTTCTTATGCCTCATGTTCAGAATACTTTTGTTCACCTAACCCCTGTCGCAATGGAGGCACATGCATAGCTTCTCCTGGTCATACACCACCCTACACATGTCAGTGTGATCTGGGATACGATGACACAGATTGTGGTAAGTACCCGGATGAGTTACTTCTGTTCAACGACATAAACAGCTTCAAAACACGAAATGCAAGTCGCCATAGAAAACTTCATGAATACAGTACTGGTGTATTGACTAAGTCCATCATAAAATGTAATTATACAATTTTTTCTTCTAATTTCATTGTTTTGGGTCATTGGTTTGTTTGTTTGTGCTCCTCGCAGATGTTTCTGTACAGGTACTTATTGTCAACCCAGATAAGACCGGACTTTGGGTTGCAAATATAAGTGACTTTGTATTCTCGAGTTTCGTAGAGCTCGGGAGTTCCGCTAGGATCGGAAGTATATTTTTTGATGACGGAGCTAACGCACTCTATTGGGAAAACATTACGACTTCTGACGGGAAAATACATTCTGACATTTTGATGGTCGAGTTGGGAATGCAAAACAGTACACTTCTTCTCTCCAATAGAAAGGAAGGTAGGGCTATTTGCTAGAAGTCTTATCTCCTAGTGAATAAAATCAAAGTAACAATTTTTACTGAGAGTTTCTTTCATGAAACAGCCCAGAAATCGAGACATGCCAATAAGCCGATTGGTCACGATATTGTGAACCCTCAAAAAAGTTTATGAGCTGTCGCCTGCAGATTGTTTTTGTTAAGGCCGACGTTATCGGTCACATGGTCTGTGGTCTCGTGGGCTGTAGTCCCAAGAATCATTTACATCATAAATGCGTGTGTGTCCTTCATATTCTAATGATATGGACATTACTGAAGTCTAACTGCAGATTTTAGAAAGTCTGACAAAAGTAAGAGTAAGAAAATATAGTTAATCATCTGAAATACGGAGCTATCCATAAATGGCTGGGCTCATGGTCACGCATATCCCATATTGACAAAAATACGATTTCTCTGAATGTCAACATCAATACCTATTTCTAATTCGAAATCCTTTGAGCATAATTAGTAAAGGTAAATTAAGTATCAATCAGTTTTGTTTTGATCCATGAAAAAAAAAAAAACCTAAAGACATCTACGGAGTTATTTTGGTCGTCTCTTGGACCGTGATATTGTTCGAGTTATAACCTAAGCAGTATATTTGCCTACGTTTACCTCTTATTTTATGCTCTTTATACATGGTCATGATGTATCAGCTTTATATCCTTGTCTCACCATGGACGTGAAGAAGCAGGAGCTTTACTGGGCAAAATATCTCGGGGGATATAGGCGGCGGAACGTGGGAGGAGAAGAAGCCTTGAAAGGAATTGTTTACGATTTAGGCATGGTACCCGGAAGCGTGAAGCCCTATCAGTGTGTCATTGATCAACAACGGAGGTAACCTTTTCCAATATAGATGTCTATAAACCCCTGCACAAGTTTTAAAACTCGTGTATGATTGATTATATATCTCTTGTCATGAAATAATCACCACTTGTTTAAGATCATCAAGAAATTGGTATTATTCATGTTTAAAATGCTCCCCCATTTGTTTTGATTTTTCAGTTATGGAATGTGCAGTAGATCAAAATAAGGGGCAAGAGCAAAAGTAAAAAAGTTGATTCAAATCGCTTTATTGCCCAGGCCTTCTCGACAGTTGTGAACCTGACATGATGATTCGGCATTCATAGATGACCAGTTGGGAACAATAGCCTCAAAGTAATTCAAACGGCGTAACAATACCAGTGCTTACCAGTTCATTCTGCAACAAGTCTACTTTTCCCTTGCCCCTTATTCAGATGTACCTCTAACTCCATGACTTCAACACCATATACAAAATATGATATAATTTAAAAGAGGAGTAAACACATATTCTAATGATAAAATCAAGGCGATGATGGGGCTTTCACTCGGGGGCCGTACGGCGAGTAAAAACAGACATTTTGGGAATTTTTGGCGGATGTCCGGCCGGCTGCCGTAAAATTCCTACGGGCACCGGGACAGTTTTTTAACCCGTGCGGGCCCCTCACGGCGGCATCTCAAAATGCAGAAGGTGCGGATGTCAGAGGACACATAGTTTAGTGCACCGCACGGCACCCGGCTGGGCCCCGGCAGGGCACCTTCAGGGAGCCTTGGATGCACCTGCTCATCGGACGGAGCATGTAAGCTGACCGGCCAGGACCATACCGGTACCTTTGCGGGCGACTTGCATTTCACTCGACCAATTTTCACCGGGCACCTCCCGGGCGCCGCAGAATATGTGACGACACATGCAAGGGCGTCAATTAGGGGGGGGGGGCAGGGGGACACCTCCCCCCATGATTTTTCTCACGGGGGACATCATATCAAATGTCCCCCATGTTTTGTCAGAAAAGAAAGGGGGACCACCAGGAACAACGATTTTGAATACATTGCCAAGGAGATGAGACTTAAATTCTCGTTAAAAATAACAAAAAACTAAAATTTTCAATGCATTTTCAGTTTTTATCTAAATTTGGACGATAAGATCAACTGCATTAAGACGGCTGAGCATTGAAATATTGGCATAATGCGCTATGCGTTTCTGCACGGTAGTCTGGCCGTGCTCATCCATAATACGACATGTATAAAGCTACCGCAAAAGCAAGGGCGGGTACACGCGCGCACCCACTCGACTCGAGTGCGGAGTATAAAAACTTGTGACCAGTGCGAGTATGTCGATCTACTATATCTTTTGGCCGGGTTTCGGCTAAGCTACATATCGCTATAATACTCGGGAGGGGGGGGGGGGCAGGGGCGTCGGTAAAGGGAGTGGGGTGGGGTGCGACACCAGGCGCGGATCAAGGACTTCTCAGGGGAGGGGGCCCAACTATTTATTTTTTTTGCCCCCGAAAATTTGAAAATCGCGCCGGCCGAAAAGTCGCTCAGTTGGGGGGGGGGGGGGGGGGGGGGGGGGGGTTTGTGAGCTAATTTTTTTTTTTTTTGTCCTCGGAAATTTAAAAATTTGCACCCCCTCCTTGAGCGCCAGGGGGGCCCAAGCTCCCCCAAAAGGTACGAATCACGTGTTTTAACATGATTTTTTCCTCAAAGGGGGGGGGGGGGACCCGGGAAAGAAAAAAAAGAAAGAGAGAAAAAGAAAGAAAGAAAAAAAAAAAAGGGGAAGAGTGGGGAAAAAAAAGAGAAAGAAGAACAGGAAAAAGAAACAAGGAAATCAAAAGAAATGGGGGTGAAAGAGAGGAGAGAGGGGGCAAGATCGAGCCTTAGAAAAGAGGGTGGCTGTAAAAGAGAGAGGGGGTTGTTAGGTGGAGTCATCTCGTCGAGGGAGCAAGAAAGATACGCATACATATGTTTCTGTGTCGGGTCAGCTGTGTCGGTATTCTTGCTCGATCCTCGTGTTCTATATCAATGCAGAAGTTTGATGTTGGTTGGCCGGCAGTTCCCCCCTGTGAACTATGACTTTTTATCCAATGAACGACTTCGAGAGAGACTACAACTACAAGGGGGCGGTGCGGGCGGTTGCCCCTACATTAAAAAAACGCCGGCCGAAAAAGAGGGAGCGAGATTGAGAGAGAGAGAGCAGAGAAAAAAAATAAAAGGACGTAGGAAGGAAAGGAGCAGAAAAAGATTTTTTTTTGAAAATTCAGACAAGGATTAAGAGTCGAGAACGGTACAACGAATCGTCTTCTTTCCGCTAATAATTTAATAAAACTTCAAAGCTTCCGCGCTTGCGCGGCAGGAGGGAAACTGAATTTAGACAAAGATTAAGAGTCGAGAACGGTAACGTCTTCGTTCTTTAATTATTAAAATAAATGTCTAAGCTTCCGCGCGACAGGAGGGAAACTGAAATTAGACAAAGATTAAGAGTCGAGATCGGGTACAATGAATCGTCTTCGTTCTTTAAAAAGGTCAAAACAATAAATAAACCGGTCACCAATGTAAGTACACGCCATGAAACAGAATAACTAGAGAGACAGAGAGAGAAAGAGAGAGAGAGAGAGAGAGAGAAAGAGTGTGTAGCAATATATTCCCCCCCCCTGAATCTGCCACTGATAACGTAGTGTAACTTTGAAAGTAAACGTAAAGGTGACATGTAATATTGTGTCCCCCCCCCCCCCGCCCCCATGCTCAAGCTCGGATTGACGCCCTTGCGCGCATGCCGTACAAATGAAAATCGGAAGGTTTCCGTACGGTCTCTAAATTCACGGCAAGCCGCCGGGTAGGGAAAATCGTACGAGGCCCAGTTTATATGTGACCTAGGCATTAGCCATGATTAGAGAGCTAACATTTATCCAACCTGAGTTTCCAAACTTTCCTTTAGGAATTCATACGAATATTGAGGCAAACGGTTAAAAAAACTGATACCCCAAGGTGTACTCGAAACTGTGCCGTGTCTTGAATTCACCGAGGGGTAATAAATGTAATCGAGACCCGAAAATGAGCTGTCCATATTTGTTTTATGAAGCACATGTCATATACGCATGCTTAAAAATGGTAGTTTAGCCCCCCCCCCCCCCCAACGGATTAATGATATATATTGCGTTCTTGGTGGTGAAAAATACTGACCTCCCTCATTTCCCTCAAATTATATTGGTACTACACTACACCAGGTTTTTTCGAGAAAATGTTCTAGGAAAAGTGAAGTGGAATCTTACTGTACAGGGGTGTTGACCTTTTCACTGTCTTTCTTTCTATCGGATTAAGCACACAACGCCGGCGTCAGTCATCCGCCTGGATTGGAGTCTAAGCCATAATTACTTGTTCAACAAGCAGACCTTCTACTGATTTAGCAAAAACATTTGGAGTAACCCAGAACTTTTAAATTGCATGTTTTAGAAGAGGTTTGAGGCAAATCGTGTTTAGACTGATTAGAATACCGTGCGCTTTAAGAATTTACATGACATTTGATTACATCGAAATGACTTAGTGTTCAAAATAATTAATTTCTTTTCACAACAGATATTTCTATGCCATCGGGTTTCGAAACAATATGACGATTACTCGATTTCATCTAGACAGTTTGCATTCCGAAACGATTTCATCAGATCTAGTACCTGGATCAATTACTGGATTGACAATAGATGAAAAAGGTAAACAAGTTATATAATGGCAGGAGTCGGCCCCGAGGACACCCTCATTTTTCCTTCAAATTTAGTCATTTTCACTCAAATGTAAATTACGTGCGTTCAAATAGATGCGAATGTTGAAATTGGGAGTTAAGAATGAGAATTGTCAATTTCCCCTAAAAGGCCAAGAGGATGCCCCGAAAAATTACCTATTGAAGCCCATACTATATGCCCCCCTAAAATGATTTTGAACATCATAACATGCTTCAATATCAAAATATAAATTTATATTAATGGTGCAAACAAAAGATTCGTATTTCATTTTGTAATTTAGTATGATATATTTTGTCATTTTTAACGGACAGGTTAAAATCATAGATTAACAGTTGATATCGTCATTAATCTCCTTCTGGATCTCATATCTAGTATACAGAATCAAGAATGAAAAATATTTTATTTGAAATAACTGAAAATACAATTTATCTTGTAGAATGTTATGATAAAATACCCATTAACAACGATACACCTCCAGCTCCACATAAGTCCAGAATCGGACCGATTTAATTTCAATAATCTCCACCACCGCGATCTCCCGCCATTACTTGCTGCAAGCCGAATATGACATACCCCCGAATCTCTTCGCCCGGCTGGGCATACCGATACGTACGAATTCTTAGAGCGCATCATATTCGGTTTTTTGGGCAAGAAGGGGACGGAAGAGATCGTGATGGGGAAATAAGATAACCGTCCAGATTCAGGACTAGCTGACCATTTGCTCATTTGAATTATTATTCTAAAAAAAAAAATTGCTAAAAGCATGGGCAATTAATGATGAACACTATGAACTTTAATATACTATGTCCCTTTTGCAGCCACATCGAATTCTGTAGAACCGTAGAACCTAATATTCAAATCATGCAAGGAAACCCGTTTACTTTATAGACTTCACTGTCAGACACTATTGACCGACTGACTGACTTCTTTTTTCCCTTTGGTAATAACATACATAAAATGAGCTGTCAAGGGTACATGAGCATTTGTCATTGAATTGATTGTATCTTTGCGCAGCACAAAACGTATGATCATTTTGGTAAAAGGGTCTGAAAATCAGACTATTACTTAGGTGACTGTAATCACTTAAGTCGATACGACAACTAATGGTCTTTATTTTCCCACTTAACGACATTTTCAAGCCCTTCCGTTTTGAGGAAAGTTCTAAATTAGTATTATCTTTCAAATGTTGTTGTTGTTTTTTTTTTTTTGTAATGGCAATCAGTCAAGACCTGACTATTATCACCAACGCCTTTCTTTTTAATATTAATTTCTTTCTTTCTCTTTTTTTTTAAAATAAGAGTATCAAAAATATAATTTAAATATAGGCTTCTCTCTTTTTTCTTATTCTTTTTTTTTCCCCCTTAAAATGAAATGAAAGAGAAAATAGATGAAGAAATGGTGTTGCTGTCGGAATTTAACCTTTTCATTTTGTGGCCTGCAAATGGGCCATGAACCTTTAATGTCGCAATTCACAAATAGGTTATTAATGTCACCATATCCTTTTGCTTGGGGTTAAGCCTTCTTTTCTATTTCTGCTAATTAAGGGCTACGAAAACTGTACAACCAAGATATTCCTCGGTACAATGTCTCCCCCCCAAAAAAAGAACAAAAAGTAATGTCTTCTATTTTGATACGCAGGGGAACAACTTTTTTGGACTTCACAAACATACCTCAAATACTTGACTGCCAGTTTAATTTGTTTCTTTTAATAATCACTCATTTATATTCTAAAAGCATGAGCGAGAAATGATGAACCAAATGGAGCAATTTACAAATAGGTGATCCATTTCACCAAAGCCTTTGTGTTTAGCCTAAGAACATATGGGTAGTAATTTTTGTGCTTGGAGCTCTATGAAGGATATGAGCATAAGTTTGGGTTAAAAGAATCTTTTCTTCTTTTCTTACGCAGGAGAACAACTTTTTTGGGCAACATATTCATCAGATATCATTTACTCGTTCGACTTGAAGACTGGCGTTGGACCGTTTACATTACTAAACCTAGAAAGTTTGGAAATGTTTCCATGTGGCATATTCTTCGTATCTGGTTGGCTTGTTTGGTATGACCGGAAGCAGGATAGGGTTTGTGCTGCACAAGCTAAATTAAATGCTGGAATCAAACTTTGTCATTTTACCAGTAATGATGGTAAGCCCAATTATGTATCTCCGGCATATGTAAAAAAGTTGGCACTGCGACGAATATAAGTTTTCCCCTTGCAGTCGTTTAAAAGTTTTGGGAGAGTGCAGCAAGGGACTGGCGGCGATTTTACACCATCAGTTAAAAACCGTTAATGACACCCTGGATGCAAACATAAACTCTCGTTAAATCAAGACTGTGATCATACTACAAGTGCGTGCAATGTACTATTGAATGTTTCTATGTTAAAAGAGTCAGTCACTAAGTTTAACATGATATTGTTTACAACACCAGAAACACAAGACAGGTTTGTTGTTGTGGGCTGTTAACTACCCACACACACAAACACACACACACACACGCACACACGCTTACACACACGCGCGCACCATAGCACAAACGCACACACCCTTACAAACAGTCATAATCTTTTCCTTAGAGCAAACATTGTTCAGAATATCAAAAATCCTAACAGTTTTTAAATCTCAACATAAAAGCAACCCTTTAAACATGCGCGTTCTCCGTGGATTCGACGGACGAGCTTGATTTACACGAATGCATGCGAACGATGTAAAATGATAGGAACACTCCCCAAAGAATAGGATTTGGTGCACATTTGTATGTGGGCATAATACTCGGGGTTAATAAGAATTACATTGTAGAGTATAACAATTTTTGTACGTAATATGATACATGTATATCAATTTAAGATATCTTACTTAATTATTCTTTGTACACGATTTGTGACTTTAAAGTTGATAAGATTTGTCTGGCAAATTTGCTGATAAGTGTCTGTTAGCTTCATTCAATTCATTTGCTTGTTGATATTTTGTCTGCGGGCGTTCAACAACTAAAATTTGTCACATCCCGCCATTCTTTTTTCCTTAAAGGCCTTGTTTAACAATGCCAAATCTCAGATGCATGGCCCTACGTGGTATCAGTGTCTGTGATATGGTGTAATATTGAAGCCCTAATAGAAATTGCGCTTCAAAATGGTCAAGAAGTGCCTACAGAAAGTAAACATCTTTGAGTGACAGGTTTACCATGCTTATTTTCCCCTTTAGACTGTAGTGTAATATAAAACCGTTGGGAAAACGGTATTTGAAATTTTGAATCCCAATCATCGATATTTTGATAAACAGACAGGCGATTTGCTTGTAATCGTCATGGGAAGTTCATGACTGACCTAAAGGTTTATTATTATAATTGGTGCATGAGCTAAATCAAGGATTTTTTTAACGAATCTGAGACAAGGATATCCAATCCGTTTACAAAGATAAATCTGCATCTCGTGAACTTATTCTAGCAAATTACTCCTATACTGATATCACCAATTTATCCATACCAAATAGGAATATATTATCTTCCTCTAAAAAATCTTTAAAAAGCCCTGAAAACTTAACTTTTCTTTGTTACATCTATAAATGCGTAAATACATGACATTGGTAACATATATTATTATAAACCGCTAAACGTATTAATTCTCCATCATTATGTGTCGTAAATATTTAGCAATTTAATGATTACTAGTAATTTCAATTAATCAAGTTTTTTCTCAATAGCCTGGCTTCGTTCACAAATTCTCAGTACTCCTTTTTATTATTACTATTAAGTGTTCTTAAGATCTTGGTCCCTTTTTTTGCGTCATGCTAATAAAGAATGAGTATTTATGTTTTTTATCGAATAATAGTAACACTTTTCATGAATTAAGAATACTGTACCGCATATCTAAAAATAGGAACCTCTTTGATGGAGAGCCAATTGTAAGATTAACCATGTATAAATTTACAAACAAAATCAAGGCGACATGAAATCATAACTCTTATTAAATAAATGGATTCTTATTATTTATTCATTGTATTAAAAAAGTAAGAATAGTTTGTATGAAATAATGATGAACAGCGCTCCTTAGATCAGTAAACTGTCTTAAGTCTCATTTATTTAGTCCCCTTTGTGCATAAGGGCCAACTTATAGATAATTGTAATAATGTGTAATGATCTAATTCTACTCCATGCAATATTCTAGGACTATATTTAACACTAAAAGGGCCAGGCTAGTTGAGGTCTTAATACGGCCGGGGGCCATCACGGTCCCCCTAAGATCTCGGCCGTGAAACAGCCGATCGTCGCCAAAATTTGCACTCATGTCAAGTGAAGTGTATAAAATACTATGGAGAATTGAATTTTTTGATAAAATTCACTCATTTGCATATTTATGGTAATTTATGCACATAAGATCATAAAATTAACCTTTTTACCCATAAATCATATATTCTTTATATCCAAGCATTCTTTTTCACTACATGTATCCGTTAGACCATTTGAAACAATAATACGACAATACAAATTTGGAAGAGCTAGGTTATTCCTTATGTTATTGCTTGTTTTGATAATTTTGTATGTATTTCATTTTTTTTCATTTTATGTATTTCATTTTTTTTCATCTTATGTATTTCATTTTTTGTTGTTGTTTTATTTCATTTCTAACTACAAATCAACTATTTTGACTACCGAAACAAACACCTAAACTTTAGACAAGACCTAATAACCAATGTTTTATCTCTTTTTAGGAAAAATGATATTTCCGTATGTTTAGTACACAAATCACGAAAATGAGCGATTTTTGGGCTGACATGCAAAGACAAAAGGTCACGTCACTTTGTAACTGTATGTCCGATGTTCAAAAAAATTGTTTTAAAACATGCGCAAGACTCGAAAGAAAGAAGTCGGCGAGCGGCGGGGCGCCATCCGTATGCGTTCCCGAACAATCAGAAAAATCGCGGAGGGGAGGGGGGGGGGGGGGAGGGCATAATGCACCCGGCCTTATTAGGGTTAAAAGTTGATTTCGTAGAAATGACATTAACAACACTTGGAAGCTAATTAACAATGCACTTAATAGAAACAGTAATAAGCAGGATATTAAAGAGATTTTAGTCGGAAACGCATGCTTTAAAGACCCTGCTTCTATTGCTGAGAGTTTTAATAATTACTTTGTAAATATCGGACCTAATCTTGCACATGCCATCCCCATCTCAAATCAATCATTTCATTCATTTCTAGATCGTCAAAATCCTGAATGTCTATTTTTTGTCCCGGTACAAGAGGTAGGGGTTATTGATATTGTTACCAATTTAAAGAGTAAAAGCAGCACTAGATATGATGGCATATCAAGTATATTACTTAAACATGTCATTTCCGAAATAGTCATCCCACTAACCTATATATTTAACCTCTCTCTTACATGTGGTGACGTACCCTTTTTAATGAAAAGAGCCAAAGTAATACCTGTATTAAAAAAAGGTGACTCACGTGAACTGGAAATTATAGGCCAATTTCTTTACTTACCTCTTTTTCCGAAATATTAGAAAAACTTGTGTATTCACGAACTATAAATTTCCTTACACAACACAATTTACTTAGTGATGTTCAATTTGGATTTAGAAAAAAACATTCCACAAGTCATGCTATGTTTCATTAATAAAATGGTTTGTGCGATTGATAACTATTCTCACACGATCGGTTTATTTCTAGACTATTGACCATAAAAATCTTCTTAGTAAACTGTCTCACTACGGTGTCAGAGGGAAGTCCCTTGAGTGGTTTAGTAGTTACCTTTCAGACAGAACTCAATACACCTCTGTAAATAACCAGTTATCAATTAAAAATATTACCTGTGGGGTGCCTCAAGGCTCTCTTCTTGGCCGTATTCTTTTTATACTCTAATAAATGATTTCAAACGATCATCTAATATGTTATCTTTCATATTATTTGCAGATGACTCTAATATCTTTCTCTCATGTCATGACCCCCAAACTCTCCTAAATACAATAACTCGGAATTAGTTTTGGTTCAAGGTTGGATACAAGCCAACAAACTATCATTGAATATTAAAAAGACAAATTATATGATATTTAGCAACACTATTGATCATCTTCCTGGTCCTATTCAAATAAGTGGTATCAAACTAGTAGGATGTGTTCAAAGTACAAAATTCCTTGGAATTTATGTTGATCGCAAATTGACATGGAAAGTGAATATTAATTATTTATGTAAATTATTATCAAGAAACATTGGTGTCATAAATCATATTAAAAATACACTTCCTTTACCGGTTTTATCATCACTGTACACAACCCTTATTTTGCCATTAAATTATGGGATTTTAGCATGGAGAAATCCTTCTAAGACCCTAATTGACCGAATATTAATTTTACAGAAGCGTGCATTAAGAATAATTCATAATGTCTACTTTCGTTCCCACTCTAACCACTAATTTTTACAAGAAAAAATTCTTAAAATTAATGATTCGTATTCTTGGTCCCTCGGTATCTTTATGTTCCAACTGATTAATAAAGAGTTACCTCTCCCGATTTCCTCCATTTTCCAAAAAAATAACGAGATACATTCCATAATTTGCAAATTCGTATTTTGAGTTCCAAGGCCATTATACTAATACATTTCATTTCTTGTTACTCCGTGGTAAACATTGTAGGGGTGGAATAAGGGCAAAGCATAGAGCCATACAAAATTTACAATCATATTGATATGAACAATACACGTTTTCTAACAATAGAAAAAAACACAATGGACCAGTTCACTGACTAAGATTATCATAACGCCAAAACAAAAGAGTAAATGAAGAATTTGATTGCGCATTTCTGTCAAAATTAGGTTAACTATTCCAAAGAGCCGCACCATTAAATGAAAAACTTTGTTTTCCCGTCCATGTTCTTATTTTGGGTAATATTAGTCCTGCGTTTTGTGCACTGCGCGTTCTAATTTATGTACAGATTTGGTTTTTCGAAACATTTGAAAGATATAGACCGGAGTTTGATTTTCAAAAACAGAATAAATCATTTTGCATTTGAAATAATTCCACCTATTTTGAATGCTGACCCACTTGAGTTTATTAAAATGTTCTTAAGTCGGGTTCTTATATTGGCCCCAAATATTACTCTGGCCGTTTTCTAATGTTGTTTAAAGAGCCACTTTAACCAAAACAGGCTTTAAAAATGGGGAAAAAGACGTGCAGAAAATTTTTGACGGAGATTCCGAACATGACAACGATTTTTCTTAGAAATCATCAATAATTCTGGAATCTAGCTTTAAAAATGACGACTCAGAACGCTCAGAAAAAAAGCCCAGTTTCGGAGCTGTATTGCGCAACTATTTATGACTTCACCGCAGGCGCCTCTCTGGTGAAAAGGATGGTGATTTAGGCATTAAAATGTCTTTAAAAAGGCAAACTATGATATTAATTGGAAGAAAAAAGACATTATCCAAATAATAGTATGCGCTTGATAATCCCTGTACGTTTCATTTATGAATTACAATGAGATCGTAAGATCCTTAAGATATGGTCACAAATCAGAGCAGCGACCGACCGATCAGTAGCCTGCTCGGTCGCTGCTGGAATTTAGGCATCGCCCAGCGATAAGGTCGGTGCCCGGGCGGCGACCGCCCAGGCACCGAGCGTATTTTGGGCGGCGAGTGAAAAGTGAGCAGGCGCCGCCCAAATTTTAACTCCGCGCTAAAACTTCAGCGGCGACCGAGCGATGCCCTAAAAACGAGCGGTGCCTGGGCGGTCGCCGCTCGGTGGCCGGCAGCCGCCGGGCAGAATTCGTCCTTGTTTTCACGAAGTGACGGTAGTGAGGAAAATCGTTACGCAAAGTGAATGCAATTTTTTTCACTACCGTCACTTCGTGAAAACAGCGACGAATTGGTTAAAAACTCGCCGCTCGGCCGCCGAGCAGGCTACTTTTGGGTATTGTGACCATAGCATAGTTTAATGACAAACCGGACATGCCCGCAATGCGTCATCAAGCCACGTGACCGTATTACCCTTTTTCGAGGGGCGTTGCCCAGCAAGCGTGAGATCTGTGAAAAATGGATGGTTATTATAAATTTTTAGTCAATTTAGAGATTTTCTAAAACATCAGAAGCTGGAATATTAATAAGTAGAGTTGTATTCATGTTTTGAAAGGCTATGTTAGTTGGGTTAGAATGGCTCTTTAATGATTACATCTCAGATATTTTTTTGAACATTTGCAGGCTTTTGCAGACCAAATTGTGAAATACACGGAGACAAAATACTGGATGCGTGCTCATGAAAAATATGTAATCATTCTTCATTTATGCACAAGCAGTGAGTCCGTGATACACTGGTTGGAAGTATTCTTTGAAAAGGGGAAACAAAGGCTATTTATGTAGCACTTCCATCGGTGTAGTAGTGATTATTTCAAAATGTACAACGTAGGACCTCTTCATGTTCTGAAGATCTGTGAATACTCGGGGTCGATTGGAGCATTGCTAACCGTGAACTGGTATTGCAGTAAGAGTGGGACGAAACCTTAATACTCAACGCAGGCTTTTGTCATCCGCCTTGGCTTGATTCGAACCTATGAGATCTTTTGTTCTACAGGCGGGCCCTGTATCCATAGTTATCAGCATCATCTTTATCATCTTCTTCTTTATCGCTATCATCATCAGCGTCATAATCATCATTGTCATCATCGTCGTCATTGTCATCATCGTCATCATCGTCATCATCATCATCAAAACCATCAACATTATCATCAACGACATCAGCATGATCAATATCGACTATATCAACGTCCTCATCATTATCGTCATCATCATCAAAAACATCATCCTTATCAACTCCAACATCGGCATCAACAGTTTCATCGCATTATCAAAATATTCATGTATTTTTCATTGTAACACTTCCAAACTCATCTGATATATCATCACCACATTGATTAAACTCATCGTTATTATTGTCGAAATTAAAACGTCAACCTAAGTACTAAAAAATGAGGGGAGATTGTTTGGATATATGTTTGAGAAAATATTTATTTGCTTTTGACAGATGGGCGAATAATATTCATATTTGTAATTATAAGGACTCAGTATTAATTGATGACGATGATGGCTAGAAGGTAAATTTTGAAAGAGCATATTAATTTCCTCTACAATAGGTCAATTTTTACATCAAGTTTGTTGATTGAATGAACTTCATTTACATGTAACAGAATCCTTTGCATACAAATAGAACTAGGTGCAGTACTAAAGATACATGTATTTTCATTTCTTATACGAATTTTCAAAAAGTTGTCACCTTTTATGAGAGACGATTACTAATAAGAGATATTTCTAAAATGGCATCTGCAAATCATGACAGTGCAAATACTGTGTTAAAGATAGAATGACGACAATATAATATGATGAATTCAAAGTTAATCATGATAATTATAAAGAAACAATATGATGATTTCCTGGACGGAAAATGCACGGCGTATTGAGAACATAGAAACATAACAATATTAAGGCAGAAATATAATTTCTTTGATGAATAACTAAACCATTCTTGAGTAGGCGATACCATCAGCTTTCTCCTGTTTAGCAATGACGTATACAGGGTTGCGAATGATGACGAGGATGGTTTTAATGACGAAGAAGACGAAGACGATAGCGAAGAGTGTTGATCCGATGACCGCCTGTGGACTGGTAGGATCTCTCACGTTAGCGACAAGTATTCCACCCAATGACCACAGCGCTGCAGGGTACACGATGAGAATATATCGAAAGTAGCGATCGTAGACGAAACAATCGAGGAGGAAGTAGGTGACGAGCTGGGTGGCGAGGACCGCAAAACTTATATATGTCGTTGTATCCCTATAACACAGAAAATACAGATTTGGATCCGTTAATAATACAGTTCATATAAACTATCAATAACTGGAGCAATATCTTAGATATACCGACGTCGCTACGACTATTCAGCTATTTCGTCTTTCGTTAATGTTTACATGATTATATGGTTCATGATTCATCATATTCATCTATTAAAAATTAATGATAGGTATACCAACCAAGAAATTTATATTTGCAGCATTCATTTTTGTAATCTCAAATTTCATCGAATTTGAAGACAGTGATTGTTTGTATGTAATAAATACGTCAAAGAGTATTTTCATTTGTTGATATTTGTTTTCTCTCTGCTCAAGAAGGGGGATGAAGATGGTTCGGGCGTGACGGAGCCGAGATTAGTTGACTGGGGAGCTATAATGTCCAAAATATCTCACTAGCAAATGAATATGCCCGTGAATAAGTGTGCAATAAAAAACGGCGCATTGCTGGAGGGGGGGGGGGGGGCAGAGGGCGCATGCCACTGAGTCACTGGATACACCACTGCAAATATACTTACTCATCCACTCCGAACGTATATATAAGCGTGGTAGACAGGTTTACTTTGGTCGATATCGTAGTCCACGTAGCGTAGAGGGCGAGTCCATTATGCACCAGAACGCGATTTGCCCACAGATCGAATCTAAAATATAAACCATTGGATATCTTGTAAATAAAAGACAAGTTACAACTTACAACTTGATCAATTTTAATTTTCATATTCCACGAATTTCTCACAATATCCAACTTCAAATAAAAAGAAGTTTATGTGGATGGTAAAGATGAAATGATGATGATGACGGTGATGATGATGGCGATGATAATGTTGATGACACTGATGTCTGTTATAGGACTAAAATAACGATTTAGATTTTCATGACCGTTGTATAATGTCAATCTTAATATTGCATATGCCTATTAGTTTGAAGGTATAGGCTTAAGTTTATAGCCAGACTTTAAAGCTTATCTGTACTAGTTTACGGTAGGGATTAAACCACCCTGCAAGGTCACTGGACAGGTGGTTATTCATCAACTCAGCTCTCGATTAAAATAAGAAGAAGAGGATCATGGGGGACCAAGGTCACCGATTAGGCATTGTTTGTTATATAGAGGGCGCAAGTAGCTACAAGTAGTGCATTGGGCCTTTAAGATATTCAAAGTGCTACTTAATAAACCATAACATCGAAAACATCTTTTAAAACCATTTCTATGAAATGAAATATAAAAATCCAAAAAATAAGCTTACACTCCGTATTCTTTGAAGACAAAGAGATATTCATACATCCTGCTAGTTGCTATGGAGATAGCTATATATAGCGTTGTAGTCATGCCAGCTAGCGCGGCTAGGCTCAGGATGAAAGTAGTTCTGTCGTTGGCGAATAACCATAAGACACTCAATGTAAGATTGAGAAAGACTGCTATAAGGAATGCTGGACTTGTAGTAGGAGGGTTAAGATAGACCGGACCCTTATCATTGGTTCTGAAGAGGGTGGTGATGACGTAGACTAGCCATGATGCAAACCAGGAGTAGATGAGACCCCAGATAGCGAAGGTGTACCCTGCAGGAGTTATGGGTGTGGGGTAGTTGTCTGACATGTTTGTGAGCGAGTTGCGAAAAAGTCCTGTGGGTAGTAAATGATAACATTGACACATCTCTCAAAGAAGTATTTATATATGTATACATATATATATATATATATATATATATATATATATATATATATATATAGGCCTATGAATATTTATAGCCCTTTTCTTACGATGCAATGCAATCCTTATCGATAACGTGATAATATGCACAGAGGTGTTTTATAGTTTTAAAACGGAAAACTAAATTAAATTAATGATTTTTACAAATATACTATAATCCTATATTTGATCGAAATGATAAAGGCCCTACGCTGTAAAACTGCAAAATAGCCCTCATCTTCTGAATTTATCTCACAAACAACTGTGCTATTTAGTCATTTAGTCTGACACTGTATTCAGCTTATGTTAAATTAATATCAGAAGTAGTGTATCTAATAGATTAGAGACAGCGTATGCCCTCAGGACAATTAAAGTTAGAAAAGAAAACACTAGATATGTGTCACAATAATACTGACTTTTAGTCTGATACTGTATTAAGCTTATGTTAAATTAATATCAGAAGTAGTGTATCTAATAGATTAGAGACAGTGTATGCCCTCAGGACAATTAAAGTTAGAAAAGAAAACACTAGATATGTGTCACAATAGTACTAATGTTTATTTCAGATCACAGGCTAATGGTTTTCTGATTTCAAATGTCAACGTTTTCTGGCCGCTGTGTGCATACCATATCCCTATAAACTTCACAGGGCAGCTCTCATCAGCACCCCTGATATATTTAGCTTCCTTGGTGATTGATTGCTGGATACGACACTAAAGATAACTTATTAAATAAATGTGAAAAACGAATCGGAACACTGCCGTTGGGATACATATCTTTAGAAAGGGGTGAACATGATTATGAAAACAACAGCCTTATGAGGGTTAAAGAGAGGGTTGAGTTCTGAGCAGAGGTGAACAATTATTTGTGAGCATTTTCATTGTTATTATGTAAATGTAGAAGAATATCAGAGAAAAAAGTTCCTTGAAAAGCATGGCTCTTTAAATGCCTTCATATAATTATATTTGAAATATGACATGTAAACAGCCTAACAATGTGGGCCTCGTTTTGAAGCTATATGTTTGTGTAGTCACATATTATACATCTTTCTGTGTACAGTGCTTGTTACTTTTACCAATACCGGGCCAAATTTCTTATCATTTTAATGATTCCAGAACCTTGCAGTAAACAACAATACATATGCTAAAAGATCAACCTTTTCTGATCGATTCCACATCGTTTCTTTCATAATGCAATCGCATGACCAGAACTAGTTGACGTTGGGATACAAAATAGAGACAATTGGTTGCATATATCCGACATGAAATCTTAACATTCTGGTTCAATACCATGGCATGGCGTTCTCCTTCGTCAAAATAACACGAAATGGTCAGAAATGTTACGAGAATGTTAATATCACTGTACAGCATCTTACCTAGTGACAAGTCAGAATCTGGACCAATACCAGCTTGAAAGTTGAAGAAGAGAAGGAGGATGTATCCAGTGGTTACCAGGAGGGTGAGTGGAGGTACAACATCCATCTTGATCGGTTAATTACTGGAGGAAGAGGAGAAGGAGGAAGCAACATCGATTATTACAATGGATGAAGAAGGTCGTACTATACGGAAGCCACTATGTAAGTTTGTGTTTTAACAAAATGAAATGAATCAATTAATATAATAATCAGCAATGACAACTGATTTCGAAATAACAGAAACCAAATGATATGTTAATGAGGAGATGAATTGTAACAGAACTGAAGATGGCAAGGAAATTTATATGTGGGAATAAACAGACATATTAAACAATAATGAATCTTAGAATGATATACTAAACATGATATATATCACTTTTTGAAGAATAAAATACCAGGTTGCCAATATCATGATTAATACTCACGCCAAGACTTGCCTCGGAACTATCAGGAAACGATATAAAATCTGCACACTTTGCAGCCAGCCGGGCAAAGAAGTAGAAAGAATATAATTCAAATGAAGACTGCTTCTACTACTGTACAAGGTGATACCATTTAAATTTGAAGATTAGCTCTGAATTAATTCCTTTATCTTATTAAGCTGTATGTTTAATTGTCGATAAGATTCTGAGCCAAATGTACTACAAAAAGCAGATTAAAGTTGATTTACTTTACACTGTATCAGTAATGCGATGTAAGGGGGGGGGGGGAACAAACAAAAAGCGTATGAATAAAATAGTTTCTTTGCAGGCTATAGTAGCACATCAAACAGAATTTATAATAAAGTTGATATATATACGAGCCCCTAAAAGAGATAAAATTGTTCTATATGCAATTTTGATATAGTTTGAAATACAAATTTGTACAAGATATTATTTTGAACGATAACTTTAAAATATAAACAAAGGCTCAGTTACTACGACACTTATGAAATTGTTTAGTTTTTTTTTTTTTTTTTTGCAATCTGATTTAAACTTAAGTTTTTTAAAGACAAGTGCATTTATGATAATGTTCACGATTTGCGTGCGTGTGTGTGTGTGTGCGTGTGTGTGTGTTGAAGAAGAGAGTGAGGATGTATCCTTTAGTAACAACTTTAGAAAAGATGGAAAAAAGCATTTTTAAGTATAGGGATGAGGAAAAGAAAATAGCCATTAGAATGGGAAAGCTGGGATCACATTTCTTAAAGTGGGAGCAGCTAAAGATTTATTAATATTTGTTTTCTTCTCCACCGTAAGCTTGTTAAAAGTGTAACACTATTTTGCAGCCTGGTTAACATACTTATTTAGTAATTTTTTCTTGAATTGAGAATGTTAGCAGAAATCCACTGAGTGAGTAGTGTGTGTGTGTGTGGTGGGGGGGGGGGCTGGGTGGATGAATATGTGTGTGGGTGGGTGGGGTGTTTGTGTGAGGGAGGGGGCAGGGAGGGGGGCAGGAAGGAGCAGACATTGCTCCAATAAAAATACCTCCAGATTTGTTTAAGTTTTTTTTATTTTTTATATATAAGTGAATAACATTTACAATTGACATATATATTATGTTTATGTACTTATACGTTTACTTTGTTGCTCAGTTATACAGTACGTCCCAGAAAAAACGAAACCGAGAATTATCGACGTTTGATCATAACTTAATCTCAATTATAATTGATAAATGACACATATTTGGAAAGCTTAGATCCTTCTCTTTCATTTGATGCAACTTACCTGATGCATATTTCACGCCTGAGTGATTTAAATGAATTTGAAGAGAGGAAACCAAAAAGTAATTTGGCGGACTGTATCTGAATTTCAAAGAGAAAATCACATTTCCAGAAAGTTGAGTTTCTTCCCTTTCATATGACACCTCAATCACGAAAAATGATGTATGTTTAAAGTAGTGCTTGCATATCCATAATTTTATCAAACGAATTCGTTTTCACTGGCTGCCTGCCTTAAGCAACAAACGGAAATAAGAAAAGACTTAACTCCGTTTCGTTGACAATCGGCCGTAGACGAAAGACTTCATGCATGGCTAATTGTCAACGAAACGGAGTTAAGTCTTTTGTTAATTTCGTTTGTTGATACGGCAGGCAGCCAGTGAAAACGAATTCGTTTAATCAAATTATGGAAATGCAAGCACTACTTTAAACAAACGGAACTTTGTTATTCCTAGCTCATTTTTCCTGATTGAGATGTCATATGAAAGGGCAGAAACTCAACTTTCTAGAAATGTGATTTTCTCTTAGAAATTCAGATATCGTCCGCCAAATGACTTTTTGTTTTCCTCCCTTCAAATTGATTTTAATTACTCATGCGTGAAATATGCATTATTATGAGTTGCATCAAATGAAAGAAGAGGATCTAAGCTTTCCAAATATGTGTCATTTATCAATTATAAATTGTGATTAAGTTATGATAAAACCCCCCGTAGATCCGCGCCTGCATGTGACCCAAGATGGAGAAGATGACAAAACCAGCAAAGATGGAAGTAGCACAGTTGGCGATGGGGACGATCATGGCATCACGGAAGCAGTTGTTCTTAAAGATAAACTTTAGTACTGGTAATGCGATTGCATTGTGAAAGAAAAGGTGTGGAAAGGATCAGAAACAGTTGATCATGTAGCATGTAAGTATTGGTGTGCACTGCAAGGTTCTGGAGTCATCAAAATCATAATAAATTTGACCGAGTCTTGGTAAAGTAACAAGCACATACACAGAAAGCTATGTATGGGACAACACGCATGGTGTCGGGGTTGGTACTACCTTGATTCCTTGTCTTTCTATGCTTATTACTCAGCCAGTATACATTTTCTTCCAAAATTGTTTGGCACATGTAATTTATTTGTAATCTTGAACATTCAGTGTAAGTTTCGTTTGATTCTGTGAGAAATAATTTTCTTTTTTTTACCAGTACTCAAGTTTATCTTTAAACTTGTTGTATGATGAAGGATGAAGAGGACGACGTAGGGGAAGGTGGCGGTGAAGTAGACAACCTTTCTTGAGGATTTGAAACCCTTCACCAGGCAGAGGAACATGAGGGACCAAGCGAAAAGAAGACACAGGGTCAACTGCCAGCTGATCATACCAGGTTGCCAATGTCACCAGATTCGTTTAACATGGCATACCTGAGAGTGACCAAACAAAAAGGAGTGAAAATTACTAGGATACAGTTTAGAAGCTCATTTTATCAACATTCAATCGTAAGCATTGAATCTCTTGAAGATACGAATTTCTTTTCGTCATGGAGATTTGTTAGTTTGATGCTCAAGGATGTGTATTTTTTAGTCTGTAATAGCGCCATCTGTTGATAGAATCTGCTCAATCCGAACTCTCGTCCATGAAGGACAAAAAAATTCACTCGGAGGCCTCTTTACATCCTGCCTCAACGGTTGGTCAATAATGCATGGATGATTAATTTTAAAGCCTCACTGTCCTACTTGTAGCTACTTGCTCCCTCTATATAGAAAACTTCCCCAATCGGTGCCTGTTGGTCCCCCATGATCCTCTTTTTCTTATGTTAGTTGAGAGCTGAGTTAATGAGATAGCCACCTGTCAGTGACCTCGTTGTGTGGTCTAATCCCTTCTGGCCCAGTAATATTGACGGTCTTTAAATAGAGGGAAAAATTAAGTACTAGGCAAAATCATAGCACAAAGTTCAACAATCCCTACGTCACCAAGTCGCGTTTGTAAATTGTAATAGTTTAATCAAGTAGCTTCCGCAAAGCGCGTGTGATAATTGAAGAACAAAAACGAAAGGGGCGTCTGCTGTTTCGTGTCAACTTTGTTCCACTTTTGTCTATATTAGGGACTTTTAGATTTGCATGATAACAGCTTTGACTGCAACGTTGACGTCATTTTAAGGCAATGGGCATGCGTTACGTCGTCTCAGTCGGCGATCGAGAATGCATCAACCTTGATTTTCCTAAATCTAGTACATACATACATATACATATTGATATTTATATAGCACCTTTACATGCTCAAGGTACTAATATGCCGCGTGCGCATAAAATATACAGTTCCTCAGGTAGACAAAGAAACATCCCTTCCCTGCTATTATGTAAAAATGTGTAGAACAGGTGTCACATGCATATTCACCTGTTCTACACATTTTTACATAATAGCAGTGAAGGGATGTTCTTTTGTTGAGGGTAGAATGAGAAATTGTATATTTTGTCCTCTTTCTTTGTCCGTGATGTTCATAGTCTGCATGCATGTATATCGTCGAGTGCAATCTAAAGGATTTCTAATTGTAGTCAACATGGGCAGTTAAGTACGTTGACACGCATGATCAGTCGGCGTTCGTCGTGTTCTCGTCCACTCAATCTAAAAGTCCCTATTACTATTAAAGTACTACGTTTGAAAGTCGAAACAAATTAATATTTATTCGGGGTTAACTTGTTGTTTTGTTTGTGTGTTTTTTTAAAAATACACAACACTTGCAAACCATTTGATTTACAGAGCCGATACTTCGAATCAAGATAAAAAGATCAATCAAATTAATTATTTGGATTCCTTACTTGTAAAATTCGGCTGAGGCGCTCTGTCTGCTAGCCCGCAGGGGGTCCAGGTAACCGGTGATGTTGCCATCGTCGGAGTAGGTCACGTTATAGCTCTCTATCTCCGCGTCCGTCAGGTTCCCGATGGAGACACAAGTATTTTTCTCGGTGACGATGCCGTCAGACGCCAGGCACTCATTAACGAGCTGTGAGCAGTTCGAGGTGTTCCAGGTATGGTGGCAACCATCCCATCATAGGACCCTGGCGAACGACTTGAAGAAGTAGAAGAGCGAATAGGTGATGATCACGTTGTAGTAGATACCGACGATTGCCGATACGGCCACCATGCCATACCCGACACCTGCGGGCGGGAGGAGGAAAACAGGATTATTTTTAAATGTGGACTCTTCCTAAGCCTTTTCCAATATCCATCATACATGTATATGGGTTCCTCGAAATTAAGTTAAGCTTTTTGAAGAAAAAAAACATGATAGTAAGACTTCGCCGTAATATATTTTAGTATAATATTTTGCACTCAAACCCTAATTTATTTAATAGCTCGAAAACTTACAAGATATATGGATAATAGAGATCGTCGGGTTTTACAAAACTAAATGTTTTTTTCCTTCTCCTTCTCCTCCTTATATGGCTTCTAAATAATAGCAAGATTTCTTCATATAACGATTTATTAGACTTAGAATCCATTTCATAACAGTTCTTCATATCATATCATAACAAATGAAGATTAAAGAGTGGGAAACCTCTTCTAGTACCCCCCCCCCCCCCCACTCCGCCCTTTTTCACCTCTGATTCCGACTTCCGCGTAGTATTCATTTTGCAAAGAAACCACACTTTGCGGTCACGAAACCATTCGCGCGGTCTGCATCAAACGCCTAAAAGCACTAAGCACGCTGATTGGTCAATGGGTACTTACCTCGCATAAGAGGTACCGCGTTCCATGCCCTGATTGGTCCTTTGCTGCAGTACTGCCCGATGGCCAACTCGAAGAAAAAGAGAGGCAGGGGATCAAAAACGCTCCTAAAAATACAATAAAAACTAAATAAGCGATACTAATGAGTAGTCGTCGAAATAGTAGCGTTTCAAATTTTCAAAATTCAATCAAAATTGTCTAGGTTAGTGCAAATATCAAAATACCTCTTTGTTATTCAAAGATTATTTGTAATGATTCTTAATGATTAATGTAATGTAATATATCATTGAGTTTTAAATGGGGCCAAACTTGACTAGTTACCTAACAATGTAAGAGAGATTGTTTTTAAGGATAATACAGTTTAAGCTGTCCGGGTTTTTGAAGATAATGCTTCAAAACAAATCGACCAGGCTGTTTATTTCTTTATTCATGGTCTGTTTCTACTGTTTATCTATTTTCATTGCCAACCCCCGAAAACGAATTTATTATGCATTTCACAGAGGAAAGTTTGCATAGGAGAACTATATATATCTGCATGTATACATATATATACGAATTATTTATTGGGCTTATTTTGCTTTCCGTACAATATGGCACAACTTTAGGGGCCTGTCAGAACCCCTACCGGGGGTTCCGGGGCAGAGCCCCAGGATGCTCTCGAGTTTATTTGACCCTCAAGAGAAAGTGTCTCTAAGATATAAAGAGAGGTATTTTCTTAAATGATATGAAAGGTCTCTTGAAAGTAAAATAGCCCTTTCATTTCAATTTTTGGAAACAAACTCTAATCCATCCCTTGATATTTAAATTGCACGGCTCCTACTGTGTGCTTTTTTTCACACTCTCCCTGATATATAAAGGGTGCTTTCTTTATTTGATCATCAACAGAAGCAAATTCCTAGGCCACGAACTTTTCGAAGCGTGACCAGATTCAAAGTATGCTTAAATGGGGGCATTGATGTATGTAGAAGAAACAGGATTAACATCCCATGCAACGCTTCGAAATGTAAAAGAAGAATAAGAAAAATAAAGTTGAGATTCAACCTTTATGTCTAGGCGTTGCATAATGCAATTCGTATTGTTATTTTATTCCATCTCAGAGTGAATATAGATGTTATTTTTAAGGATAATACAGTTTAAGCTGTCCGGGTTTTTGAAGATAATGCATCAAAACAAATGGAACAAGCTGTTTATTTCTTTATTCATGGTCTGTTTCTACTGTTTATCTATTTTAATTGCCAACCCTCGAAAACGAATTTATTATGCATTTCACAAAGGAAGTTTGCATAGGAGAACTATATATATATACATATATATAAATACAAATTATTTATTGGGCTTATTTTGCTTTCTAATGGATCCGTACAATATGGCACAGCTTTATGGGCCTGGAAGAGCCCCTACCGGGGGTTCCGGGGCGGAGCCCCAGGATGCTCTCGAGTTTATTTGACTTTCAAAAGAAAGTGTCTCTAAGATATAAAGAGAGGTTATTTCTTAAATGAACTGAAAGGACTCTTGAAAATAAAATAGCCCTTTCATTTCATTTAAGAAATAAACTGTAATCCATCCCTTGATATTTAAATTGCACTGCTCCTACTGTGTGCTTTGTCACACTCTCCCTGATCTATAAAGGGTGCTTTCTTTTTTTGATCATCAACAGAAGCAAAATGCTAGGCCACGAACTTTTCGAAGCGTGACCAGATTCAAAGTATGCTTAAATGGGGGCATTGATGTATGTAGAAAAAATAGGATTAATATCCCATGCAACCCTTCGAAATGTAAAGAAGAATGAGATTCGACCTTTATGTCTAGACGTTGCTTAATGCATTTCGTATTGGTATTATCTTCCATCTGAGAGTGATTATAGACGTTATTTATATGGATAATAAAGATAAAGCTGTCCGGGTCATTGAATATAATGCAATATAACAAGCTGTTTATTTCTTTATCCATGGTCTGCTTCTACTGTTTATCTATTTTCATTGCCAACCCTCGAAAACGAATTTATTATGCATTTCACAAAGGGGGTTTGCATAGGAGAACTATATATATATAAGTATATATATATATATATATATATATATATATATATATACATACAAATTATTTATTGGGCTTATTTTGCTTTCTAATGGATCCGTACAATATGGTTCCGGGGCGGAGCCCCAGGATGCTCTCGAGTTTATTTGACTTTCAAAAGAAAGTGTCTCTATGATATAAAGAGAGGTTATTTCTTAAATGAACTGAAAGGACTTTTGAAAATAAAATAGCCCTTTCATTTCATTTTAGAAATAAACTGTAATCCATCCCTTGATATTTAAATTGCACTGCTCCTACTGTGTGCTTTGTCACACTCTCCCTGATCTATAAAGGGTGCTTTCTTTATTTGATCATCAACAGAAGCAAAATGCTAGGCCACGAACTTTTCGAAGCGTGACCAGATTCAAAGTATGCTTAAATGGGGGCATTGATGTATGTAGAAAAAATAGGATTAATATCCCATGCAACGCTTCGAAATGTAAAGAAGAATGAGAAAAATAAAGTTGAGATTCGACCTTTATGTCTAGACGTTGCTTAATGCATTTCGTATTGGTATTATCTTCCATCTGAGAGTGATTATAGACGTTATTTATATGGATAATAAAGATAAAGCTGTCCGGGTCATTGAATATAATGCAATATAACAAGCTGCTTATTTCTTTATCCATGGTCTGTTTCTACTGTTTATCTATTTTCATTGCCAACCCTCGAAAACGAATTTATTATGCATTTCTCAGAGGAAAGTTTGCATATTGATGAAACATATGGGCGCAGGGCAAGATTTAAACCCACTCAAGTGTGAATTTGGCGCATCTTCCCTCATCTTCTTCAACCAGGAAATGGACTTCATTGTAGCCTTAGGACAGGATGGTGACATAAAATTGATAAAAGAACATCATAATCAGATTATCCGACCCCGAAAACCCCCTTACTATATAAACTTTTATCATACTAGCCTTTTCCTTTTGGAACTACACTTGACCTTTTACTCAAAGGTGGCAGCCATTTTAGATTTGACCAATATGACCAGCATGACAGCCCCAAGTAGACCTCAAATTGGTAAAAGAACATGATATCCAGATTCTCTGACCCCGAAAACTCCATAAATACATAAACTCTTATCATTTTAGCTCTTCCTTTTGGAACTACTATTGACCTGTAACTATCAGATGGCGGCCATTTTGGATTTGAACAATATGACCAGTATGGCAGCCCCAAGGAGACCTCAAATCGATGAAAGAACACCATGATCAGTTTCTCTGACCCCGAAAACCCCATTAATAAATAAACTTTTACCATTCTAGCCCGTTTCCTTTCGTAACTATAACTCAGATGGCGGCTATTTTGGATTTGACCAATATTACCAGTATGACCCGAGGAGATCTCAAATCGATGAAAGAATATCATAATCAGATTCTCTGACCCAGAAAACCCCATAAATGTATAAACTTTTATCATACTAGCCCATTTCCTTTCGTAACTACACTTGACCTGTAACTATCAGATGGCGGCCATTTGGATTTGACCAATATGACCAGTATGGCAGCCCCATGGAGACCTCAAATCGATGAAAGAACATCATAATCAGATTCTCTGACCCCCCCCCCCAACCCCATAAATATATAAACTATTATCATACAAGCGCTTTTCCTTTTGGAACTATGCTTGACCTTTAACTCAGATGGCGGCCATTTTGGATTTGCCCAATATGGCATACCCAGAGGACGCCCTTCTTGACGTCCGGCAGAAATCGTAAAAGTATGGTTTAATCTACCTCTGGGCCAAATTTGGTGCGTTTAGAATAATCTGCACCAAAAAACCCCTTTTTAGCCCTAACAGCCCCCACTATTTTGCGTATCTGGACAATTAACCCATGGACAATCACCCCTCGGAAACCCCCCCAGGACAATTACCCCCCGGAAAATTACACCCGTGGACCTCCCGATAAAAATTACCCACACCCCTGAGACTTAAACCCTAGGACAATTAGCCCCCCCCCCCCGGACAACCAAGAACAACCCTTCCGGGGAGAATACCCCCCCCCCCCCCATGTACCCGTGGAAGTTCCTTGTAAAAAGTAACAGGAACGCTTTTCCTTTGACCTACATGTATACGTCCGTTGACAACGTAGCGATAGTAGGGACTTTTAGATTTGCACAACGACAACGTGATTTGCTACGATCGACGTCCTTGTAATGCAGTAATGCACTGCCTTGAATGGACGTCACACGTATCAGTCCCAGGCACGTAGCCATGGGGGGGGGGGGGGGGGCACGTGCCCCCCAAAAATTTCCAAGATCGATTGAACCTTTTTAGACCCCCTTTTTTTTTTTTTTTTTTAATGGTCAGTTTTTATTCTTTTCTCGCTTGAAACAAATTGTAATCATAGTACAAATTACAATCATCATATGTAACACTCACTGCAAATGTGATGACATTATAAATCAGTATAAATTTTGTCTTACAAACGGCTTCAAAGAAAACTTACATAGTTAGTTCCTATACATCATATTCGACACAAAATTCATATTTTCAAAGAAAACATATGCAGTTATATAATCCAAAATTTTTGTTTTAACAATGTAGCAACTTATACTTCTTTTATACTGTTGTCCTGAGAAAAAAGTTTTCTCTTTTTGTTAACTCTACCCTACCCGACCTCTCCCTTATCCCCCTCCCCCCCCCTCTTAACCGGTGGACGACTAGCTCTGGGTTCCAATAGTTTGTCTAATACTCAGGTTTTCCCATTTAGAAAAATGAATAGTGAGAGTTCCCCTCATTGCAGCCAATTTCCTTTCTTCTACTTTATCCCCTATTATTAGGCTGATCACAGTGCATGCATATACATTCTGCCGTGCACGTCAGTGCACAGCAATAGCAAATCTATGCTGAGAAGCCATTTTTCAACTTATGATTTAAAAAATTCAAAAACATGTAACAACATAATTTTTTCACAGATATTTCAGTCATTCTTTTAACCCACTATACTTAAAATCCTGTGGGTGTGGGTATTAGGGAAAGTATTTATTTTATTTTTTTAAAAAGGGATGTTTTTGACACCGCGCAAATTGGGCCAGTGGGTGTGTGCAATCACCACGGACAATACTGCACTAAATATCCCGGCAGATTGGAAAAAACTCCCTGTAAAAAATGGACTTGCCACCAATGTTTCATTCACTGGATTTTAATGACCTTACCATATATGGTACCTGTGACCTTTCCCTGGCTACCCCAGCAACAGGTACATCGGAATTTTGTTTCTACACGAAGTTACATTGAGTTGAATGAATTTTCAGAAAATGCTCATAAATCCGTAAATATTGCCCGATTTTCAAATCCTAAACTGGTTTTCAGTAGTTTAACATCCATAATTTCTTGCCACATGCTCCGATTTTTAATCCATCGAGTGAAACATTACTGGAAATTGCTGCGAAAGTTCAGCTCATCATTTTATTCAGCAAATGCAAGCATCTACAAAGCTCAAACTTTCTACAGTTGTTTTATATAGATCAGGAAGTTAGGTGAGAAGAAAAAAAATATATAAACATTGTCTAATTTGCATAACGGTGTTGCGAATATGTAATTAGCTAATTATCAGCTCATTTGCATAATAAATTAGTTTTCATAAATCTTATTATATAAATGGATAGGGATTCATTAGTTGAAGCTTGCCACAAAGTTGTATCAAACAGACTCATTTAAAACTTGAGATATTGCATTTACGCATATTAATTAGCTGGACTTAGTCGTTTTTTGAACATTTCCAATACCATGTAATACTCTATTATGTCAAAAAAAACACCCTTAAACATGTAAAAAATCCATTTTTGCCATAATTTGCTATTTGCGGCAGGTTTTTGAATGATTTTACGATATCTTCAAAAGACCATATCTCAGGAATGCCTTGACAGAATTTGAAAATTTTTGCAGCAAAATAAATATATCATTGATATCTTTAATATGACACCAAAATAAAGAATGTCTTATGTGTATTATTTTTTTGAGTGCTCTACCTACTATTATACTATTCTTTATTTCATTAAAAGAGGGTGGTTTTTTAATTTCTCCATTTCTATAAATCAGATATTTAACAAGAATTAAAACATGATTCATTAATTGATATTTTCCTGTATTACTCTCCTCTTTCCCATACAGAATTTCCTCTAAACTACAGTTGTGTATTTCAAAGTCTAAAAATCTCGTGCACATTCCCCACACTGATTGTGCAAATTCACAAGTATAGAATAAATGTTTATATGTTTCTTCATCTTTTTCGCAAAATGAGCATAACTTAGTCGAGACAAGACCAAAACGGAAGAGGTGATGGTTTGTATATAATATATTATGTATAAGTTTGAACTGAAACTCTCTTAATCGACTGTTAAGTGTACACTGTCTTAGTCTTAAAAATATGTTTTCTATTTCCTTACAGGAAAAACCATAGTTCCTTCCAATTCTCTCAAAAACCAAAGGTTTAAAATCATCTTTCTTTATTAATTGTACATAAATTTGTTTTGATTTTAGATCAGCTATATTAGTTGTTTTCTTCCCCAAAGTGAAATCAGTTCCAGAATTGTTTTTTTCTTCTCCCTTTCTAAAATTATTTTTCCAACAAACTGGTAAACAGGCATAAAAGTGCTTGATCTTTTCAATTTCATTTACTTCAACACCTAAATCGATAAAATGCCTGTCACATTTTAGTTTACCATCGTTTTCCAGAATATGTTTTAATTTGTAAATTCCTTTGTCATACAACCTCTTATCGTATATACAACTTCCTTTATATCGAATAAGTTTATTATTAAAAATTACCACATCACCAATGTCCATACTCCTTATATGTCTTGTATTCACCCAATTTTCTAATAAATCCATATAAAATTGTGGAGCTGTCACTTTTAATAAACTTGGTATATAGTCACATGAAAATATCAAATCTCCACCCACGTGTTCAGTGACAAAGTTAAAATATTGTTTCCATTTCATGTCTTCATCTTTGTTTAGAAGTTTTTGAATCCACATAATTCGCTGCGATTTAACTTGTGCAGAAAAATTTAACATCTTTAACCCCCCTTGCTTATAGTCTAAGAACATGGTGTTTCTATTGATTTTATCTGTTTTTCCTTTCCATATGAAATCAAAAGTTAATTCATCCAGTGAATCATAAACCCATTTTGGAACAGGAGTAAGTGACGCCCGATAAGAACTTTAGAATAAATGTGCACCTTCAATAGTTGAATCTTACCCATAAGTGTTAAATCTCTTTGCTTCCAAAAATTTAAAAGTGTTTTTATTTTACTTAAGATTTCTTTATAATTTAGATCTTCTTTCTTGTGTTCATCGAGGGAAAAGAAAATTCCTAAAACCTTAAGAAAGTCAACTATTTCGCCAAAAGCAAAATCACAATCTAAACGTTGACATAAACCTAACCTTAATATTTTAGTCTTGTCGTTGTTTATTTTCAGTCCAGAAATTTTTTCGAAATCTGCAAATAATACTTTTAACCTATTAATTGATTTTTTATTGCGAACAAAAATTGTCATATCATCCGCATAAGTTACTAGTTTAGTTTCCTTATCTCCAAAATTAATTCCGTCCACCAAATTATCTATTCGTAATTTGTGTGCCATTACTTCAATACACAAGATAAAGAGGTACGGAGAAAGAGGGTCTCCCTGTCTTACTCCCCTTTCTACTTTGAAATAACGAGTGGACCCTCCTTCAGTTAATACACAACTTAGAGTGTTCGTGAATAAAACTTTAACCCACTTTTGAAAGGATGGACCGAAACCAAATGACGACAGAACTTTTTGAAGAAATTGATGTGAAATTGAGTCAAAAGCTTTTTCGAAGTCTATAGCTAACAAAAAACCAGATAAATTGTAACGGGATGTATGAAAAATAATATCATCTATAATGCGAATGGCCTCACCAATATTCCTCCCTTTCATGTAGCCCACCTGATCTCCCATAATGATCTCATTTAATACTTTCTTGATTCGCTTAGCCAAAATTTTTGTTAAAATTTTATAATCGACATTAAGAAGGGAAATGGGTCTATAATTTTTCAGTGAAAAGGGATCTTTCCCATCTTTAGCGATTAACGTAATTACAGCTTGTTTTTGAGACGATGCTAATTCTCCTAATCTATATGCTTCATTCAAGGCATCTTTAACTAAATCTCCAATATCCGGCCAAAAGGTACGATAGAATTCTGAAGAAAAACCGTCATTTCCAGGTGATTTGTTCTGTTTTAATTCTTGTAAGATTTCTAGGCATTCTTTATTACTTATAGATCCTTCACAGTTTTCCCGAGATTTTTCAGTCAATTTCGGTAAACCTTGAAAGAAACTATTATAACAATTATCCGAGCACTCGTACTCTACTTTACTGTACAACATGCTGTAAAACTTCCGGATTTCTTCAGTTATCCTTTTTTCATCGCAGCAAATAGCACCATCTGAGGTTTTAATTTTTTTAATAGTACTCTTTCTTTTGTTATTTTGCATTAATTGATTGAAATAACGCGAATCCCTTTCTCCGCTCTCGTACCACGAGGCTCGTGATCGAATCCTAATTCCTTCATTTCCATAGCTATAAACTTCCTTTAATTTCTTTTTTGTATTTTCCAATTTTTCTAAGATATCTGCATTAGTGCTTTCCGTCAATTGTTGTTCTAAAAATTGTATTTCTTTTTCTAAATCTGTTCTTATTGTTCTTCTTTGATCAGCCAATTTTTTTGAATTTTTTTGTGTAAAGCTCCGAATTTTCATTTTTTTAAAATCCCATAACAACCTTTTGTCTTTTATTTAAATTTGTAGTTCGTTTTTTAATTAACAAATTTTCTTTTTTAACTCTCTAACATAATCTGCATTTTCACATAAACTATTATTGAATTTCCAATATGACCCTTTTCTTCCATTCGTTTTATTGACTGTTTTGTCAAATAAACGTAAAAATATTGAATGATGATCAGGGGCAACAGATGGAATTATATCGCACTTCATAACCATTTCCTCTAGACATTCCGATATTATCCAGTAATCTAGTCTACTTTGCATAAAGGGATTGTTTTGCATATAAGTGAATTGCCTTTTTAAAGAATGCCTACATCTCCAAATATCCAAAAGCTGCAAATCTTCCATGAATTTTTCAAATTCTCGATTCTTTTTTTTTTTTTACCTCGATCGATTACATGTATGTGCCCCCCCCCAAACATCAAACTCTGGCTATGTGCCTGATCAGTCCACGCAAATCTAAAAGTCCCTAGTATCCGAAGGTTTTAACGGGTGAGATTTTTACCTGTCGTGTTTTGGAGGTGCTTCGATATTTGATATTGATCAGTATAAATCAAAATAAATGGGTACCCGCTAGGAAGAAATGTATTGAATGCTTTAGCGATTTATAATGACGCTTCAGCTACAGCCGGGTAATAATATAATACTTTGTACTAAAAAATGTAGAGTACATTCATATGGCTTACTTCGAACTGTTCTAAAGCCAATGTGCCTTGTGTGGGTAATTCTTACTAATGCTCTCACTGCGCCTCACTGCTGAGTATTATTTATATAATAGGAGTGTAACCTTGTCAAACATAAGCGAATTCGTGTTGTCACCGGAACGCTTTTACACTGACTTGTGCGTTGACAACGTAGCGGTAGTATTCGAAGGTTTTTAACGAGCGATATTTTTACCCGTCGTGTTTTGGAGGTGCTATATTTGATCATATATATATATATATATATATTGATCAGTATAAGTGGTACTATATGATATGGAGGAGCCCATTACAAAATCGGACAACAAATTCACCAACTGGCGTTGGGGCTACGTTGTTGTTGTTTGCAAGTTTACAATCAATTTTCTGGACGCAGGAATCACCAAGTCGTTCGGGGTTCTAATCCCTATAATAGCGGAGAGAATGAATGAGAATTATGCCAATGTAGGTCTCATCTGCAGCCTGGCTGGAACACTCATGTTTTTATGTTGTAAGTTCTAATTGGTAAAATAGCAAGGCGGTCGCAAAGATTTTCGAAATAAAAAATAAGCCTCGGGGAATTTGAGTAGCCTGGCTTGCCCGACGCCTTATGAAATGTGCGAACATGAAAATTACATAGGCCTACTACATAATCAGAAACCGATTTTTATTGGAGGTATTTAAGTTTATTTTCTTGAAAGTCTTTGAGATCGTGTTAAAGTATTTTCGTTTATACCGCACATGCTCCTGTGACAATAGGGACTTTTAGATTTGCACGTCAACAGCTTTGACTGCAACGAGTGACGTCATTTTAAGGCACTGCGCATGCGTTATGTCGTCTCAGTCGGCGATCGAGAATGCGTCAATCTTGATTTTCCTAAATCTAGTACATACACAGGCGCGTACGCAGGGGGGTGGTTTTGGGGTTAAACCACCCCCCCCCCTCGAGTTTTTTTTATGTGTATGTTTTATGTATGTTATTTTTGAAACCCCCCCCCCCCCTTTTGAGAATTTTTTTTTTTTGTTTTGTTTTTTAATAAAAAAAAAAAAAAAAAAAAATGCCAATGGTTGACCTTAAAAAGTTGACCTTACCCCCCCCCCCAACTGGACAAAATGTCAAATTTCCAAAATTCGAGACCAAAAAAAAATTAAAAAAGTGTCCTCTTACCACCCCCCCCCCCTCCCCCCCCCTCCCCCCCTCCCCCCCCCCCCCCCCCGCTTATTCAGCGGCTGGTTGAGACGTTGCGATTTTTTTGAGACTCTAAAAAAAAAAAAAAGTGTACGCTTACCCCCCCCCCCCCCCCCCCCCCCGCTTATTCAGCGGCTGACTGAGTCGTTGCGTACATACATATTGATATTTATATAGCGCCTTTACATGCTCAAGGTACTAGTATGCCGCGTGCGCATAAAATATACAGTTCCTCAGGTAGACAAAGGAACATTCCTTCCCTGCTATTATGTAAAAATGTGTAGAACAGGTGTCACATGCATATTCACCTATTCTACACATTTTTACATAATAGCAGTGAAGGGATGTTCTTTTGTTGAGGGTAGAATGAGGAACTGTATATTTTGTCCTCTTTCTTTGTCCGTGATGTTCATAGTGTTACTTCCTGCATGCATGTATATCGCATGTAGTCAACATGGGCAGTTAAATACGTTGACACGCATGTTCAGTCGGCGTTCGTCGTGTTCTCGTCCGCTCAATCTAAAAGTCCCTAATTGCTCATCGTCGTCACTTCTCTTACGTGCTCCTGCAACCTCGAGTAGATTACATGCAGTTACCTCAAAGTGATCAATTTACTGTGCATTACTTAACAGCCCATTAAATGTTTGCAGTACATTACACACAGATGGCCATGGTAACAAACTGGCCTCATTGAAATGCCCTTTCGAATGATCAGTGGCGAATCCAGGGGGGGGGGGCCGCCCCCCCCCCCTTGAGAAAAAAA
Source organism: Strongylocentrotus purpuratus (assembly GCF_000002235.5). Lineage (NCBI taxonomy): Eukaryota > Metazoa > Echinodermata > Echinoidea > Camarodonta > Strongylocentrotidae > Strongylocentrotus > Strongylocentrotus purpuratus. The sequence goes on from NW_022145599.1 coordinate 36,540,316, forward strand.
AATCATGTAAAAACATTTTTACCTTTTTAGGGGGTTGGGCCCCCCTCCCCCCCCCCCTGGCGCTCAAGGGGGTGGGGGGGGGTACAAATTTTTAAATTTCCGTGGACCAAAAAAAAAAAAAAATGTGCTCACAGCCACGGCACGCTTCAAGTCCATTAGTTTTTGCACGCAGGGTTTTATTCCAAGCAGTAACACATTGATATGTCAGGACTCGTGATAAATGTATTAAACAACTGATTCCGGTTAGTTGATTCTATTGTCGGATTATTTAGCAGAGAGAGATAGAGGTAAATATTCTCAGGACCCCTAACAGGGCCTCGATAGCCGTTACGAATTCAAAAGCTTTTACGAATTTTCGAGGTTTTAATTGTACCAAAGCCCCGCGTCTCTAAACTGTAAGGTAATTTTTAAGAAAAAGGCATATTTCTGTTTCAATCTGGGCTAGCTTGCGTACAAATGAATAAAGAATAAGACCCTTTTTTACTTCCCCGGTCTGGCCTTCCCCGGTCTGGCCTGAGGGCTAGTCACTTCAATGGATCTAGTGACTCAGTTCGAAATCCTGACAATGCAGACAGTAATAGTATTCAAGATTGAGTGGACGAGGACACGACGAACGCCGACTGATCATGCGTGTCAACGTACTCAACTGCCCATGTTGACTACAATTAGAATTTGTTTAGATTGCACTCGGCGATATACATGCATGCAGGAAGTAACACTATAAACATGCGGACAAAGAGAGGACAAAATATACAGTTCCTCATTCTACCCTCAACAATAGGCCAGTTTCGTAATGTAACCAAATTTAATGCATACGTCTTTGTGAAGTGCCTCAATAAAAATTATTTCATTTACCTGATAGGAATAATAGTATTTCAATAGTCAGAATGCAACTGCATATATTAAGAGTTGCTAAGTAGGTCAAGCCACAATGTTTGTCCAACCTGGCAACAACTAATGTATGCAGTTCGGATTCTGTCTATTGAAATACTATTATTCTTATCAGGTGAATAAAATAATTTGAATTGAGGCACTTTACAAAGACTTATGCATCAAATTTGGTTACATTACGAAAATGGTTTATTGCTGTGGTAGAACATCCCTTCACTGATATTATTTAAAAATGTGTAGAACAAGTGAATATGCATGTGACACCTGTTCTACACATTTTGACATAAAAGCAGGGAAGGGATGTTCCTTTATCTACTTGAGGTACTGTATATTTTATGCGCACGCGGCATATACTAGTACCGTACTAGATTTTGGAAAATCAAGGTTGACGCATTCTCGATCGCCGACTGAGACGACGTGACGCATGCGCAGTGCCTTAAAATGACGTAACACGTTGCAGTCAAAGCTGTCGACGTGCAAATCTAAAAGTCGATAATGAGCTAAATTGAGAAGGTGGCGTGTAACTTTGCCAAAGTTGACCACCTGTTACAATACCACAAACAATAGCAACATATAAGTTGCTATGTCAGACATGTCAGACTAAACTAATATTCTAGAATAGACAATGGTATGTAATTTTCCCCAGCTTAGCACACGTTCATAATAGAATTGAATGCTTCCATACATATGTACAATACATCACCATTGCTTTTGTCTTACTGGTGATGCTACAGAATGTCTGACATAGCAACTTTTATCACTATGAATATGACTGACAAAGAAAGCGGACAAAATATACAGTTCCCCAGGTAGACAAAGGAACATCCCTTCACTGCTATTATGTAAAAATGTGTAGAACAGGTGTCACATGCATATTCACCTTTCTACATAATAGCAGTGAAGGGATGTTCCTTTGTCTACCTGAGGAACTGTATATTTTGTCCGCTTTCTTTGTCTGTCATTTTCATAGTGTATGTTGCTATTGTATTACGTATTGTAACAGGTGGTCGACTTCGGCAAAGATACATACCACTTTCTCAAGTTAGCTCATTGATGACTGACAGATGATGTCACAAGGGGAATTAATCCTCATTACTGTCAGTTAATGCTTAAGGACGTATGATCCCTAGTTAATTAGCATAGTAGCACACACTTGCTTTAGCAGTCACGCAAAACAAACACTCACAAATTATTATTCAATAAAATCTGAGAATGTATACTATTATCTAGATCTATTAGGAATAAATCATTTTCAAAATCATTTCATAAATTGGGGTAAAAATAATTATTCCACCATTATGACCCACAGTGTATATTAACTCACAGCCTGTCATGAGGCTGCATGCACGCTATCGTTATAGTGCTTTGTACATGCGAGCAAACCATTGCTATGGTGCCATGTGCGTGAGTGCATACTTTCGTAGTCGCAGTTATTGTTCATGCTCATTGTAGTGTAATGTGTGTTTTGCACGCGCTATTCATAAAACCATCGCGTTAATCAGATTATCTCAATATAAACTTGGCACTCCGTGATTTGGGGCTTGGCACAATGGGGATTAGCACAATGGGGATTAGCCCTGTGGCATGATTAATGATTTGGTTTCTAGTATCAAGTCAGGAAAAATTGAGAAATGTTTGCTGAAGATGCAACTCTGTATGTAAGTGGTAGTACTCTAGAATCGATTGAAAGTCAACCTAATTCTGTAATGAACGAAGTTTACAAGTGGACATCTAAGAATAGATTGGTATTAAATGATTTACACAAAACGAAAGTGATGCTTCTTAATTGGATCTCGACAACGATTGAAAACCTTGCGGGTTCAACAAATATATGTTATAATTAATGATACTTTATTAGAATGTGTATCAGAATATAAGTGTTGGGTGTCACGTTTGACGATACTCTGACATTCAAATCTCATGTTGACTTTCATATTTATGTTCAACAAAATAAACTATGCTTTCTCTTTTCAGGCCCGATTATATCTTTGATTTTAAAGAGAAAAAGTCGTCGTTTGGTTGCCTTGATCGGAGGTGCAATGAGTGGCGTATGCTTGGTACTTTCTGGCTTCCTTGCTAAAACAATACTTGTAGGCCTGTGCCTGGCTCTGACAGGTATGGTACTCTTCCTGACAAACAAGCCTTATTTATTTATCTCATGAACGTGATGATTCAGATCATTTGTTTTTATTCGAGAAAAGGAATATCTAATGCTTGATAAGTTAACAAATACCACCATATTACCAAATGCTAAGAACTGATTAATTCGTCGCTGTTTTCACGAAGTGACGGTAGTGAAAAAAAATTGCATTCACTTTGCGTTACGATTTTCCTCGCTACCGTCACTTCGTGAAAACAAGGACGAATTTGTTATATTAGTTTTATATTTTCTATTCGAGAAAAGGAATAGGGGATGACAATGAGCTTACAATGCACCATCAAGGTCATCTGTTTTTTAGATAAGAGAAGTTGTTTGTGAGTATTAAACTTATACGTTTCCTATACAAATCCGAAACTCAAACAAGGTTCGTTAATTATCGCACTGAATGTTCTATGGCTATAGTCATTTTAAAGCTTCCATACTCCGAGTACGGAATTTTTAAAAATTTGAATAGGCAGTAAAGATGACAAGAAAGTCCAACTAGAAGTCACAATGCGAAAAATTAGAACGTTTATCATTTCGTTTGTTCTATCCTGTCTGCAGGAGTTGGCATCGCATGCGTGTACATGCCTTTTATGCTCGTGGTAAATGACTTTTACCCTGATAGGTTCGTCCTAATAAATACCATATCTCTGTACGGCTATACCGCTGGGACAATGCTCCTACCATTGATCACTGAACAGTCACTGGAAGCCTACGGGTATGAGGGAACGTTCCTAATCTTAGGAGGGATAACCCTGCACCTGATCGTGTGTGCAGTAGCCATACGAGAACCCATCTTGAGGAACCCCTGTGCAAGATTCTATCAAGTTCAAGGAGATGGGTCGGGTCCATCTGATGTGCAGGATAAGGAAAGGGTTAGACGTAATGAATTGGAGAATCATTTCCAGACATGCAGCAGGCAGAAGAAAGACCAAACAGGCACGACGGGTGGGAATTCATCAGCAACATCATATGCTGCAGTTACACGATGCGCATCAATAACGCGTTCTTCTTTTGAAGAGATAGACAGAGGTGAACAAGATCTTGGCATTGAGACTGAGATAGGAACTGCGGAAAGTTTACCACTTATCGATGGCAACCCCAACCTCCATACCGATACCCCGCGAAACGTACTTGGGGAAGAAAAGGAGTCATCTCTAAGGCACGAGTCTGGCTGGAAGTCACTTCTGTTTCAGGAACCGTTGTTCTGGTTCAATCTCCTAACCATTTTCCTCTTCGCCTATGCCTACTACTCTTGGATGTTTTTCCTGGTACCCCATGCAGAACAACTTGGTTTCGAACAATCTCGAGCCGTTTTCCTCTCATCAATCGCCGGTATTGGTGGTATCATTGGAAGGACAGTATTCATCATCCTGGTCACCAAAGACGTCAATGCCTTCTACATCTATATCGTTGCTGGAATCCCAATCACCATATCATTTCTCTTGGATTTTATCGGGTCAGATTATTCGACAAGGGCTGGATTAGCATTTGTCCAAGGGCTCTTCTTTTTCGTAGAAGATTCTTTGTTTTTTGCCGTTCTGAAGGAAACCCTGGTAGACCAAGATAACTTCAGCCTTGCCATTGGACTTGTTTCGTTCTTTTTCGGATTCGGTGCGTCAGCAGCCGGATACATCTCAGGTATTTGTTAGAGCAGGGGGAAGGGGTCAGAATAGATGGCATACCCCTCTTTTAAAAAATATCAAGGAAATCACCCCTCATGAAACATTAAGTGGCTCTTCCAAGAGATAGTGCCATTGATTCTTATCCTGAGGTATAATTACACTTTTCTTATTTAGTTTTACACCTTTTTATAGCAAAATAAGATAGCTTTTCTTTGATAGGTAAGTTTTTTGTGTGCTTTATTCCATCATGTCAACCTCAGCCAAATAATGCTGTTCTGAAACATACTTGTTGCCGAAAACAAACTTAAGACAATGGTACATTGAGTATAAGTAACGTAATACTATGCATAACAAACTATCAAACGGACTTTCCGATATAATTACTAACCTTTCTTATATAAGAACTTTTACTTCTTGTGCCATATGGGTCCTTATACCAAATGAATAGATGAATTTTTGGGTGCCTCAAAACAAGAAAAGGAGCTTTCCAATTGTTGCTTTATCTTAGGGTCTAAATGAGCCCCTAGGAAGAGGGAGTGGGTGTTGTGGGGATAGGAGGGGAGTAAAGTTATTAATTTCCTCCGTGCGTTCTTTATGATATGCCAGATTGACTGGGTGTGTGGGAGAGGGTGGAGGGGTTTACTTAATATGCAGCTGTAAATAGTTAGTATTTAATACCCAGTTTCCATTCTTCTATCATAGATATCAACGAGGTTTTTTCCATAAAAAAGATTAATCTGATTGATTAACGGTGTTGTATTTCTTGTTCATGTTATAATGCAGGATCTCTGTTTGACTTAACCCAGTCGTACACAAAAGTCTTCATCATCATTGGCATCGTACACGCAATCGTAGTCGTCCAAGTCATCATTACAACGGCCTGCCTGAGAAAGCGAAAGAACAGCATTAAGGATCACTGAGAACAACTTTTATTGAGTGTCAAGCCAATAGAAAACTGATGAACACTACTCTTCAAAGAGGTTAGATGTTAAAGGGGGTTGTGGTAAAGTATACGTGGAGTAAGGAAAAATATAACTTTGAAACATATTCTGCAACTTTTATCAATCTTAGAAGTCACACTGTTGTGACAAAAAAGGGCAGTGTATATATTTTCTTCATATTGAAACAAAATAAAATATCGCACACGAACGCAGGTACTAGATCGCTTTATGACGTCATATGTGAAGGATATGCTTGGGGTCAAGATACATATTTGTTTGACGTCAAGGAAAGCGTAAATCGTTTTCGACTCTGGAGAATTTGCAATTTGGAAGGAGACGTGAATTGATATTGGATACAGTTTCACTGCGAATGTCTGATTGAAATACATTCCACCATACACATATTTTTTTTCTCCAAATTTAATCTTATATAAGCAGGACGAAAGACGTTTTAATCAAATAGGCTATAGATTCAGTTTATGCCGTACAAATAAAACCAAAATAATGATGTATGATATTCATAATAATATTATAAGAAACGCAGTAAAAAAAAAGAGTCACACATCTCGCAAAACAGATTTATTTAGTAATCTCTAAATTCTAGCCACTTGTTTTATGCTAATAGTTCTTGAAATGTCACGGAGAGCTGTTACATGGGCCATTTTGTACTTTAAAACAATTAAATTGGGTGTGTTTAATTTATCAAGTAATATCATAAAAGCTATTGATGGAGACAAGTATTGTATGGGGATATTCTTACACCAATCTAAGGCGTTTGATACCATTGACCATGGTATCCTCCTCAGGAAACTAGAGCATTATGGAATACGTGGTGTAGCATTGTCTTGGTTCCAAAACTATTTCTTTTGACAGGACTCAATTTGTTGTGGTGGATGGTACTAGTTCCCAACTTGCTTCTATCAAATATGGTGTACCTCAGGGTTCTGTTCTTGGTCCCCTGTTGTTTTTAATCTATATAAATGATATAAAACACTCATCAACATTATTCTCATACTCACTGTTTGCTGATGATACCAGCTTGCTGCTGGTTGATAAGAAGGCTGAAGATTTATTACTAATTGCGAATCAAGAGATTCAGAATCTGTATGCATGGTATTGTTGTAATAAGTTATTGTTGAATGTTCAAAAGATCAAATGTGTTATTTTTCGCTAAAAGGATAAGCTTCCAGATGGTATTAGTTTTCTTCATGTTGGAGGCCATGATGTTGCGCTTAGTGAAAATGTTCAGTTCTTAGGGTTAACTATGGATGAGCATTTATTTTGGAAGAATCATTTAGATGTTGTATGCACTAAGTTGTCCCGAAGTGTAGGTGTCATTTTTAGATTGAAATTTATTTTCCTTGAAAGAGTGCTGATAACATTATATAATAGTATTATTCTTTCTTATTTGACATATTGTAATGTTGCTTGGGGAAACACTTTTAAGTCATATCTTGATAAGTTGAGAGTATTGCAGAAGAAGGCAATAAGGCGTATTACTAATTCTAATTATAGACATCCAAGTTTTCCATTGTACCTCTGACTAAGAATGTTACCACTAAATGGACTGGTGTCGTTTAATTGCGTATTGTTTATGTTTTAACTTCAGTCTATGCCTCATGAATGTACGTTAAAAGATTTATTCCGTAAAAACTCACAAATTCATAATTATAATACACGTCAAAGGGGTCTTATTCATCAGCCTTTTGCAAGAACAAATATCACTTTGACCTCTTTCCATATCTCTTGCATCAAAGAATGGAACAGTTTGCCTGGTGATATAAAAAAAATAGTACAACTTTTTCTAGGTTTAGAAGGTTATCTAAAACGTACCTACTTGGAAGACTGACATAATTCTACTTTGTATCTTAATAATTTCTCATTCTCAAATGCTTATAGACCACTAAGGACTGTGTGTGTGTGTGTGTGTGTGTGTGAGTGTGTGCGTGTGTGTGAATATTTGTTTGTGTTCTATATTATGTAGCTTAATTTGTTTCCATCCCTGTATAAACCTTACATTCTTTTTATTCACCTTGCCATATCGTTAATGTATGTATTTTGTTGACTATAGGGCCCCACTTACAAGCTTAGCTTCTACAGGGGTCCTAAAACCATTCACTTAATGATGTAATCAAGTTATTATATGTTGATTAATGTACTATTACCAGTCTCTTTTTCATAATAATAATAATAATAACTTTTACTTATATAGCGCTTTTCATAAGACATTTATATCAAAGCGCTTTACAATATTGATACAATTAAAACTAGACAGAGTAATGACAAGAGAACAAATATGAAGTGAAATTATGAAACATAAGATAACAAGGTAAGGTAACAATTTAAGAACTAGGTAACAATTTAAGAACTAGGTTGAATATGCATTTTCCATTAGGTAAGTTTTTAATTTTGATCTAAACAGAGAAATATCAGAAATGGAACGAATGGAGGCTGGAAGAGAATTCCACAAACGTGGAGCAGAGCATGAAAAGGACCTATCACCAAAGTATTTTGTTTTTGCTTTTTTAACGGTCAAGAGAGTTTGATTTGCAGAACGAAGGGGCCTATTGGGTGTATATAATTGAATCAGTTCAGAAAGATAATTTGGGGCATGACCATGTAGAGACTTGAAGGTTAAGAGAAGAACTTTGAACTGGACGCGAAATTGAATGGGGAGCCAATGCAATTGTTTAAGGGTTGGTGTAATATGGTCATGTTTTTTGGTGAGAGACACTAGACGTGCTGCATAGTTTTTGATTCTCTGCAGCTTGGCCATATCTTTTTCCGGAATTCCATGGAGCAGGCTATTACAACTGTCAAGGAGTGAACTGATAAATGCGTGGACGAGGATTTCAGTGGATGACTTGGAGAGGAATTTACGAATTTTACCAATTTTTCTCAGGGCGAAGGATGCTTTACGACAGATACTATTGACATGGGGGCACATTGAAAGGTTTTGATCAAACGTAACACCTAAGTTAACAACTGTTTTGGAGGAATTTACAACACCATTTGTTATTTGAATCGGAGGGAGTTCTATTGTATTTCTTCTTCGGTGAGAAAACAGGTGTAGCACTTCCATCTTGTTGTCGTTCAAGAGCAGAAAGTTTTCAGTCAACCAGGAGCGAATGGCATGTAGACAATCTTCCAGCTTCGGTAACATTTGAAGAATTTGACCAGACTTAACAGTAATATATAGTTGGGTGTCGTCCGCATATATCATCGAGGAGAAACCGTGGGAATTAATGATGTCCTCTAAGGGTGTCGTATAACATGTAAAAAGTACAGGGCCGACGACGGAACCTTGTGGCACCCCCACCTAAGCAGAGTAGGATCGGATCGTGAGCCATCGATGATCACTTGTTGATATCGTCCAGAGATGTAAGATTTAAACCACTTGGTAGCAGTTCCAGAGACGCCAAAACGTGTTTCCAACCTGGATATAAGAACACGGTGATCGACCGTGTCGAAAGCTGATGTTAGGTCTAACAGTATGAGAATCGCATCATCTCCAGTATCCAAAGCACGAAGTATATCGTCTTGGACTCGAAGTAACGCAGTTTCCACGCTGTGATTTTTACGATAGGCAGACTGTCGGGATGCGAGAAGGGAATTTGCAGTAAGGTATTCAGTAAATTGATTTGAGACTACTCGTTCTACTACCTTGCCCAAAAATGGCAAATTTGAGATTGGTCTAAAGTTTCTCAAATTTTCTGCATCAAAAGATGGTCGTTTGAGGGTGGGATGAATCAAAGCAGACTTGAGTGCTGAAGGGAAAACTCCACATTCTAGCGAGTCGTTGGTTATGTCCGTGATGGCCGGAACCAGAAGCTCTATACATTGGCTAAGAATGGGTGCCGGTAGAGGATCTAAGTCACAGGATTTCATTTTATGCGACTTGATGATCTTCAGTACATCTGCTTGGGAAACTGGCGCAAACTTATCAAGACGATGGTCACGGACTTCCACTTCAGCGATGTTGGAAGAGGAAGAAAATGTTAAAGATTATTTCATGTTTTGTGTGGTTTTGAATAAATGAACTTGAACTTGAACTTGAACTCTTCCCAACATCCCAGTCATTCCATAATCATAAAACTCAGAGTCCGGCCAATTTGGGACTTGTACTACCATTTACATGAACCCAAATGGGTACACTTTGATGAAGGTGCTGCATTATCGAACCAACTCTCATTTGGTATAAGACAAGCCCAGTCAAAACAGTCATTATGAAATCCGTAATGGAGTTCGCTCATTTAAGAGGAAATTAAAGGAATACCTAATACTTGAGAGTCAGAGGAGAGAGCCAAATGATATTTTATATGATTAAAATAGCCTGAATACAGAATCTTTTTTCTTCTGCCGCTTCATACTTTTTAATTTTGTATATACTTATGTTTTTTGTACGTTAAAGAAATTCCACATTATCATCATTATTTTCCTCTTCTTCCTCCTTCTCCTCCTCCTCGTTTTTTCTTTTCCTGCTTGCTCTTTTCTTGTACTTAATATCATTTCTATCTTTAACATGTGGTGTACCGCAAGGCTCTGTCCTAGGCCCAACGCTTTTCCTACTTTATATTAATGATATGCCATTTGCTACACGTTACTTTAACTTTCGACTCTTTGCGGATGACTCAAACTTATTCCATACATTTCCTGAAGGGCAAAAAGAAATTGATATGACTGAAGTGAACACAAATCTTCAAATTGTTTCAGACTGGTGTAATGCTAATAAACTGACAATTAATTTACAAAAGACGAGTTATATGCTAATAAGAAACCAGAGACGGCAGATTAATGTTCAAGGGCAACTGGCTATATCAGAAGCTGAAATAATAGAAGTTGATTCTTCGCTCTTTGTTGGGATAAAGATTGATAAACACTTGACTTGGAAACCCCACATACAAATGGTTAATAAATGCATCAGACAAAAAGTAGGAATCCTCTTCCGCTTACGGCATTTTGTGCCTAGAAATATCCTAGTGTTGTTGTATAAAACCTTTATTCAACCTCATATATCATACGGAATTGAAGTGTGGGGGAGCACTTACAAGTCTCACTTAAATTGCATACTGTATACACAGAAGATGGCCATACGGACAATCACATTTAGCCATTTTATGAGTCGTTCAGCACCATTGTTTTACGAATTGAAAATCTTAGATATTAACAAGTTCTATGAGTTGTCTCTATGTACATTTATGTATGACCTAGTACATAATAATTTACCTCACTGTTTGACGGATTATTGTGATAAAATTGAGCATAGATACAATACAAGAAAAAGAGAAAAGGGCCATCTACGTATACCACTGTATAAAACAACACAAGGCAAATTTTCAGTAACTTGTGTAGGAACCCGATTATGGAATGAACTTCCCGATGAAATCAAAAACAAAGGGTCTAGAAACACTTTTCGTAAACATCTCAACGATTACTTGATGAATAAGTGATTGAATTATGCAAGTACACATGTATATATTGTAAATAATCTCCATATTACATTTTTGTTGTTTTTTTTTTGTCAAAAAAATGCAATTTTTTGTATAAATAATCTGTAGATACATGTATCTATGACTTTTTAACCTGGTATATCCTCTTCATAATTATATTTGGAGTGTAGAAATTGTGCTACGGTATTACTCAACATGTATACTTCTACTGTCAAGTTTTATTTTTTGATAATGATATATTTATTTTTGCCAAGTGTGTGCTAAGAACAGGGGCCAGACTCGACTAGCACATGTGCTATTATTTGGCTCCTTTTCATCACCTTCTATATTCTATGAGAAAAGACATATGTCTAGCATATCAATACTTTGTTAGGTTTTTCTTTAATATGATCTATAATATTCATTTATGAACATGTACCATTCACGATGTATTCAAATGTTTAATCACTGATGTTATTGATGATGAATAAATAAAATAAAATCAAATCAAATCATCAGTTTAATGTGGTTATTATTATTATTATCGTTATTATCTTTAATAAGTTTTTTTTTTAAATCTCATCTGTCTGTAAATATTTCTATTTTTTTGACTATTTGTTACGTGTATGACTGGAATTAAGCTCTCAAGCTTTCGTGGGCTATCCTGACTTAATTTTGATCAGTCATACTTGTAAATTGTTGTAAGTTGGAAGTTTGGCGAATAAAAATAAATAAATTTGTAATATTTGTAACAGCCAATAACAATGGTTTGTTTGTTTGTTTTTTGTTTTTTTAATCCCAGGGTCTGTTCTTTTCGTAATAACAAACCAAACAAGTATTTCAGCTTTCCCGCTTTAATATTCTGTTTATATATTTGAAAGGACGCATATTATTTTAAGTATAATCTGGTCAAATTATCTATTTTGTGTGTTTTTATCATGGTGTATATAAAAATAAAAAAATTAAAAAAAATTCATGATAATGATATGCATGTATTTAAACTTTGTATTTAAATTGTATTTGTAACCTGTAGTTTTTACAGAATGTCCCAGGAAAACGGTTTAAATACTGAAAGAGGTACCTTGTTTAAATGAAACGAATAAATATATTTATGTCAAAAATCCTTGTTATCAAAGCATTTCAAACAAACTAGTACATGTACAGCAGTTGAGATCGTCGCAATTACCCCCAACTCCCAACCCCCACATTTTGAAATGGTCGTTAAGAGCGGAACCCTTCACGTATCTGAAAAGAAAGTTGGTCCTCAATTACATAGATATGCCTTGGATAATTTTTGTTTTCCCAACTCCTGAAATATAAGGTCCGGTACACGTCTTTTTTTCCGTAACCTAGCCATCCAAAAATTAATATTAATATTTGAATATATGAATATTTGCGTTGGTATGGTGTGGTGGATATCAAATTTAAATCGGCCAGATTCTGGACTTAACCAGTATGTCGCAATGATTATGGACAAATTACGACCTGGGTAGGTTTCGTTTACGGTAAGCCTCCCGATTTTCTCGCATTGTCATTTATTTTAAATAAACTTAGCTTTGCACTTGTAATTTTTTCATAAAATCTCATATTTCATAAAGTATCGCATCAGATTTTGTGTGCGTGCGTAACAAGAATATCGATGACAAGCGCATGACGTATAGGTGCCTACTGAGCAAATCAAATGCAGCGACAGGATGGCTAGGTTACGGGAAAAACAGACGCGTCCGGTACAGGCCTATATCGCCTCTTTAAAATCACAAGAACTCAACGGCTCTCGAGAACTCAACGGAGGGGAAATTCAGTACTGTTTTGTAACTATACCCACATTCATAATATCATGCTTGTCCACCTTTAAACAATTATTTCATTTCGCATTTATCGTTTGGTCTCATCATAGAGACTTCATGGGGCGCTCTAATGAAATAGTAATATCGCCCTCTATCTACATCGTTTTGTGTAATGACGCCCCCTTGCTTTCTTACGTATAAAATTGAAGAGATCGTATATGTTTAGGAGCTGCTCTTGTTTGAAATTCAATTAACTTTTTTTTAGTTACATGAGAGCGCCTGATGACACTAAAGTTGAATACACCACCAAATTTCTTTCATGTTTGATGTTTCATTATTAACTGCCTTCATTCGATTCTTGTTTTCTTTATAAATGATGACTATAATGGATGTTGGAAAGCGACTTTGATTTAAAAGTACGCCTAATCAGGTAGTTGCCTCATGTCCCCTCCCTGGCCTAATATAAATCCATCCTTGACAACAAACCACTCTCAGGTGGAAAGCAAGAAAAGTGTAGACCGGTGAAAGTGTGAATGAAATCGGACAAAAATGAGAAATCTATGAATTCTCGAAAGTCGTAATTACTATAGGTTTGGGCTCTTCAAATTGGCTGAATCGGTGATGTCTCTAAGTCTGTGATGTAGTGGCGAACAACCTTCCCATATGTTCAAACGCACAAACTGACCGATATGTCTTTTTTTTCCCCAAAAATGCTATACTCAGTAGGGTCTCTTCTCTTTAGAGGGTCTATAATAATGTGTTATCCATCTTTATGTTTTGAGCAATGCCCCGGGAGAAAGCTCTAAGAAGAAAATTATATATTTTTGTACACGAAAAAACGGGAGAGTTATCCGCGACTACGTCACAATCCAATAACCAAACTGCCAATTTGAGATTCGCATATAGACTTATGGGGCAAGAAAGTTGCAATCAATCACAAATCCCCAAAGTCAAGCGTAAGTCGTGCGATTATTTGCAAATTTGCAATTCATCGCAACTCAACTTTCTTGCAACGCCCCATCAGTAAGAAAGGGAGATAGAGAGGAGGAGAATATTGGGGCGTTGCAAGAACGTTGAGTTGCAATCGATTCCAAATATTAGTCGCAAATTGTGTAACTTGCAATCATATCCTGTGCAAATTGAAGAGGAATGGAGTTCCAACCAGTGATCTTGTGCTCATATACACAATGTATATCCGACCATTGATGGAATATTGTGCACCAGTGTGGAGCAGTAGCCTGACAACACAGCAGTCAGATAGCATAGAGCGGATACAACGTAGATCACTCAGGATGATATCTTACCCTGATCAACAGCACTATGAGGAACTCCTGAGCAGCTTCGGCATTCCCTCCCTTGCCAGGCGAAGAAGTGACTTACTTATCAACTTTGCCAAATCAATCCTTGTCTCCTCGCGACACCGTGATTTGCTTCCGGCAGAACGACAGCATCTCTCGCGAGGTGGACTTAGGAATTCTAACCACCTACACATTCCTTATGCAAGAGCTGAACGATATAGAAAATCAAGTGTCCCCACACTTGTCAAACTGGTCAATGCTCAGTTGTAGATCATCTATAGTAATATATCATATTTGTTTTTCTTCTCTTTTTTAATAATATTGGAGTTATTGTTTTGTTACTTTGTTTAATTCAACTCAAGATCGATCCAAAATTCAAAATTCCGTGCACATTTTATTGAGTGCTCTTCATTTTTCTTATGAAGTTGTTCTTAAACCACCGTGTATAATTCTGCTGCAATAACATGATTGTAACTCAACTCCAATTTAAAATTTAATGTGGAAACTCAACAATTATGAGAATTTGTGTATGCTCATGGGCACTATACATCACTTTATATGAAATGCTTTAATGATATATTCTTAATGTAATAATTATATTCAACATAATTTGACCTTACCTGTCACACAACAGACACACCTGCATGTATAATTTTTCAGTCTATGGATCTCATGTTAACAATTGCAATATAATAATTTCCTCTCTCTCTCTCTCTCTCCCTCTATATATTATGTATATATATATTTTTTTTAAATAGCTGTTAAATTTAAAGATTATTTGTACTTGCAATAACTGGTTCAACATTTATTATCATCCATCTATTATCATTTATTTATATATGTATATAACTTTAGGTATGAGCAATAATTTTAACTTTATCTTTTATCATTTTTATTGTACATTTTTATGATCATTCCTGTTTTTATGCACATTTTATGTAAACATTGCATTATTGGTCCCTGGACTACTGCATTGTACATTGTATATGTTGATATTAATAAACCGAAATTGAATTGAATTGAATTGAATTGAATCAATCGCAACTTTCTTGCAACGCCCCATTATAGTCATTTCATACATTAAATATTCATAACTTTCTCATTATTGGTCCAATTTGTTTATGTTTCTCTCACATTTCTGCTTTCATCCAAATTAACTTATTACAAAGGTTGGATTGCTCTTTATACATGGCCGTCCATGACAGTTGTTGGATTGTTGGACTCTCAGTCTCAGAAATTAAAAAGGAGAAGAGAATAATGTTTATGAACCCTCACCGCTAATTTACGCTACGCTCTTCATGATCGTAAATACTCTAGCCTCCTCCGTCAGAGGGTATTGCATGTAAGAGTGGGGGTGTTGCGAATTGTTTTTTTGTCTGTCCCCCCCCCCCCAACGTTTATGCTAATTACGCCACTGCTGGTCACCATTACGTTCCAATATTTGGCTCTCATAATTTCAAATTTGGCCCCCCCCCCCCTCATAAGAAATCCTGGATCCGCGCCTGATCGCAATGAATATGAGAAACAGGTCGATGCGACAAACTATTTGAAAATGCTGGAAAAGACACACTAAGCCACCTGTCTCAGAACACTTAACAAAACAATTTGAGTAATACCTTTATTGAAGTTTATGAGATCTTTTAAAAAGATAATCCGTGTGCTCATAGGTAATTGCTTCAGGACGAGGGACTGAAATTCACAACTGTGACTATGATAAAAGAAAGTGCTCGAAATTTATGCAGGTGAGACATGCTAATTCAACAATTAAACAGTTCCCCTATGCAGGGGCGTCGCTAGACCTTTTTCAGTGGGGGGGGGGGGGGGGGTGTAGAGGCCAACGATTACCGACAAAACTAGCCACCAATTACCGACAAAATTAAATGTCCCAATATCTACAAATTTAACCCTATAAACCCGTGGCCAAAGGCTAAATTGTTTTTCATATGGATTATCTATAGTACTTGCGTATGCGCAAATCGTCATTTTCCTCGACGACATAAATATACGAATTTTTTCGTCAACTTAGTCAGCATCATAGCTATATATTTTAATGCAGGGGCGGAGCTAGGATCTTATTTTAGGGAGGGGGGCGGTAGTGAGTAAGCGAATCACTTTAGCGCGCTCATTAGGGGGTGTGTGTGATAGGCCTCCCGCGCGAAGCGATGAAGCTTTGACGTTCCCTTAAATTATTAGGAAAAGAAGACGATTTATTGTACCGTTCTCGACTGTTAATCCTTGTCTGAATGATATTTCCCCCTTCCCCCTTCCGCGCAAAGCGCGAAAGCTTTGACGTTTCATTAAATTATTACAACAAGAAGACGATTCGTTGAACTGTGCTCGACTCTTAATCCTTGTCTAAATTTAGTTTCTCCCCCTCCCGCGCGAAGCGTGGAAGCTTTGACGTTTCATTAACTTATGAGAAAAAGCAGACCATTCGGTGTACTGTTCTCGACTCTTAATCCTTTTCTGAATTCAGTTCTCCCCCTTCCGCGCGAAGCGCTCAAATTGAGACGTTTCATTACATTATTAGAGAAAGTAGACGATTCGTTGAACCGTGCCCGACTCTTAATCCTTGTCTGAATTCAGTTTCTTCTCCTCCCGCGCGAAGCGCGGAAGCTTTGACGTTTCATTAAATTATGACAAAAAGCAGACGATTCGGTGTACTGTTCTCGACTCTTAATCCTTATCTGAATTCAGTTTCCCGCGCGAAGCGCGGAAGTTTTGACGTTTCATTAAATTATTAGAGAAAGTAGACGATTCGTTGAACCGTGCTGGAACATGCCCGACGGTCTTAACATCTGAGCACATGAAAACTGGTTTCCTTTCCAGCTAGGTTGCCCCCCCCCCCCGCCACTGGCTCCCGGACTATAAGCAGGAGTTGTTGACTCGAGCGTGGTGTAAGCGGGAGTGAAGAAAACCTCGTGGTGTTGTAAATACACAGGAGAACGATGCGGATGAATGAGTCGCTATTTACAATCTATTTATGGGCGGCATTTTTTATGATTTCGTAGGTACACGTTATGAAATTGAATCATAACTCTAATCTCCACCACTGCTCCAACATTAAAGGTTCATCACTCGTGAGCGTAGTAGGACTTATAGTCTTTCAGCATTTCAGCAAATGAGGCAAAAGGTAAGCATGCAACACACGTTTCTGATTCATCTTTTTCGAATTCACAATCAAACATCCATCTCCACTTTGATTTTGTTTCATCGAAGTATCTTAGTAACCATTTTAACTTTAACGAGGTTTCTGGACAATGTAAATAAAATTGTGAGATCAGCGAGGTGGTTTATGTAGACTGTAAACCTTTGTATGTATACAAAACAGGTTTCGGAAGTATCCGAAGTAGGCCTCTCTTTATTCATGAATTTATTTCATATTCTAGTTAGGCTTCCTGAAAGAAATTTCAATTGTTAAGATATTTTTGGTTGCATTCTGTAGATTGTCATGTCATGTCATTGTCATCGTGTTTGATCTTGTTTTCAATAACGAGATCAAACGCATTATAAAAATACGCCTATACAGGGTGCACGCCAATAAATTCTTTACAACAATAAACAAAAATGAGGTGCTATTCGGTGTGGCGTACATAGGTCAATCATGCAGATCGTAGATCAGTGCCGAGTCTAATAAATTAAAGGGAACTCCATTTGAACCCGGGCCATAGGCTACCCCTCTCTATCTTTCTCTTTCTCTCTTTTGTAAAAGGATTTTTTTTTTAACTGCCAATGATGAGTAACCAGCACCTGGACAATCTAATGGTGTGACACTTGCTCCTGAGACAATTGCTCCACTTCGATTTCCTATGAACCCTATCTAGCCTTGGCTATTTTGAAACTGCATAGCCCGGGGCTTCTAAGCCCCCCCCCCCATGATCTCGGTCGTTAAACGGCCAATTGCCGCAAAAATGTGTATGCATGTCACGTAAAGTACTTGTATAGATTACTATGGGATTTAATTTGTTTTGAAAACTTCCCTCATTTGCATATTTATGGTAATTTATCCAAATAAAATACAATTCACATTTTTACCCATAAATCATATATTCCTCATATTTAAACACTAGTTTATGATAAAAATACCCCCAAAAAATTAGAAAATCCAGGTTATTCCTTATTTTTTCTATTGATTGTATTTTAGGCCTATTTCTTTTTTCGGGAATTTATGTATTTTATTGTTTTTGTTGTTTTATTATTATTCTAACTATAATTCAACTATTTTGAACCCCAAAATAAACACCTTAACTATAAACAAGACCTAATAGTTAAAGTTTTATCTCTTTTTTGGAAAATGAGATTTCCATATGTTTTGTACTCAAATCAAGAAAATGAGATTTTCGGGCTGACATGCAAAGACAAAAGGTCGCGTGACTTTGTAACAGTAGGTCAGGTTTAAAAATGTCCCTTTACTTGACAAAACTAGACAGATCAAGTAAATATGTTTACCTTCTCTTGTGGTCTTTTCTCTCCAGGACATTTTTGTTTCAAGCTCATATTAAAAAGAAGACAAGCATATAGTAATGCGACAAGTCGCTCAGCCTATAAAATAGAGGGGGAATTTAATTCTTAAAATTATAAAAATGAGCAAGATCATATAAAAAAAACTTCCATTTTTCATAATGACCGTTGACCATTATTTCCTTGTACTACACTCTGAGGTCCATCGCTTTGGATACTACTACCATGTTCAGATTGACAACCACCGATTCCATCCCTATTAAAAAATTGAACTTAATATGATGTACATTTCCGGATACAACATTTTTTAATATGGGAATGAAATATCCCTGCATAACCTGTAATAAAAATGTTAATTGGAATCAAAATTCCATATTATGTGTTTATGGTAGAAAGTGGATTCACTTAATTTGTTCTTCTGTCAGTAGTGAATTATTTCAATCGAACTCCGACTGGGTATATGATGCCTGTTTATTACGTCAATTGCCATTTTATAACACAGATGATGATTGTGAAAGTGATAATACAATCAATGGACCCCTATTTTTTACGGGGAAGGAGGATGATTCTGATATCGAAAAAGATTTGTTCAAATCTTTGGATAAATTCAATGGCTTTAATATAGCTCACTTCAATGTTTGTTCTTTGTTAAAAAATATTAAAGAAATACGAAATATTATAATGGGAAATAATTTTCATGTTGTGACTTTTTGTGAGACCATACTCGATGATAGTATCACGAATGACGATATATCTGGCCAGGTTATCGTACTTTGAGAAGAGACAGAAACAGAACTGGAGGAGGAATAATTGTATATTTTCAAGAATCTTCAAATTGTACAGTCCTTACTGAGCTACAATCTTATTTTCTTGAATTGTTATTCAGGTAGGGGGGGGGGGGGGGGGGGGTAAGAGGACACTTTTTAATTTTTTTTTTGGTCTCGAAATTTGAAAAATTTACATTTTGCTCCGTTGGGGGGGGGGTAAGGTCACCTTTTTTAGGTCAGCCATGGGGGTAATTTTTTTTTTTTTTTTTTTTTTTTTTAAATAACACAAAAACAAAAACAAAAAAACAATTTTTTTTTTAAAAAGCAAAGGGGGGAGGAGGGGGTTTGGTTTTTTTTAGGGGGGTTTATACACATAAAAATACCTAAGGGGGGGGTTTAACCCCCCAAACACCCCCCCCCCTGCGTACGCGCCTGCTCGTGAGTATAATTTGCACCAACACTTTGAAAAACCAACGCGTGTTACCCAGTCTACGAGTACTTTAATTGATTGTGCATTTCCTCAAATATATCTATAATAAAAAAATGAGAAATTTTGTGCGTTACTTTAAGTGACCATTACATGGTTAGTCTTTCATGGGGTAATACTAAACCCCCCTCTAATGATAATCATTGTTATACTAGTTCTCGTAACACGAAGAAAATTAATTTTGACCAGTTAAATCAAGAATTACAAAATATCGCATGGGATGATGTTTTAGGTAATGACGATGTGCAAAAGGCTTAAGCAGGGCTCCCACTTAGCCTTGAGTTGTGGCGAGCTGGCGCGATCTTATGGCAAGCAATTTTATCATTAAAACATATTTCTTGATATCAAGAATTCAATTCTTGATATCACGAAATCGAATTCCTGATATCACGAAATCGAGTTCTTGATATCAGGAATTACCATTGCTTTACAACATAAAAATATTTCTTGATAACAAGAATTGATTTAAAAAAAACAGCTTGTATTTGATTTGATTTATTTATTTCTGATTGATTTTCTTTTTCTTTTGCATGATTACAAATATATAACAAACAAAATATTTTACACATTTCAAAAGAATATAATGTCGAATAAAGTGACTAATCGAAAACATCAAACAGGAGGGCTGACAAAATAAGCAAAGCTCGATACCATGAATACCCTCAATGGATACATAATAATACGAAAATGGTGGAACAAATACTGGTAAAAGGGGAAAGCTAGAGAGAAAGAGAGAGAGAGAGAGAGAGAGAGAGAGATAAGAATAAAAAGAAAGAGGGGGTGTACATCAAAATTTACAGATGTTTGTGATACAATGTAGTTGGATTCAATTTGATATATGAAGATTAAAAAAGGGGTGCACATTGGAATATTGGGGGGCCAACTTGGGATATATTATAGAATGAGAAGACTCACGAGGTTTCTGGACAATACAAATAAAATTGTGAGATCAGTGAGCTGGTTTATGTAGACTGTAAACCCTTGTATGTATACAAAACAGGTTTCGGAAGTATACCAAGTAGGCCTCTCTTTATTCATGAATTTATTTCATATTCTTGTTAGGCTTCCTGAAAGAAATTTCAATTGTTAAGAAATTTTTGGTTGCATTCTGTAGATTGTCATGTCATGTCATTGTCATCGTGTTTGATCTTGTTTTCAATAACGAGATCAAACGCATTATAAAAATACGTCTATACAGGGTGCACGCCAATAAATTATTTACAACAATAAACAAAAATGAGGTGCTATTGGGTGTGACGTACACAGGTCAATCATGCACATCGTAGATCAGTGCCGAGTCTAATAAATTAAAGGGAACTCCATTTGAACCCGGGCCATAGGCTACCCCTCTCTATCTTTCTCTTTCTCTCTTTTGTAAAAGGATTTTTTGTTTAACTGCCAATGATGAGTAACCAGCACCTGGACAATCTAATGGTGTGACACTTGCTCCTGAGACAATTGCTCCACTTCGATTTCCTATGAACCCTATCTAGCCTTGGCTATTTTGAAACTGCATAGCCCGGGGCTTCTAAGCCCCCTCCCCCCCCCCATGATCTCGGTCGTTAAATGACCGTTGACCATTATTTCTTATAAGATCTTGTACTACACTCTGAGGTCCATCGCTTTGGATACTACTACCATGTTCAGATTGACAACCACCGATTCCATCCCTAGTAAAAAAATTGAACTTAATATGATGTACATTTCCGGATACAACATTTTTTAATATGGGAATGAAATATCCCTGCATAACCTGTAATAAAAATGTTAATTGGAATCAAAATTTCATATTATGTGTTTATTGTAGAAAGTGGATTCACTTAATTTGTTATTCTGTCAGTAGTGAATTATTTCAATCGAACTCCGACTGGGTATATGATGCCTGTTTATTACGTCAATTGCCATTTTATAACACAGATGATGATTGTGAAAGTGATAATACAATCAATGGACCCCTATTTTTTACGGGGAAGGAGGATGATTCTGATATCGAAAAAGATTTGTTCGAATCTTTGGATAAATTCAATGGCTTTAATATAGCTCACTTCAATGTTTGTTCTTTGTTAAAAAATATTAAAGAAATACGAAATATTATAATGGGAAATAATTTTCATGTTGTGACTTTTTGTGAGACCATACTCGATGATAGTATCACGAATGACGATATATCTGTGCCAGGTTATCGTACTTTGAGAAGAGACAGAAACAGAACTGGAGGAGGAATAATTGCGTATCAGGACAATTACCCCCTGGGCAATCACCCCCCGGAAAATTACCCCCCGGAAAACTACCTCCCAAGGACAATTACCCCCTGGAAATTTACCCCCCGGAGAATTACCCCCCGAGGACAATTACCCCCCAAGGACAATTACCCCCCGGAAAATTACCCCCCGGAGAATTACCCCCCCCCGAGGACAATTACTCCCCGAGGACAATTACCCCCCGAGGATAATTACCCCCCGAGGACAACTACCCCCGAGGACAATTACCACCCGAGGAAAACTACCCCACGAGGACAATTACCCCCCCCCCCCTCGAAACACCATTACCGCGGCCCGAGGACAATCACACCCAGGGAATTTGTAACACTGTGACGTATAATGCGAGCTCATCTTCAAATTGCTATTAAGAGAAAATGTCATGAACTTTCATTTTCTTAGTTATTTATGACGGAATAGATTTGTTTCGTACAGGGGTTGTGTATAAATTATATTTATATTCGTAGCTCACATTCAAAGCCCTCGTACCCATCTGCCAAATCTTTTTGCTTGACGTACATGTATCCTCCTAGGAGGAGATTTCACCCACCCCTCTCGCTCTGTATCCATTCCACCTTTGTGAAGTTTGACTTTGTGAAGATGCCACGTGTATTGAATCAAATTCAATTGCCAGAAGACGCATGTATCAAATCGAATTCAATTGCCAGAAGACGCATGTATCAAATCAAAGTACGGAATTTACATTTCTTAGAAATTTAACAATACACTGCGCGCAGATGAGTACGCGTTAATACAGCTAGTCTCCCCCAAAATGGCCCAACAAAGACATTAGGGGGTAATTCTCCGGGGGGTAATTTTCCGGAGGGTAATTGTCCTTGGGGGGTAATTGTCCTCGGGGGGTAATTCTCCGGGGGTAATTTTCCGTGGGGTAATTGTCCTTAGGGGGTTATTTTCCTCGGGGGGGAATTCTCCGGGGGGTAACTTTCCGGGAGGTGATTGCCCAGGGGGTAATTGTTCTAGAACCAAATAATTGTATATTTTCAAGAATCTTCAAATTGTACAGTCCTTACTGAGCTACAATCTTATTTTCTTGAATTGTTATTCAGGTGGGGGGGGGGGGTGTAAGAGGACACTTTTTAATTTTCTTTTTTGGTCGCGAAATTTGAAAAATTGACATTTTGCTCCGGGGGGGGGGGGGGGGGAGGGGGTTTGATTTTTTTTAGGGGGGTTTATACACATAAAAATACCTAAGGGGGGGTTTAACCCCCCCAAACACCCCCCCCCCCCCCCCTGCGTACGCGCCTGCTCGTGAGTATAATTTGCACCAACACGTTGAAAAACCAACGCGTGTTACCCAGTCTACGAGTACTTTAATTGATTGTGCATTTCCTCAAATATATCTATAATCAAACAATGAGAATTTTTGTGTGTTACTTTAAGTGACCATTACATGGTTAGTCTTTCATGGGGTAATACTAAACCCCCCTCTAATGATAATCATTGTTATACTAGTTCTCGTAACACGAAGAAAATTGATTTTGACCAGTTAAATCAAGAATTACAAAATATCGCATGGGATGATGTTTTAGGTAATGACGATGTGCAAAAGGCTTAAGCAGGGCTCCCACTTAGCCTCGAGTTGTGGCGAGCTGGCGCGATCTTATGGCAAGCAATTTTATCATTAAAACATATTTCTTGATATCAAGAATTCAATTCTTGATATCACGAAATCGAATTCCTGATATCACGAAATCGAGTTCTTGATATCAGGAATTACCATTGCTTTACAACATAAAAATATTTCTTGATATCAATTAATAATAAAACGGCTTGCCATGAGATCGCGCCAGCTCGCCACAACTCGAGGCTCCAACTCGGCTAAGTGGGAGCCCTGCTTTACAATACATGGGAAACCAAATTTAGTGCTTTTTAGATCGCCACGCACCTGTAAACAAGAAAAGAGTGGGTCAAAAAAGGTCTTTACAGTATGCATAGACGCGATCGCTTTAAAAGAATTGCTAAAAGTTCGAAGTCTGATAGGGATTGACAAGAAAATATAGAGCATATCATTGAACCGCTAACGCACATTATAAACTTGTCTTTAAAAGAAGGTCGTGTCCCTCATGAATGGAAACGAGCGAGAATAACTCCTTTGTTCAAAGGCGGTGATAAAATGCTTCCTGTTAACTACAGGTCAATATCCATATTATCCGTCTTGTCAAAAGTACTTGAAAAACTTGTTTTCAAACAAGTTTATTCTTATTTAGACGAAAATGATATTCTGGTTAGTAATCAAAATGGATTTCGCCCTAAGTATTCAACCACGTTTGCATTATTAGATTTAATTGACAATTTTAGGTTAGCCATTGACACTGGCAATGTTGTCGGTATGGTGTCACTCGATCTTCAAAAAGCATTCGATATGGTATCTCACGATATACTCATTCGTAAATTAGAGTTCTATGGTTTTCATGAAAATATAATAGAGTGGTTCAAGGATTATTTTTACCTGAGAAGTCAAATAACAGTAATAAATGACAATGAATCAACCGCGTCTTTTATCGAACACGGTGTAGCTCAAGGTAGTATAATTGGCCCACTTTTATTTATTTTGTACCTAAATGATTTGCCGAAAGTTGTTCAAAATTGCTCCATATCTCTTTATGCAGACGACACTCGTGTTTATTTTGCCTCTAAAGATCCGCTTCAGTTACAGAAAATTTTAACCGAAGATCTTGAGTTAGTGACAAATTGTTTTTTACATAATGAATTGATACTTAATGAAAGCAAGTGTAAGTTTATTCTGTTTGGGACAAGGAAAAATCTTTTGAAATTTCAGCATGTCAAATTATGTATCAATGGTCATTCTTTGGAAATAACTGATGAATTAAAATATTTAGGTGTCATTTTGGATAAATCATTGTCATGGTCCCCCCCAAATTGAAAATACACAATCAAAGATACACCGAAATGTTTACGTGTTGCGACGAGCTAGACCATATATTGATAGGGACACTGCTATTGTCTTATATCACACAATGATTCAATCGTATTTTGATTACTGTCACGTAGTTTGGCTTTGTCCTTCTTCCCATCATTTACTTAAATTGCAAATATTACAAAATAGGGACTTGAGAATAGTTTTGAATGTAGATTGTAGATATAGCAGAAAAGATATATATAATAATGTAAACATTGATTGCATTAGCAATAAGATTAAAAGGTCCTTATTAATTTTAATTTTTAAACGGATCCATAACCTGACACTACTATCTCTATAATAAATAATTGTTAAGGAAAGTTTTTATTCTTTACGCAACCACAAATGTATTCTTCACTTAGGCACACCCCGGACAAACTTTCTTAAAAATAGCTCACTTTATATTAGTATCAAACTGTTTAATGAACTCCCAGGGTCAATCCACTTAGCAAATAACATAAATAGTTTCCCCAGATTGATTTCTCAATTGTACACCAACCCTTTCTAGTTTCATTAATATTTCTTTTTTTCCCCTTCTGTTTAGCTTGCATTTCTTTTGTTGAACCTTGTATTATACTTATTTTGTTTAATTTTTTTTCTTTTTTTACATTTATTTATTTTATATTATGTATTTGTTATTGTTTAATTGTTGTGTTTTATATGTTTATTCATATGTATTTTAATGTACCATGTACGGACATGCTGAAAAACAGCTATGCTAAGCTGAAAGCATGTTTTTTAATCACTGTATTTAAATAAATAAACAAACAAACAAACAAACCTTGCAAAGTCTTCTCCGATTTCGCAAATTTGGTACCAAAGAATGCACAATACTTTAAAAAGGCATGATAATTAAGGGATTTGGATATTCAGGAGCATTTAAGGAGAGTTTCGAAAATTATTTGGGGGGGGGGTCAGAATGACCCCTCCCCTGGTTGGAAAATGGTTCAACAATAAACTATCAAACATTCTTTAGTTTTTACTCACATTGTTTTTGTATAGTAAATCTTAATTTCTTTTTATGAGGTAAAACTTTCCTTAAAAGGGGTTCATGCTCTGCCAGACATGATAGGAAAGAATGTACATTATAGTGCGTAAATGCAGTTCAGGAGATTTGCAGTATTGTGCAAAGTACTTATTGTTGTATTTTGTCATTCTTCATAAATGCATTACAATGACAATAGCCACTGTTGCATCACAAGTATCTTGAAATCAAGTACTTTTAAAATAATAGCAATTAATTCCAACAAAATAATCTACGATCATTTCAAGCCATGAAATTTTTCACAGCTCTTCCTTCTATTTCTTTTAAAATATATTCCTAGATTATCTTAGGCAAACTACATATTGTAAAGATTTTGCTGGATCCGCCCCTGAGTACAGTGTCAGGCGCTTTAGAGGAATCAATCTCTCTCTCTTTCAGTTAATCTATAACAGTTCAGAATGGATATGACTACATCAACTTACTGGGATCTCATCAATGCAACTTGTTCGGGCGAACTCAGGGGCCAGGCCCTCCAGACAGCATACAACGACTGGAGTCCCAAATACAACCAGGTAACACATAGGCCGGTATTCAAATTATATCAACTTTAAGTCAGTTTCAACCCATAAAAGTAGCCAGTACCCTCTCATCCCATCAAATTTATCATTATGTACGAACACAAATCATTTCAACATGAAATTATGATTTTATGACTGCATTCATTTCGGGTGAATTTAATACATTTTTTTCTTCAAAAACAAACAAACAAGCTTACACGTGGCACTCTATAATTCACTGGACTAAGCTCAACTTGTCCTAGTCTACTATAATGAATAAGGAGCCTTATACTTTTATTATTTATAATTAGAATATGACGGGAATTTCAAGAGGAATCCTTTACATGTGGCATTTCTGGTATTATTATTTTTCCAAACTGATATATTAATACAGGCCTATCATGAGAATGCTCACACATTACGGTCAAACCTGTCTATCAAGGTCCCCAAAGCGAAACAAAAAAGTGGCCTTTCTAGACAGGTTTTACAACACAAATTCTGTCTCGATGGAGATGAAATACATGGTCACTATACACAGGTATTATTAATATTGAGGTGGCCACTGAGACAGGTTTGACGGTATTTTTCATATACACTGAAAATGAACCTTTTCTTTAACAGGACTATGCCAAAGCGGCTTACAATGGACCCAAAATCGGGGCGATGAAGATGGCTGAGATCATCCGGGACAAACATTGTCAGATCCTGGATGTAGGCTGCGGAACAGGGCAAGTGGGAGAACTGGTAAGAGTAATACCCGAGTCTCGACTAGTAGACCTACAGCAGACCGAGAAAAGGCGAACAGGAAATTACATTGCTCCGAATTTGGCCGAAAAGCCACGATTCTGTCGATCGGCGGTGGTTAGGAGTCTGGTTTATTCAGGCAACTGTAGAACTCATTACTTACGACCAAGCAAATACGGAGGAAATTGATTTGATTTTGATTTGATTTGATTTATTGGTTTCTGCATCTTTTTTTTCTTTTTTCAATCATACATTTTCATGAACATAATATGGTTTGATACAATATTTTAAGTGTGTATAATTTTATACAGATAATCAACGAAATTAAACAAATATATTGAATGCATAATTAAAATACATTAGATGCAGGAGGGCTACAGAAATAAGCAAAGTAGCTTGACGTGCCCGCAGCCCTCAACTTAGATACAACAATAACAATATAAATAAAAAAAAGAGTGTGACTTGCAGAGAAGAAAAGGAAAGGGGAGAGAAGGAGCGTTGGTAATAATACAATAAATCTCATACATCTGCTGATTGATTGCAGGTTCATTCATGAATGGATAAACGATGCTGGGTCGTGGACGATTACACATCATTGTTGAATATACAGTCAATGTACACACGAACATGAATACGGTAAAATTACACACGACAGGATCAATACTTAGACAATAACATAGTTTTAACTGAGTGGGATAATGAGAAATTAATAGAATAATGAAGGAACAGTCGACATATTAATCAATGAAATAATAGATGGATGAATTAATTAATTAATCTTAAGAATTAGGCCTATATGTATAAATTAGTAAATGTATAAATGAACGAATTAATAAATATTTTCGTAATCTGATTTCAGATGGCCAAGCGTGGGTTTACTAACCTCCATGGGGTGGATTTTTCCGAGAAGAGCATTGAAGTTGCCAGGGCAACCGGCTGTTACAGAAGTGTTCGTTATGCAGATTTATTGAATGGTGGCATACCCGACAAAGACAGTTAGTGTTGTTTGTTCATTTAAGAGTCTTTGGGACTGCACTACTACTACTACTTCAACTGCAACTACTATTGCTACTAGTCTACTACTACTACTACTACTACTACTACTACTACTACTACTACTACTACTACTGCTGCTGCTACTAATAGTACTACTAGTACTGCTCAACTAGGCCTACCACTACTTCTACTACTATTATACCACTACTACTACCAGTACTACTACTGGTACTACTATTACTACTACTACTACTACCACCACTTCTACTACTACTATTACTACAACTGCTGCTGCTACTATAGGATTTCCCGTCCATTTTTCGTTCAAATCTCTGTGCACTTCAGTCTCGTCCTAGGAATCCGGGATCGTGCTAATGTCAAACTCAATTTAGTCATTTGTCATTCAAATTAGTCATTGGTCGATCGATTTAAACACTTGTCCATTCATTTTTTGTCAGATTTCATTGGAATTCCTCTTACATGGCGGTCCGAGGCAGAATTTAAATATCAAATCCGTCTTTGTGCCTTTATTTTCAAGAGAGATCCATTCAAATTCTTTGCATAGACAAGACCTTATAACAAACGAGGGATGGATTTGAATGACGCTTTAATGAAATCTACTGCAAAATGACGAAAATAATTCATGGAAATTGTACATTGACAGCCGAGGCTGACGAACTTGATTTGACTTTGACGAGATTGGATGCAAAATGATGAAAGTGCCGGATGGACGACATCGTTCAAAAATAAATGACCTAAGACGAAATTGACCATAAATGTGCAAGATAAGAAAGTTTCGGGACGGTATTGAATGAAAAGATGTTAAAATGGACGGAAAATCCTATACTACTACCACTTCTACCACTGGTCATGATACTGACGATGAAGATGATGATGCTGATAGCAATACTACTAATAACTGTAGTAATGTTGATAACAATTATGATAAAAATAGTAATGAAAATAATCCCAATAATAATGATAATAATGATAATATTTAATATACACTGTCTTGAGAGTTTCTGGTTGAAACTATGGGCAAGAGGTGACTCCAATAGTGCCCCGAAGCAAATGGTACTATTGGAGTCACCGAGGCCGTTAGCTTTAACCAGTACCTCGAAAAGAAGGCAGGGTATATTTGTTTTATATCCTGCTTTTTATAAAATCGAACTTTTTTTTCTTTAACAAAAAAACATTTTAAACATTTTATGTTTTGATAAAATGTATTAAATTAAAAAGAAAATTCGAAAAAATGTAGACAGAATATGAAACATTTTAAATTTGTACAGGTTAAAAGAAAAATAAAGTTAACTCCAAAATGGTTGAAATATTTCTGGTCACGTGAAGAGCTATCAACCATCCAGGATTTTCAACCATTCAAAAACCAATACAGGATATAATAATATTTATAATAATGATAATAATTTCATGAAAATTGAACTTAGGTATATCAGTAACTATTTTTCTTTATTGATATGTGGCTTTTCTGTCACAAGTAATGTCAGTCGTCAGGTTTCTTCTATTCAGTGATATACAATCTCTTAGGTGCGGAAATGTTTATCCAAACGTTCGTTGGATTACATACCAGAACGATTTATTATTGAAATACAACTTGTTTTCAGATGAATATGATGCGTTGGTAACAGTGGGAACGTTCTGTCCGGGTCATCTGAATACACCATGCTTTCCAGAGTTCGCCCGAGTCGTTAAACCAGGTAAACCATTTAATCAACTTAAACATGATGCTAATTAATTGCGTAGATGTGAAGGGGTTGGGAGCACGTACCCTAACTGAATGCCCCCCAAAAAGTGATGGTGACAGGAGTTAAAAAAAAGAAAAAGAAAGAAATAGGAGAAAGAAAGTGAAGAAAGGGAGAGGGACCAGGAAGGAAGCGAGGATACGCCCCCTAGCCTTTCCCGAATAGACCTGTTTGCTAATTTTAGTCATACTTTGTGAACAAAATTTGGAAACCAAGTGTTTGGGAAAAAACATGCATAAATTTAAATACATAAGTAAACATGGATATTGGTGTCTCTGTTTATTCACATGTAATTCAAGAAGAGACCAGCGCCCCCCCCTAATGCAAGTGCCCCTTTATTAGTTGACCCTCGCGGAGCCACTAGATATTACTCTGAAAGGATGATGATGATGATGATGATGATGATTAAGGGTGATGATTTGGTCTGATTGCACCGGTACCTCATTTTATATTAGGATTGCGGTACACACGTCTTTTCTTTCAACTTGTCCTCTTTTATGTTACAATACCGAAAAGACGGTCTAGTAACAACAACAAAAAGGATTGGAGGGAAATAGGCATAAAATCTTTTACTTTGTTATCTGTCGACGCATTTTTAAATGGTTACTTTCCTACAATGCATCACATCTTGCTTGTGTGTTTGTTTCTATGTATTTTGATTTCCGATGTCTTTCCTCTTCAATGTTAACCATTTCATTTAATTCTCATTTGAATAGTGTAGTAGTATCGTAACTGTGTTACCCTTAGTGACTTGCCATTCAGCAGGGGCGGAAAGAGCACAAGTAAATATATAATATGTATAAAGCGCCATGAGTGTCACAGCCTGGCGGATACCGGCGCTATATAAATAGCCATATTATTAATAATACACAATAAAGAGGGAGAGTTCTGTGTATTAAACTATGCAAATTAGCACCTAGGCTTCCCCTAAATCCTTCAATGGAATACCCTCCTGGGGGGGGGGGGGTCATTCTTTTCTTTTAATAGAGTTGTTATTTTACTTGTTTATTTGTCGTCAATTTGATTTGTGTTTTTTTAAAGTGTTTTTGTGTTGTTGTTTTTTTGTCTTTATATTTGACAGGCGGTCTGATTGTGCTGGTTATGCGTGAAGCAAACTTATTTAACTCACCAGAGTTTAACAATGGCCAGGTTGACTCAGCCATAGTAGAGTTGAGTAAGAACGGAACCTTGAGGTATCTGAAAAGAGAATGGGTCCCCAACTACCTTGATGATATGCCTGGGATAATTTTTGTTTTCCAAACTCCTGAAATTTAAGGTCCGGTATAGGCCTACATCGCCTCCTTAAAATCACAGGAACTCAACGGCTCTCGATAAATCAACGGAGGGGAAATTCAGTACTGTATTGTAACAATACCCACATAAAACACATTCATTTATATCATTCTTTTCCACCTTTGACAAATTATATGATTTCGCATTAATGATTTGGTCTCATCATAGAGACTCCATGAGGTACTCTAATGAAATAGTAATATCGCCCTCTATCTACATCGTTGTATATAATGCGACCCCCTTGCTTTCTTACGTCATATTGAAGAGATCGTATATGTATAGGAGCTCTTGTTTGAAATTTAATTAACTTTTTTAGTTACACATGAGGCGCCTGGTGAGAACAAGTTGAATAAACCACCCATTTGACGTTTAAGTTTGCTGTTTCATAATCAACTCCCTTCATTTGATTCTTGTTTTCTTGATAAATGATTAAGAACGGAACCTTCATGCATCTAAAAAGAATGTTGGTCACCAATTACCTAGATATGCCTTGGATAGTTTTTGTTTTCCAAACTCCTGAAATTTAAGGTCCGGTACGCGTCTTTTTTTTCATTAACCTAGCCATCCTAAAATGCATATTAATATTTGAATATATGAATATTTGCTTTGGTACGGTGTGGTGGAGATTAAATTTAAATCGGTCAGATTCTGGACTTAACCAGTATGTCGCAATGAATCAATGGAGAGAAATTCAGTACTGTATTGTAACTATACCCACATAAAACACATTCATAATATCATTCTTTTCCACCTTTGAACAATTATTTTATTTCGCATTTATGGTTTGGTCTCATCATAGAGACTTCATGGGGCGCTCTAATGAAATAGTAATATCGCCCTCTATCTACATCGTTTTGTGTAATGACGCCCCCTTGCTTTCTTACGTATAAAATTGAAGAGATCGTATATGTTTAGGAGCTGCTCTTGTTTGAAATTCAATTAACTCTTTTTAGTTACACGAGAGCCCCTGATGACATTAAAGTTGAATACACCACCAAATTTCTTTCATGTTTGATGTTTCATTATTAATTGCCTTCATTCGATTCTTGTTTTCTTTATAAATGATGACTATAATGTATGTTGTTGGAAAGCGGCTTTGATTTAAAAGTACGCCTAATCAGGGAGGTGACTCATGTCCCCTCCCTGGCCTAATATAAATCCATCCTTGACATCAAAATACTCTCAGGAGGAAAGCTGAAAAATCAGAGAATGAATGAAATCCTTAAAACATTATTTACAAAATACTATTTTGTCGTCAAAATGGCCGCTTTTTCGGCGGGGGGCGTCCCCCCGGCCACACCCACCACTTGGAACATGCCAGGCGGTCATATAGCGATCTTAACATCTGTGCACATGAAAATTAGTTTCCTTTCCAGCTAGGTTGACCCACCCCCCCCCCTCCCCCTCCCGCCGCTGGCTCCCGGACTATAAGCAGGAGTTGTTGACTCGACCGTGGTGTAAGCGGAAGTTGTTGACTCGAGCGTGGTGTAAGCGGGAGTGAAAAAAAAACCTCGTGGTGTTGAAAATACGCAGGGTACGAAAGCTTAAAAGTGCCACCGAGATGACGAGATAATTCCTCGTCTTCTCGACTTTTTTGGTCCGAGAAGGCGAGAAGGCGTGATCCGGCATCTCGTCTTCTCGGCCTTTTTAGGTCCAAGAAGGTGAGAAAGCGAGATTCCAAATCTCGTCTTCTCGACTTCTCAGGTACAAGAAGGTGCGAAGGCGAGATTCCAAATCTCGTCTTCTCGGCCTTTTTAGGTCCAAGAAGGTGAGAAAGCGAGATTCCAAATCTCGTCTTCTCGACTTCTCAGGTCCAAGAAGGTGAGAAAGCGAGATTCCAAATCTCGTCTTCTCGACTTCTCAGGTACAAGAAGGTGCGAAGGCGTGATCCGGCATCTCGTCTTCTTGACTTCTCGGGTATGAAATGGTGAGAAGGCATTTTTTTTACAAACTCGCTAAGTCGCCTTGTTTTGGACGAGAACGCGGGGAGGCGAGAGGTGCAAACCTTCTATGGCGTCTTATTCAGTACGAGAAGGCGACTTGTAACGGGGAATCCTCGCTATTCACAAGGACCGATATTCATGAGGACCACTATTAATAATTTGAGAAATAGGCCATTATTCGTAAGGACCGCTATTCACAATCAAAGAAGAGAGGCGCTATTCATGATAAATAGGAGGGTCGCTATTCGTAATACAAGAAGACTGTCGCTATTCATAATACGGGATAAGAGTCGCTATTCATGAAAAAGAAAATTAAATATTAGTAAGTAATAAACGAAATGATAATAAGATAGCGAAATAATGGATAAGGGGTACCCCTACGGCTGTGGCGTAGGCGTGGGAGGGGGGGGGGGGACGCCACGTGGACCCTTATATTTGTAGGAAACATTTATTGAAAACATATATTATTTTTCTGAACAATGGGCGTGCCCCATTAATGTACGCGACCCATTATCCCGGGCCCCACCCCCCCCCCCCCCCCCTCCTCATCGGTCATATCACGCATTCGGCCCACCCTCCCCGCAGTATTCCCTAGGTAAAAGTACATTATTACCGACATTTTTCGTCAAAGTAGTTCATAGATGGCGTAGCCTGTCTGTGTTTCACGGGGGGGGGGGGGGGGCAGTGGGGTGTAGCAGTGTTTACATCAAGGGACTGATCGTTCGTGTCTCTAACCCTCAGCAAAGGAAGGAAATGACCGAGAGGGGGTTGAAGGGACACCATTTTCAAGTTTTTCATAAATATACAATATTGCACGATATATTTTCCATATAAGTAAGGAAGTTTAATTTTCAAGATTTTAAGCCAAATGAAACACGATTTGGTGGCCGTAAGGCATTATGCGAAGGGTAGCGTCCCCTGTATCATGTCTGATAATTATATAAAGAAATCCCCATAATCTAGCTAATATATTTCCCCCGCTCCTATGTGGTGACAAAAAAAGGAGAACATAAGACAAATAATAATCCTATCGTAATTTGTCCCCCCCCCCCTTGTGTGAAATATTGCCCCACAACCCTGCCCCTGACTGAGCTTATCTAGGCTTTACCACTGAGACATTAAGTAGAACAATTAAGCAGGCCCATTATCATAGCCATTTAAGGACTGGGATTGCTATTTTAGAAACTACAAATTATATAGCCTTAGCTATATCCAGGGACCCAGGCCTGAAGCTCTTCAATTTCAGCCAATGAAGAAATTTCAAGATTTTCTTTTTTCCGTGAATTACCATAATTTGGGATACTAGTTAAACTAAGTATTAATATACCTAACTTTATTCATCCCCAATCTTGATTTCCTGAAACTTTCCTAACACCGGAAACACACTGAGTTGGACCGGACCATGAACCTAGTTATTGCCCGGAGAGGGGTGGGGAGGGAGGCACTTTAAAATTGTGTTTTGTTTGGGGAGATAGGGGGCTTGAACACTCTCGGACCTTGAAGGTGTTCGCGTCATGTAGCGTACAAAGAGGTAATGCAATCCAGATACGATTTACTGCTTGAGTTCTATAATATTTTAAATATTAAAAACCGACAGTATTTATATATTTCGTACGCTTTTTAAGTATTTATTAATAGAACTAAACAATATGTCTTTTTCTGTATTCACATTACGAGGTAAAATTCATGGAAATATGAAATCTTGAAACTCTTCATTGGCTGAAATTGAAGAGCTTCTGGATGCTGAAATTCCTCAGAACGTTATTATCTGTAAGTTCATATACTCCAGACTGTATGGTTTATGGAGAAACTGGACGAGGTTTGATTTTGAATCATGTGAAGGGTAGAATGGTTAATTTTTGGTCAAGAATTTTGAGAGGTAAAGATAGCAAATATTCATATGTCCTTTTAAAATTCATTTCTGCCATTCATAAAGATGAACATTTGGAATTTACTTCCTCATGGTTAAAATTTATTGAAGACACATTTAATCAAGCTGGTCTATCCAATATTTGGCTAGGCCAAAATAGTGGATTTGGCTTAAATATTAATTCTTTGCTAAAACTGAGACTAAATGATATTTTTGGTCAGGAATGGAAAGATGCAGTATGGTCAAATCGCATTTGCACAAATTATAGGATATTTAAAGGCAACCATATATTTGAAAGCTATTTACTCACCCTAAATAAAGCTATGGTCACAAATCAGAGCAGCGACCGACCGATCAGTAGCCTGCTCGGTCGCTGCTGGAATTAGGCATCGCCCAGCGATTAGGTCGGTGCCCGGGCGGCGACCGCCAAGGCACCGAGCGTATTTTGGGCGGCGAGTGAAAAGTGAGCAGGCGCCGCCCAAATTTTAACTCCGCGCTAAAACTTCAGCGGCGACCGAGCGATGCCCTAAAAACGAGCGGTCCCTGGGCGGCCGCCGCTGGGTGGCTGGCCAGCCGCCGGGCAGAATTGGTCAAAAACTCGCCGCTCGGCCGCCGAGCAGGCTACTTTTGGGTAATGTGACTATAGCATAAAACTGATGCTTTTACTCTCTGTGGCCCGAATTCACAAAGCAAGGTTTGAGCTCAGACCAAGGTTTGAGCTCAAACCTCCTTTTGTTTCGCCAAACCTCCTTTTGTTATTTACTAACAAAAGGAGGTTTGGCGAAACAAAAGGAGGTTTGAGCTCAAACCTTGGTCTAAACTCAAACCTTGCTTTGTGAATTCGGACCAAGAAGTTTCGGTGTAGATCACATAAATTACCTGTAAACAAAGGTCGGTTTGATGCGAACACACCACATTGTGATATGCAGTGCACACTCTGCCTGTCCACTGATATAGGAGATGAATTTCACTATATTTTTGTTTGTCCGTTTTTTCAAAGAGAGAGATGTTTATATTTATCAAAAAAGTGTTGTAAGTCTAAGCTCCCAAGTGCTATACACATGGCAGAACTTTTTAATACTAGAAGCACTTCTCAGTTGAAGAATTTATTGAGATTTACCCGCCTTATTATGTTGAAATTTAATCAAAAAACAGAGAAAGAAGATATTTCAAGCATTTCAAGAAGTACAATTAGAGCTGAACATACACGTACTCGTAGCGGTAGGATAGTGAAGCAGCCTACTTTGTTTACTATTTAGCTTGTAAATAGACTGCATTATAGTTATCCTTTTATTATTGTCAGTTTGTCACTATCTACATTCATTGTACATGTACATGTACATGTATATATAATTTGTGTTTACTAGTTGGTTCATTGTTCATGTTTGTACTTTCATACACTATATACCTATTATCGTTTTTATCTTTGTGTCATTATCTATGTATAATGTATGTAAATTGTATTCATAAGTCATGCATTGTTATTTATACTTTGATGTTTGTTTGTACTCTCATACCCCGAGAGGGGGTCAAAGAGTCAATAAAATTCTACAAAATTCTACAAATTCTACAAATTCTACAAATTCTACAAATTCTACAAATTCTACAATTCTACGGCTATATAATTTATAGGTCCACAAGTTCTACTAAAAGCTAATTCCTACAACAGATTTGGAATCTCGCTTGCCCACCTTCTTGTACCCGAAAAGTCGAGAAGACGAGATTTGGAATCTCGACTTCTCCACTTTCCCATACCCGAAAAGTCGAGAAGATGAGATTTGGAATCTCGCTTTGTCACCTTCTCGTACCCGAGAAGGCCAAAAAGACGAGATTTTAAATCTCGCTTTCTCACCATCTGGTACCCGAGAAGTCGAAAAGACGAGATTTGGAATCTCGCCTTTTCACCTTCTCGTACACAAGAAGTCGAGCATACGAGATTTGGAATCTCGCCTTCTGGCCTTCTTGGACCTAAAAAGGCCGAGAAGACAAGATGCCGGATCACGCCTTTTCGCCTTCTCGGACCAAAAAAGTCGAGAAGACGAGGAATTTTCTCGTCATCTCGGTGGCACTTTTAAGCTTCCGTACGATGCGCGATTGCGTGATTAATTGAAGAAATAAACACACGTGATCCGACATAAGGAGCGTGATGGAAAATTACTGGGAATATGAGTAAAGGTAGTGCGGATGAATGAGTCGCTATGTACAATCTATTATGGGCGGAATTGTTTATGATTTCGTCGGTACACGTTATGAAATTGAATCATAACTCTGCTCCAACATTAAAGTTTCATCACTCGTGAGCGGAGTAGGACGTATAGCATTTCAGCAAATGAGGCAAAAGGTAAGCATACAACAGACTTTTCTGATTCATCTTTTTCGAAATCATATTTTTTTGGATTAATCTTTTCTGATTCGACTGATCAGGCCACTATAAACAAAATTGTTTAACCATACTTGGGGGTGCCTCACAAGGATTCTAAGTCAAACTTTACTCTAAGTTGGACTTAGAATGGAGAGCCATTTGTAGTAAAAATTCAAATAGTTCAGAATTGTCATAAATTCAAGAGCATGAAATATTCCATGATAACAGAAAATATGAATGATTTGAATCAACATTTTATGCTTTTTAAAATAACTTTTACAAAATATTTTCATAGATACTAACCGCTTTCCATAATTATTAAGTCCAGCTTATAGAGATAAGTTTAACTTAGGATCTCTGTGAAACACCCCCCCCCCAGGTTTTCTTTATTAAAATAAAATTCACAATTCAAAGATTTATTTTTGTTTAACATGCTGTTCCATTTTGTCAGCCTCGTATAAACATTTTCTTTTCGCTCAGTGTGTTTTTCATCATCATAAAATTATCGACTTGTTATAACATATATATAAACCTCATTTTAAAATCAGTAAAACTCAACTTCTTTGTGGAAGCTATTTCAATATTAATACATTTATAAATTCAAAAGTCAATGTCAAAATAATTTCTTCTCTGTTTCTTGTATTTCATAAACAACATACTGTATCTTCAAAGAAAATTTTGATTGGAGCATATTCTTAAGTATTCTTCTTTATATTTTTATTTAAAAATTCTTATTTCTGGGCAACTCCAAAACATATGTAGTACTCCCCTATTTGATCACATTCAATACAAGTATCCCTACTCCTCATGACTCATTTCTTCGAATTATGTAATGTTGGCAGTAAATTATACATAAATTTGAAATTAAATTGAACGACGACATTATCTTAAAGGTAATACAAAGTTTTGGTATGGGGTCATGAATTTGGTTCAAATGAACATATTGGAAGCATATGCGATTGTACAATGTTCAATGGTCATTGTTGCGGTTGAAATCGAGTCTAAAGTGATGAAATTGTAAATAATGAACTCTTAATGTTGTATAGCTCTTTTTCAAGACTGATATTACTTTAGCTTTACAAAAATGTTTCTAGACTACAATCGACCGATTTGCTATTCCCGTTTGGCAATTATGTATCAGAACTGCATATTCTGAGATTTGCATGGTCGCAGCTACAATGGAATGGCCTTATGCGCTATTTGAAATATTTGAAATTTACCGGGAGCACCGGTAAATTTTGATTATTCAATTTCTCGAAAGCAGAAGTGTTTTAGGGGCTAAATTCTCCAGTGCTTATAATTAATCCACAGGGGAATCCAAATATATATTTTTTAAATAAAGAATTACTATCCATCCAATTTTCAAAATTTCCCAAAACTTTGCATTATCTTTAACCCTTTTTCAATTTGAATGCCCCGGTAGCTGTCCATGAATGGTTTGGTTCTGTTGCAACATTTTCACTCCAAAATGATTGTGCACTTAAGATTTCGACATTTAATTGTAATAAATCTGCCTTACACTAAAACAACTAATAAGTACCTTTGCCGCAAATGACACAAAAGATTCTTTCTTTAAAGTACTTTCTTTAAATCATTTGAAGAACAAAATAAATTATTGTCCTTTTAATTTTTCCTCCAATATGTTGGCACTGGTTCAATATGAACAGTAGACTCTGATAACCATTTTCCATCAAAAAGATTATCTTTTAGTCCGTTAACTGTAACAAAACTGTTCATGTTTACTTAATCACCCACAATTAAAATATTTTATCGTACCCAATTTCTAAATAGCAAATTTTTTTCCATTATGTTATATAATATCGTTAAACCATAACATTTCTTTACATTTCTCAATAATAGAGTTAATCTGCTTCAACAATTTTTTTTTCTTCAAGGTTTTTTATAACCAGACTACCACCCAGTTTATCAAACCGATAATCAAACATCCATCTCCACTTTGATTTTGTTTCGTCGAAGTATCCTAGTAACCATTTTAACTTTAAAATGTTTAACTGTAACCGTAAATCTATCACATTTAGCCCCCCTTAAATCATCAATCACGTTATAGCCCTCTTTGTTAAACTTCCAGTATCCACTACCTCGAATGACATTATCAATAGCCATTGGAACAGAAACTGCACAATGATCAGGGCATAAAGCTACAGGTTTTACACACACCCGTCTCTCATAGTGACATAAACCATATGCAACAAGCCAAAAGTCTATTTTAGAAGTCATTTTAGGATATTTACTTCTATTCGTAATTTTTTTCGTTTGGGGGTGCAATTTTCGTCATATAACAACCAATTTAAATGTTTTTACCCCTTGATTATACTCTTGTAACTTTGATAAATAGATTTTGCTCCAAGAGTATCAAAATCTGGTTTATTTACACAGTTGTAGTCCCCTCCAAATACTAATGCATACGACTTCAACTCACTTTGTGATTGAACCCAGTTGCTCAATCGTTGAAGAAGAAAAGCGTTTTCTGTTTCTGTTTTGTAGGGGCGTACACAAGTACCAGACATATTAGTCTGTTTCCAATACATGTATTAATCAATATCATTTGTCTATCCTTGACTATACAGCTGAAATTAATAACAACTATCTACATTTTCTTTAATAAAACAACACTTGACGACATGCGCGTACGCAGGGGGGGGGGGGGGTTTGGGGTTTAACCACCCCCCTTGAGTTTTTTTTATGTGTATGTTTTGTGTATATTTTTTGTGAAAACCCCCCTCCCTTTTGATTTTTTTTTTTTTTTTTTTTACAATTAAGCCAATGCCGTCCCCCCAACGGAACAAAATGTCAATTTTTCAAATTTCGAGACCAAAAAAAAAAAAAAAGTGTCCTCTTACCCCCCCCCCCTCTTTTCCTAATATGCAAATTTTTGTGCGTTTTAGTGTCAATGAAGCTCTTTGCACGCATTTCTCTCCCTTCTCTCTCTCTCTTTTTTTTACTGCTCCAATATGCACGAATTCATTATTTATTATGTTTTATATAATATATTCATATCTAATGTATCATACAATTATGTTGTGTAATGTTGTTTTCCATAGTATAAATTATCACTAATAATTCATGTATACCTGTGAAGAGTCTTGTGGAGACTGACTTTCCCTATAATGAAAAGGGTGGTAAGTTTCGGGGGGGGGGGTGGGTAATTGTCATCGTGGTGGTTGTCCTTAATAGTTCTCCTCATCGTTCATCTTTCCTCTCGTATCAGTACTCACATCTTTCTACCCTCACCACTTTTGCTTTTCCTTTTCCTCCCTCTACATCTTCAACCTCTCTCTCTCTCTCTCT
Source organism: Strongylocentrotus purpuratus (assembly GCF_000002235.5). Lineage (NCBI taxonomy): Eukaryota > Metazoa > Echinodermata > Echinoidea > Camarodonta > Strongylocentrotidae > Strongylocentrotus > Strongylocentrotus purpuratus. Next base: position 36,581,163 of record NW_022145599.1, read on the forward strand.
GTCTCTCTCTGTCTCTTTTGCTTTCTCTCTCTTTCTTTGCTCTCTTTCTCCTTAACTTCCTCCCTCCGTACCTTCATCTTTGATATCACGTGTGTAGATCTACAGATGCAATGTATAATTGTTTTATTCATCGTTTTGTTTATAATATCATGGTATATATTGCATTATTGTAGTTTTAAATTAACCCCTTCAGCCTATGATGCTCATTAGTTCTTATATACCAATAAATAAATAATTTCCTCTTTATTGCCCAGGGGGCTAAGTTCCAATATTTGGGAGAAAATGACACGTTGAGTAATAATAATGTAGTCATATGTAAGTAGACTTTATTAACCCTTTGCAACCTCCTATAGGGTGGACTAGCTATTCTAGAAGGTGTACGGGGCCCTACGAGGAAGGTCATGTTGGGGCCCGTTTTACCAGAATTTTACAAAAATACTTCTTCACATTTCATGAAGTAAAGAATCATATAATTTAGTGAGATATTAATCACACAAACAAATGGTGTCCAATTATAAAAATTGTCAGATATGGTACTCAGAAACCTTTTTAAATTGTGTTTACCTTCATATCAATAATTATGTAAAAATAGAATACCAAACTTGTATGAATTATAATTCAGTAGAGTAACGTAGCGTTATTATTTAAATGCATGTGATTATCCAGTAAAACTTTTGCGTCGAATGGACCTTCCGTGGCCTAGATGTTACCCCCCCCCCCCCCGCCAGGTCAAACTTGCTCTCATAAAACCCAGTCACAATATGGTCAATCTTCAAGTTAGATGATAACAATTTTTAAAGACCTGTAGCCTGCACAAAAATACAAGACCCATATAATATCTTTAGGCCCGTTAGGTACTGAAAATTGAAAGTAGCAATATACAAGCATTAAATAACATACCGAAGTTAACATCGTTTGGTTTGTTGGTGTCAATTCATTAACTATAGGGCGATATCAAGGGCGATATATGTACGGCGATATAGATATATATTTATTTTGGGGGTGGGGAAGAGGGGGATTTTTTGTATAAAACTCAGTAGCCTTAAATAAAGGGGTCCATTCGAGTGAGCGGAGTGAGTAAGCTTTCGCTCCGGGACGGTATAGAGGCAAAAGCTCTCGTCGAAGCAGTTTAATATTGTAATAGCTACTTTTTCAAAAGGGTTGCAATGGACCTTCCAACAGGCCCGTTAGGTACTGAAAAGGGACACTTCTTTGGCTCTGTATATCAGGGGCGGCGATCCCGGGGGGACGGGGGAACACGTCCCTCCCTCAATTTTTTAGGGGGGATCGCCCCCCCCCCCGGAAAATGTGAAAAAGTAAAGAAAACAAGTGTATAGCGAATACTGACTGAAGGCTGCAACAAACTTTTAGGCTCTGGAGTGCCATAAAAGAGTCATAAAAACTCAAAAATCTTCTCGCTCAGTAGCTACGCTCCCTCGCATAATTAATATCTTTGAAAGTGTACAAGTATATATTGTAGGAAAGTGAAGTGTGAAAAAGGAATGTAATTTTTTAATACTACAAAACTGTAAAAACCTGTGAGGGTGTAGTCACTTATGTCACCTTCACCCCTGTCGTTCACTATGCTCTCTCGCACTGGCGTACTGATGGGGTGGGGGGACTTGGGGGCAGTTGCCCCCTAATAAAATTCAAACGTGGTTTATTTTTAATTCTATACCAGTGATTTACAAATGATGCTAAAATGGCATGGTTTTCCATGAACTTCCGGAGGCTCTGTCCCCTAGACCCCACCAAGGGCCCTACGGCGGCCCCTTGGTTGCTCATCAGACCGTTATTAAATGCCTAAATACCCTGAGCTTACGGGGGCTCCACCCTCTGGGCCCAATCAGGGCCCTAATACGGGCCCCTAGATGCTCTCTCTTTTTTTTAACAGTAATTAAATGCCTAGAAGAACCTGAGTTTCCGGGGGCCCTTAGGCGGGCCACTGGTTGCTCTTCTGACCGTTTTTAAATGCCATTAAACCCCTGAGATTCACGGGGCAACGCCCCTTGACCCCCGCTTGTGCTTTGCATGTAACATGTAAGAGTGGGGGTGCAGATTTTGTTCTGCCCCGCACCAGTTTTTGCCCATTACGCCACTGCTCCCTCGTCCCTCGTATTACGTCCCCCCCCCCCCAGCCATGAAAAGAAATCGACGCCCCTACTGTCTATACCATTATACTATCTATTCTTCCTATATTAATAAGAGCATGAACATTACGAAGCTTATACCGTCGGTAGGTTACGTTTCAAAAGGGCATTAGGATAGGGATAATATATTTGTAGGTTAGGAGATGCTTCTTTTTTTAGCAGAAAGGAAAGACACGATATACTCTATTCAGTTTAAAGGTTTTTTTTTTCTTTAATAAAAAGGACTCTTTCTAGAAAAAGGGCACTTATAGTTAGAATTATAAAAAAAAAACATTGTTTAGAAAGGGGCACTTTTCGTGCTTTCTGAAAGTCTGGGTATTGTTCCTCGCCTACACACTGCTCCACTCACTTACATTAAAGGGATAAGTAACTGGGCAACCTGTTTAGCCGCTCAAATTCTTAATATGTTTTATTAGTACATTTTGTTGTTACGAGAAAGGGGGAATGAAATGAAAGGGGTATTTATACAAAATAACAAAGGAGTACTTAACAGTAGAGGCACTTTGGATCCCATGACCCCTTCCCCCGTCCACCTCCAGGAGTGTCCCCATTCGATGAATTTACGAGTTTAGCTTGATTTAGAGTGACATAATTAATTTGACAAGATATACATGTGCATGTATTTTGAATAAAATATCCTGTATTTTACCCCTCCTTAATTGACCCCCCCCCCAAAAAAAAAAAAACAAACAAAAAACATAACAATAATTTAACCAAAACAAATTGTTTTATTCAATGCGTAGCTTCATTCACAGGGACTAAAATGACAATTTCCAATTCACAGACAGAGATATATTACATTTCCTTTGCTTTGAGACCAAACATGATCATATAAATATACAAGCAATGAATACTTTGATTATTTTGTTTGCTAGGCCCTATGCACCAGCATGATTGAGTAGTCCACCCTCGGGCTGTTTAATAGACCCCTCTGGATACTTTTATACCCAAGAATATCGCAGCATGTCAGGTACACCCTCTTGCTCTCTGGGTGTATAAAAAGTTAATGACATTGTAGTTGAATGTACTACATGCATGTATTAACATTTGTAAGATTTTCAGTTTGGTTTTTGAAAAACCCTTCTCAGTAATTGAGGTATTCGACCAACTGTTAGCATATATTTATTTTTTGATGTGCTCATTTAAATAAAAGAATTTTAATTTTCTAAATCAATTGCATGACTTGTTGTATGTACTGAAAAAGTAGCAATCAATTGAAACTTGTATGTTTCTGGGCCTAGACAAATTTTACCTAGGAGTTGTACTCCGGCGAGATGTTTCCTAGTCCAGAATAATAAACGGTTCATAAACAAGTAAGTTAGGAGAAGAATTGTAACACTGAGGATGAATTAACCATAAGATGCACAGTTTGTTACATTAATATTAAAACGCCTATACGTTTATTCGAGCATTGGCGGATCCAGAAGGGGATAGCTCCCACGCCCCCACCCCCATAAAAAACTGATATATTCATTGTTACATCATACAGCAGGCCCTTTGCCAAATTTTGGTTGTTCGTCTTTAAATGTACAGGTAACCTAGCATAAGTCGAAACCTCTTGGGACCACAGAAATATATTCGGCTAACAAGAGGTATATAACACATGTTTTGCATGATCTGGTTGAAAAATTGCTTCGACTTATGCAAAGTTAACTACAAAACAGATGTGTAGTATTTATTTGGGGATCGGTTAAAGATGACCCCCCTCTAAAAAAATAAAAACAAGTGCCCTATGCAGACAAACCCCAAACATTTCAATCTAGACCCCTTATGAAAAAGTTAGTGTGGATCGAGCCATGCACTTATGCAGGATCCCAAACTATTTTGTTTTCAAAGGGGGTCATGATTGTATTTTTTTTAGGGTTTGTATATGTTTAGGGCCCACTTTCAAATTTAAAAATTGTTGGGTTCAGAGTTGAATATGGGGGCCATCTGTATCAGAATCTTTTTGTTGTTGAAGTCCTACATGTCAGGAATCCTAAAATTATCGAATAAGCCTGCATTATCAGTGTTCCTTATAATGGAACTCCACAAGTTAAGAAATTGAACTACATGTACATGTACATAGACCATTCTTTTCACTAAACTTCACATTATTCAATATCCATGCCCAGCCGCATACGTAAGGGGGTGTTTTGGGGGTTAAACCCCCCTCCCCCTCAATTTTTTTTAATTTCTTTTTGCTCAAGGGGGGGGGGGGGATGTGCAGAGTATGAAAAAATGAATGCTCCTTGACCCCCCCCCCCCTCCCTCCGCACTGAGCTTAATATCGTCGGCCCGATTTTCAAGCTAAACAGATGAAAGTTCATGATATACACAAGTTGCAGTTAGACAGTTTTATTTTTTCGTACTTCCACGGTCTGCTGCCAGTGTTTCTAAATGATTGTTTTCCCGAAAATTATTCCTTTGTACCATACTCCACTAGACAGTCCAACCACATTCGAATTTCAAAGTATAAGTATGAACTTTCCCGTACCACAATAGAATATAGTGGTCTAAAATTGTGGAACATTTTGCGGTTATAATGAATTGAATTGAATTTAATTGAATTGAATTTCCTTCCTTTGAATGACGATACTTAAATGACGATCACTACACAAATACACATCACAATCACATTAATTCTCATTCGCATATCAGGACTAATATCCTCCTAAATGTAACTCCCGGAAACCTAACCCCCTCCCGAAAAAATAATCAAAAAGTCATTGCCTATGGATAATGTTACGTACAAATAACAATGCTAAGACGAAGAATCGGAATATCATTTAAAATGTGTGATGACCGTGATATCATTCATGTTTTAATCTCATAAAATGTATCTCGTTAACATATGCATTTCAGTCAATATTCAAACTAAATTATTCGGTAACAAATGGTAACGTTACATACTGTATGATCAACAGTGATTTTTTGTTTGTTTAAATCATTATGGAATCGAATGTCCAATGCAAAATTACATTTACTTTAAAAATTCGAGATTAAATTAAATTCTGAGAATACAATCTCAATCACTGAGTAAGCTCTATTATTTAAAAGGATTCAATGAAAGTGAACCAGCAAAATCACTGTGATGTAAAACAGAAACGATTACTTTAGATTGGATTTTCAAGTATTAGCATGATATTTCATTCTTTAAAAAAAGGAAGAAAATAGACTGAAAATATGCGATTGATGGCTCATTTCCGTGTCACTAAACCATTCTTGAATAGGCGACATCGTCGGCTTTCTTCTGCTTAGCGATCACGTATACGGGATTGCGAACGATGACGAGGATGGTTTTAACGACGAAGAAGACGAAGACGATAGCGAAGAGCGTAGAGGTTAAGACAGCCTGTGGACTGGTAGGTTTGTCAATGTTTTCGACTAGGATACCACCTAAAGCCCACATCGCTGTAGGGTAGACGATGAGAATGTATCGAAAGTAGCGATCGTAGACGAAACAATCCAAGATAAAATAGGTGATGAGCTGAGAAGCCAGGATGCCTAAACATACATAGACGGTTGTTTCTCTGTAAGATGAAAGATTGAGATTCATTAATCACCTCAAATTGGTGTAATACAATATAAACATGATTTGTGATCATGTGCAATACCTATCCATGGTAAATCCACCTGCCTCTCGTAATGTTTGGCACATGGCATGCATCGACGGTAAGATAAAATGGCATAATGACATGAAGCACTTGCCATTATAGACTTTATTAAGTGCCATGTTTATGTCAAAAAATATTTTGTCATTGACCACATAATGCATTATTGTATTATTATTATTATATAAATACTCTGTTGTGATACGTAAACGGCATAATGTTAAATAGTTAAAACGTTAGTCAAGATATTCATGCTGAAATTTGTATGTTTAGTGTTGTTGCAAACAGTGCAAAATATTGTTTCTATCAAAAATGATTTAAAAGAACAGAAACGATTTCGTTATTACCAATTAAAGTTTCATACAATCAGAACAAACAAATTATTTCACTTCTTTCAAACATATTCTTGGAGAGACGAACATAATGAAAGGAAGGGGTTGAATATTATTGTGCTGATTCTACTTACTCATCCACTCCAAACACGAATAGAAGTGTTGTAGAGATACCGACTTTAGAAGCGACAGTAACCCATGTAGCCCAGATAGCTAGTCCGTTGTGAATCAGGATGCGGTTAAACCACAAGTCCAATCTATAAAGTAAATCAAAAGATGGTTATAAATTTATCATATTTCATTCGAATTCATAATAATAATGAGCAATTGTTTTAATTTGGTCTTAATATGCTTCTATACCCAGGGTATATAGCAACATCAGTATCAATACTTGGCTTCTTGCGGACCCTGCATTACCCTAGCAATGTCAGATACCCATTCCATTAACACACCTGGATCGAGAGGGGCAAATGTGGGTAAAACAACTTTTAAGTACCGAGCAAGGATCGAACCAAGAATCTTTCGCATGAGCGTCAAGAGAAATTGACAGTATACTACGGTGCTCCCACAATGATTTCTCTTATGTAATGTTTTTTTATAACTGTATTATACACAGGTAAATAAAAAGTGTTCTTGGGGAGTAAAACGAAATCGGAAAAATAGGTCGCCCCCTATTACACCTTTTAGGGAGTAAAACACGAAAATACGCAAGGGTGTATATTTGAGGGATGTAATTTTACACCCTATTTTAGTCAGACGAGCTCTGATTGGTCAGTGCATATGTGCATGCGCTACAGCAATGGCGCATCGTCTCGAAATAGGTACTGCCAAATGATGGAAAATTAGCATAATTTACATATTTTAGTAATGTTAGGGGAATTATCATGTTTCATTTGGGCATAATATTTGTGTGAAAGTTATCCGATCAAGAATAAGGGGTTGTACCGAAGGTTATGTTTGATAATTTAATGAAATTAGCAGAAGTGTTGTTTTACTAACTAGTACATTGTCTTCTTATACGTGTAAGTAAAGGGAAGATATTCGGTATGGCAGGATTGTGTATTTAGGTATTTCCATTACATTTGAATCGATACGTCCCGCCATAAGTTAGTTCTTACAGTCTGCACTTGTGTTGAGTTCACACTAATTGTTGTTTAGGTAAGCATTACAGCCTTTCAACGTACAACTCGACATTCTGGTCTGATTTCTTCAGAGCAGTGAAACGTAGACAAAAGGGTGAGAATCAGTGACTTTTAGGTGATTACGAAGCATGGATGATTGATTGCTTGAGGAATTATCAATTGGTTGATGCTGTGCATCAGAAGGCTGTAGATTTACTCCACACGGTGTGTGGAATCAATCATAAAGGGTATAAATTTCAACCCCGCGGGTGTAAATTTGAACCCATTTTTCATGAAAATGGAACCAAAAGGTGTTAATTAAGCACCATTGGGTGCAAATTTCACTCCTTAAAGGGAGTACAATCATAACCTTGGGGTGCAAATCTACACCTTCTTATTATTTTTTTATTTTACTCCCTACATTGGGGAGTAAATTTACTCCCTGAGGGGTGTCACTTATGCGACAAGCAGTTACTCCCTATAGGGAATCAATTTACACCTATTTTTCTCTGTGTGTACCTGACTGCTAAGGTAAGTGAGAAACCAGGAGATCGACGGCTTTAAGTCCTCTCCGAGGGGCTTGGTAAAGAGGATTCGTGCTGTACCAAATGGCACGAGAGCATCTACTTGGTTTCAAACACGGGACCTCTAGGTTACGAGACCACTGCTCTGCCACTGAGCCATCGCGCCTCTGATCCAAATTTCTACATCACAAATACTACAAAATTGGTAGATGAGCAAAAAAGATTATAAATCACACTTACTTCCCGTATTCCTTGAAGACAAAGAGATACTGATATACCCTAGCAGCGGATATACTAATAGCAACATACAGGCAGACGTTTTGCAATACGAATACGATTTGACTCAAGATCTTCACTTCTCGATCAAAACAGAACAACCAGGTAACATTGAAAGTGAATTCGAGCATGATTGAAACCAAGAATGCTGGACTGGTAGTAGGAGGGTTAAGATAGACAGGTCCCTTGGCATTGGTTCTGAACAGGGTCGTGATAACGTAGATGATCCAGGTCCCTGTTCCTGAATAGATGACACCCCAGATAGCGAATGTGTACCCTGCAGGGCCTATAGGGGACGGGAACTCGTCCGACCGGTTTCCGACCGTGGAGCGAAAGAAACCTGTATATTTCAATAACAATTAAAATCATTAAATTGGAAGTATATTACCAGAATGGTTCAGATCACATTAGAAGACATTTTTTAAACAAATATTTTGTTCTACGAATAGGAACCATAATGCGTACGGGCACAAATTGGCAAGGGAGGGCTGAAATATAAACTTTTCTGATCTCGGGGGCAGCAGCCCCAGTTCTCCAACCCTTAACAAAAAAAAATCCGTTGACCCTCTCGTCATTAATTTGTGAGGTACCCCTGCTGAAGGCAAGGTAAAATAGCAATCAAGCATGCAACGATTATCTTTTTCCTACCGCCGGGTTCCCCGTTCTTTCACCTGCGTGATTGAGGAAAAAGTGGAGTTAAAAGTCTTGTAGAAAGAAGGAAGTGTCGCGAGAGAGTCATTCGAACCCCCGTAGACCAACCTTTTGATCCATACCTGACTTATTCCCGCGAAACCACGATACCAGCTTGCATTTTAGTTCACCCCCTTTATTAAACTTCTTGAGCAATAATGAAGAGCCTTCTATCATGGTTAGAATGGACAATGATGGCATTGCTGCAAACCTTACCCAAAGAGAACTCAGAGTCTGGTCCGATCGATGACTGCCAGTTGAAGAAGAGCATCAAGAGGTATCCAGTGCAGTGGCGGATCCAGGGGGGGGGCCCGGGGGGCCCGGGCCCCCCCCCCCCTTGAGAAAAAAATCATGCAAAATCACGTGATTTTTACCTTTTTGGGGGGTTGGGCCCCCCCCCCTGGCGCTCAAGGGGGGGGTGCAAATTGAATTTTTTTTGAGGATCAAAAAAAAAAATGTGCTCACTACCCCCCCCCCCCCCCCCCCCCCCCCCCCCCCACTGAGCGAATTTTTGGCCGGCGCGTTTTTCAAATTTTCGGGAGCAAAAAAAAAAAAAAAAAAAAATTGTGCTCTGTACCCCCCCCCCCCCCCCCCCCCCACCCCCCCACTGAGCGACATTTCGGCCGGCGCGATTTTCAAATTTCCGGGAGCAAAATAAAAAAAAAATTTGGGCCCCCTCCCCTAAGAAATCCTGGATCCGCGCCTGATCCAGTGGTTACCAGGATGGTCAATGGAGGTACAACGTCCATCTTGGAACACTGTATTGCTTAAAGAGAAGGTTGAGTACTGGTAAAAAAAAGAAAATTATTTCTCACAGAATCAAACGAAACTTACACTGAATGTTCAAGATTACAAATAAATGACATGTGCCAAACAATTTTGGAAGAAAATGTATACTGGCTGAGTAATGAGCATAGAAAGACAAGGAATCAAGGTAGTACCAACCCCGACACCATGCGTGTTGTCCCATACATAGCTTTCTGTGTATGTGCTTGTTACTTTACCAAGACTCGGTCAAATTTATTATGATTTTGATGACTCCAGAACCTTGCAGTGCACACCAATACTTACATGCTACATGATCAACTGTTTCTGATCCTTTCCACACCTTTTCTTTCACAATGCAATCGCATTACCAGTACTAAAGTTTATCTTTAATTACTGGAGGAGAAAAAATATTAGTATTAACACAGCAAATCGGTATGATAAAAACCTATTTATGCGAAAGGCACTGTATTTGAATAATGTCTTTAACCGCTTAAAAGTTTTACTTTCCCCTTGTACAACACTTGAATTATGTAGTAAAATGATATTATTGCACTGAAAGAAAACACTATGTAATTCAACTGCTGGCATTGAAAATCATCTCTGATGGGCTCAAATGGGTGAGTCTTGATGAGAATGATCGTCCAGGATGAAATAAAATAGGCATTATACAAACCCAGTCAGGAGAAGGAGAAAGAGGAGAAGGAGGGGAAAGGGAGGAGAAAGAGGAGGGAGGTGGAGGAGGAGGAAGAAGAGGAGGGGAGGATGATGGATGCCAATGTTGGGAGACAAAGTTATTTTGAGATATCATACTTACACAAACTGAAATATTATGCAGCACACGTCACAATCCTTGATGAAGCGCCTAATAACATTCACAGCCAGAAGCACCTCCTTGAGATTATAAAAAGGAAGACTGCTAATTCTGTGCTTATATAATGACCCTGCCGTACCACCTCGTATTTTGCCTTTGAAGTTTGTTTTACGAATTAGCCATGTATCTGAGTAACAGATAAGATAATGAATTCGATCTATACAAATGGAGGATTAAGGTTTATTGAAACACGACAAGTACCGAGTCGACTGTCCTCGTACGTGATATAATTAGACGATCATTGCTATCAAATGACTCAGCTTGCGAATCATGTAATCATTTACATTAATTCAAGCCTCTAATTCTTTCTTTGGGGTATATTTACAACTGTTGTTATGAAGTACTTCTCACTTTAATAAAGAAAAGACAGTATTTTACCTGGCAATAAAGTGGTATGACTTGAGAGTTTATAATTATGAAGTCTTTGAAGATTTAGCAAAGTTTGTACACTGTGAAAGGGTTGGGCAATATTTTCCAACACTTTGCCAAACATTGTGCCAATAGTCAACCCAACCATCTATTTGGCAATATTTTGCCCAGTGGTATTGGTAAACGTAAGTACGTGCATTATTGTTTCGTATTTTGACCAACAGCTGGTTAAGATTTTCCCAACAAGTGGGCTACCGTATAGTCGGGCAGTTGAAGGGTCATATCTTTGCCCACATCTTGGACAAAATACGAAACAATTATGCATGCGTGAAGTAGGGTTCTTACGTTTATCAATACCACTGGGCAAAATATTGCCCAATAGATGGTTGGCACAACGTTGGGCAAAGTGTTGAAAAAAATATTGCCCAACCTTTTCACAGTGTAAGTGTCATTATACATAGATATAACTTTGCTAATATGAGTTTGTAAGTCCTTTGAGCGAAGTGCTCATGAATTAGATTTGTTAAATAAATACAAACTTATTATACTAATATCCTAAGAACTTATTCCAGACGTTGATAGGGCGCCAGTCTTACTGCATGCAGGGCAGGTTGGTCACTACATGGCAAAAATCAGTTTGTTAAATGAGGTTGCCCAGCAAAGCAGTATTCGCCACCGTGTACCCTACTCGAACTGGGTTGGCCAAACTTTTCAAATTAATGGCACTCATGGATGATATGTGAATTTAAGGCAATTTTAAGCGGCAGGTGTGGAGGCTAGGGGTTCTCATTTCCTTTTTACGTTCCGTCCCACCCCCTCTTCTCTCCCCCCCCTCTCTCTCTCTCTCTCTCTGTCTCCCTCTCCTCTCTCTGTCTTTATATTTCTGTATCCTTCTCTCCAGTTCCAATTCTTTCTCATTCTCTCTCTCTCTCTCTCTAGTTTAATCTTCCCTTTCTTTCTTATTTGACTCTTTTTTTTTTGCCATTCAATTCGTAGGTATCTGCCCTCTTCAGTACTATCTAGTAACTATGATCCCTATTGGGTCAAAGTTTTTGACCAACTCCTGACCCTATCTCTATTTTCATGTTTGAATATTATAAAACAAGAGACAAATTCAAACGTATTAAAAGAATGTGTTGTCTGCATAAAATTGCCCGTTTTAGTGGCTATAAAAAGTGATTCCAGCAAAGGGTTGGCAATGGAGAAATAAACCATGGAAGCTTAATTCTAAATGAGTGGGGTTAAAATCTGACACTTTCCATAAGTCTTTTATCACGATATACATTTGAAAATATGTAAACCCTATCATCCGGTTCACACCTGTTGGTATCAAAGTTATAGGATTCCAATTTCGGTTCAGCGAAATCCCCCGCCCCCACAAAAAACAACAATGCAATGCGAATGGGAATTGGAATCACAAGGTATGGCTATGTTGTGATTGGTCTAAATGATTGTAAATCCCATATGAGAGAAAGACTCATTAATAATTATGCAAATCCATCCCTACCGGATATACATGTATTTATATATATATATATATATATATATATATATATATATATATATATAACGTATAAATGATCAAAATTAATGAGCCTTGGCATCTTCTACTAGCTTCTTGTTCTTGTTCTTCCTCTTCTTCTTCGACTCATTCTCCTCCTTCTGATCTTTGGAACATTTTGCCCCTTCAAAATCAATCGAGTACAAATTAAAAAAGGGCACTTTCTGGGGAAAAAGAAAGGCGAAAATATACAATTATGTTTAGACATTCTTATATATATATACCCCTACATCATTGTGATCACATTATCAGGGATTGTTTCAATATTTGTTTCTTCTGTGCATCGTACAAGATATTTTGCAGTCGGGTGTGATGGACTGAATATTCATTCGCGTGTGCGAAACGATCGATGAAAATTGTAAAGATCTATAAGGTCGCAGTGCGAATACTCACATCTTATAAAGAGGGGGGACCCCAATCCTGATGGGGGTGTAAGCACATTCTAATAAGGAAGACTGAACAGACCTTTAATAAGTAAGATAATTATATCACCCATAAATGCGAGCGAGTTTTGGCGGAATTCGATCTTTGTCGCTTTAAATGAGGGGCATGTTTAATTATGAGAGGAAAAGGGGACAATTATCGAAAGGGATAAGACACTTATTAGAAAAGAAAAGGAGCACGTGTCAAAGTACAAACGGTTATTATCAGAGGTGAAATGGGGCACGACCTACACCTGAGGCACTCACCAGGGATGAAAAGGGTGTTTTTAAGAGGTGAACATGGGCATTTATGAAAAGGGGATAGGTCACTTTTCAGAAAGGAAAAGAGGCACGTATCATTGTTAAAAGGGAAATTATAGCTATGGGTACAGACAGTGCCCGCATGTAGAACAAAAGATCTTATAGGTTCGAATCAAGTCAAGGCGGATGGGAAAAACCTGCGTTGAGTATAAAGGTCTCGTCCCCCTCTTACTGCAATACTGTGGAGGTTATTGGACAGTTGGTGTATATACGAAGGATGGGCACCATGACCACATGGACCAAGAATATATGGTAACACCTTTCCGATAATGGGTATCTGAAAAAAAATTATCAGTCCCGTTGATACAGTCTGCCCCCTCCTCGCCCCCTCCTGCCTACATGAACAAGTTGACTGCGACATAAAAAGGAAATTCCGCAAGGTGACATTTTCTCGTTTTATGTAGTTCTGTGCTTTATGCTTTTCACGTTCAGGGATAGATTTTGTTGATTAAGCTGATATAGTAGTTCAGAAAATTGTTTGAAAATTATTATTTAGTGGTAAATGGGACGGAGAGAAAGAGAGAGAGAGAGAAAGAGAAAGGTGAGAGGAAAGGTAAGTCCATTTTAAATTATAATAAAATCATTATCATAAAAGTATTACTAACCTCATCATCATAATCATCATCATATTTGACTTCATCCACATAACCATTGTCACTTTATTCGAACCCATATATATATACAACTGTATCAGCATCTTTCTTCCATTTCTCTATAATCGTATTAAGACAAATCGATGTCATTATGGTTATTTCCATGACAAAATTTGAACAGCAGAAATTCAGCAATTTGCGTTGGAATACTGTCATGTAATGATTGCAATCATCATTATAGATCTCTTTTTTCCTCTGCCCCTTCCAAGTGCCAATGTCATCGAATCAACTTTAATCAAAACATCCAATATCACTTAAATTACTACCACTACACACATACACGTCACTATAACAGTCATTCTCATTCGCATTTCAGGGCTAATATCCTCCTGAATATAACTACTGGAAACTTAACCCCCTCCCCCTCCCCCCCCCCTCCCCCCCCCTCCCCCCCCCCCAAAAAAAATCAAAGTAATTGCCCCTGGATAATGTAACGTAAATATAACAATGATAAGACGAAGAATCGGAATAGCATTTAAAATGTGTGATGAAAGTGATATCATGCACGTTTTAATCTATCTCGTTACATTTGCCTTTCACTCAATGTTCGAACTAAATTATTCAGTAACCAATAGTAACGTTACATAATATCAATTACTGTAGATCGGAAGTATTAGCAAGATTTGTCATACTTGAAACAAAATAGAGTAAGAAAAAGGACTGAAAATATGCGATTTCCGTGTCACTAAACCATTCTTGAATAGGCGACATCATCGGCTTTCTTCTGCTTAGCGATCACATATACGGGATCGCGAACGATGACGAGAATGGTTTTAACGACGAAGAAGACGAAGACGATTGCGAAGAGCGTAGAGGCTAAGACGGCCTGTGGGCTGGTAGGTTTATCAATGTTGTTGACTAGGATACCACCTAAAGCCCACATTGCTGTAGGGTAGACGATGAGAATGTATCGAAAGTAGCGATCGTAGACGAAACAATCCAAGATAAAATAGGTGATGAGCTGAGAAGCCAGGAAGCCTAAACATACATAGACGGTTGTTTCTCTGTAAAATGAAAGATTAAGATTCATCAATCACCTCAAATTGGTGTAATACAATATAAAAATGGTCATGTGCACTACGTATACAAGTCATGGTAAATCCACCCAGTGGCGTACGCAGGATATTTTTCAAGAGGGGGGTTTAACCTTTTGTGGTCATCCATTAGGATTTTTTCTTCTTTTAATTAAAGGGGGGTTCCCCAAAAACATACACATAACAAAAAGCTGAAGGGGGGTAACCCCATCCCCCTCCCCCTGTGTACGCGCCTGAATCCACCTGCCTCTGGTAATTTTGGCACATGGCTTGCATCGTAAGATAAAATGGCATAATGACATGAAGCGCTTTCCACTATAGACTTTATTAGGTGCAATGTATATGTCAAATAATATTTTGTCATTGACCACATAATGCATTATTGTATTATTATTATATAAATACTCTGTTGTGATACGTAGACGGCATAACGTTAAATACTTAAAACGTTAGCCGAGACTTTCATGCTGCAATTTGTATGTATAGTGTTGTTGAAAACAGTGTAAAATATTGTTTCTATCAAAAATAAAAAAACCCAGAAACAATTTCGTTATTTCCAATTAAAGTTCCATACTGTCAGAACAAAAAAATATTATTTCACTTCTTTCAAACATATTCTTGGAGAGACAAACATAATAAAATGAAGGGGTTGAATATTAGTATGCTGATTCTACTTACTGATCCACTCCAAACACGTATATAAGTATTGTAGAGATACCGATTTTAGAAGCGACAGTAACCCATGTAGCCCAAATAGCTAGTACGTTGTGAATCAGGATGCGGTTCAACCACAAGTCCAATCTAAGTAAATCAAAAGATGGTTATAAAGTTATCATATTTCATTCGAATTTCATATTAATAATGAGGAATTGTTATACCCAGGGTAGCAACATCAGTATCAATACTTGGCTTCTTGCGGACCCTGCATTACCCTAGCAATGTCAGATACCCATTCCATTAACACACCTGGATCGAGAGGGGCAAATGTGGGTAAAACAACTTTTCAGTGCCGAGCAAGGATCGATTGACAGTATACTACGGTGCTCCCACAATGATTTCTCTTCTGTAATGTTTGTTTGATAACTGTATTACCTGACTGCTAAGTAAGTGAGAAACCAGGAGATCGACGGCTTTACGTCTTCTCCGAGGGGCTTGGGAACGAGGATTCGTGCTGTACCAAAGGGCACGAGAGCATCGATTTGGTTTCGAACACGGGACCTCTAGGTTACGAGACCACTGCTCTGCCACTGAGCCATCGCGCCTCTAATCCAAATTTCTACATCACAAATACTAAATTGGTAGATGATCAAAACAAAATTATAAATCACACTTACTTTCCGTATTCCTTGAAGACAAAGAGATACTGGTAGACCCTAGCAGCGGATATACTAATAGCAACATACAGGCAGATGTTTTGCAATAAGAATGCGATTTGACTCAAGATCATCACTTCTCGATCAGAACAGAACAGCCAGGTAACGTTGAAAGTGAATTCGAGCATGATTGAAACCAAAAATGCTGGACTGGTAGTAGGAGGGTTAAGATAGACAGGTCCCTTGGCATTGGTTCTGAACAGGGTGGTGATGACGTAGATGATCCAGGTCCCTGTTCCTGAATAGATGACACCCCAAATACCGAAGGTGTACCCTGCAGGGGCGATAGGTGACTGGAACTCGCGCGACCGGTTTCCGGGCGTGGAGCGAAAGAGACCTGTATTTTGTCAATAACAATTAAAAATCATTCAATAGGAAGTATATTACCAGAATGGTTCGGATAACATTAGCAGACATTTTTCTTTTAATATTTTGTTCTAAGAAAAGGAACCATAATGCGTACGGGCACGAATTGGCAAGGGGGGGTGGCTGAAATATAAACTTTTCTGATCTCGGGGGCAGCAGCAGCCCCAGTTTTCAACCTCTAAAAAATTGTTGACCTTCTCGTCACAAATTTGTGAAGTACCCCTGCTGCAGCCGAGGTACAATAGCAATCAAGCATGCAACGATTGTCTTTTTCCTACCGCCGGGTCTCCCGTTCTTTCACCTGCGTGAATGTCTTGTAAAAAGGAAGGACGTGTCGTGAGAGAGTCATTCAAACCCCGGTAGACCAACCTTTTGATCCATACTGACTTATCCCCGCGAAACCACGATACCAGCTTGCATTTTAGTTCACCCCCTTTATTAAACTTCTTGAGCAATAATGAAGAGCCTTCTATAAATGGTAAAAATTGACAGTAATGGCATCGCTGCAAACCTTACCCAAAGAGAACTCAGAGTCTGGTCCTACCCCTGCCTGCCAGTTGAAGAAGAGCATCAAGAGGTATCCAGTGGTTACCAGGAGGGTCAGTGGAGGTACAACATCCATCTTGGTACACTGTATTGCTTAATCACTGGAGCAGAAAAATATAAGTATTAACACGGCAAATCGTAATAGGATAAGAACCTTTATTTATGCGAAACTGCAAAGGCACTGTAATGTCTTTAAATCTATACAAGTTCTACTTTTCTCTTGTACAACACTTTAATTATTAAGTAAAGTTATATTATTGCACTGAAAGAAAACAATATTTCAGAAGGACTATATAATTCAACAACTAGCATTGAAAATCATCTCTGATGGGCTCAAGTGGGCTCTTGATGAGAATGATCGTCCAGGATGAAATGAAATAGGCATTGTACAAACCCAGTCAGGAGAAGGAGAAAGAGGAGAAGGAGGGGAGAGGGAGGAGAAAGAGGAGGGAGGTGGAGGAGGAGGAATAAGAGGAGGGGAGGATGATGGATGCCAATGTTGAGAGACAAAGTTATTTTGAGATATCATACTTACACAAACTGAAATATCAAGCAGTACACGTCACAATCCTTGATGAAGCGCCTAATAACATTCACGGTCAGAAGCACCTCCTTGAGATTACACAAATGAAGACTGCTAATTCTCTACTTATATAATGACTCTGCCATACTAGCTCGTAGTTTGCGTTTGAAGTTTGTTTTACGACTTTGCCATTTATCTGAGTAACAGATAAGATAATGAATTCGATCTATACAAAGGGAGGATTAAGGTTTATTGAAACACGACAAGTACCGAGTTGTCTTTCCTCTCACGTGATGTAATTAGACCATCATTGCTATCAAATGACTCAGCTTGCGAATCTTGTAATCTTTCACATTAATTCAAGCATCTAATTCTTTTTTTTGGGTATATTTACAACTGTTGTTTTTTTTAATAAAAATAAAACATAACTTTACATGGCATAAAAGTGGTATAGCTTGAGACGTGTATAATTATGGAGCCTTTGAAGATTTAGCAAAGTTTGGAATCTTAGAGCCATTCTTGTTTGATCTCATACTTACTGACTTCAGACCTGAGTCCAGAGAAACCAGATGGGCAATCGCAGGTGTATAAATTGAAGCCATTGGGACATATACCACCATTATCACAAGGCCCGCTAGCACACTCGTTAAAATCCGTTCGGGGGTGAATAGCGAAATGGTTTCATCAAAAATCTATTGAACAACTGTATCCATTCTAACAACTAAATAATGACGAAGATAAATTAAGCACATTATAATAATTTCAGAATTAAAACTATAAATCTGTCAGCGTTAAGTTTGATAATAGGTTAAAATATTAGCAAACGGCCTTTTTTTATTATGATATATTAAAGGGGAATGACATCGACGAAATCAGTTTAGCACATCAAATTAGACAATATTCAGAGGTATATTGAGTAACGTGCTACAAAGGTACAGTGAAATATAATTAGATCTACTTAAGTTGGTGCTGTCTGAATCTAAATGAACCCATTCATATTCCATCTGATGTCGTTGATGAAGAAATAATCAAAATTACAGTCAATTATTACAAAACTAAGATGTGCGGTACATCATTTAAAATATGTTAAACAAATTTTGGCAAAATTTACCCTTTCTCTTTACCGCCGTCTTACTTTTTTCAATTTTACTTTTCTTCATCCCGAATCTCTTTTATCTGTTTCTAGTCCGTTCATTGCCTACTCCCTAGAGTGACTACATTACAAGATAATTTGTGCTGGCCTAATACCAAAATTACTAATATATTTGTCTTCTATGTGTTTAAGAGGAGATTCTTTTCATAACTGGCCTGTTCTTCTCAGCATGTCTGGCAGCTCCTCCCTGCTGGTGATGTTAAAGTTGTATCATCTGCATACCTGAGATTGTGCCTTCTCTGTCCTCCAATTTTCACTCCACCTTCAAAACCTTCAGCCACAGTTAGATAATACTAATAGACAGTAATCGAAGAGATTGTAATGACTTTATTTTGGATGGAGAAAAAAACTGATGAAGTCATGGCTTTCATGTAACTGGGCCCCGTCTTACAAAGAGTTGCGATTGATCCAAATCCTCCAATCAATCGCAAGTTTTTAGTCTCCGATCTTGTATGAACATTGTTACGATTAATATCAATCGCAAATAAGTTGCGATTGATATCAACTCTTTGTCATACAGGGCCCTGGAACCATCTGTTAGTGCTAAAGGATGAAGTGAGAAAGAAATCAAAAGGAGATTATCAATTGCAAGGAATACAACTCAGAAATGGCGAATATCAGGAGAAATCGACGAATATCTGGAGAAGCTGGGGAAATAATAGTATACAGTTAAAGATAGCATTGATATTCCCTTTGCTAAGAACGGACGTGAGACATGGGCCATGACTAGAAGTAGATGCGTTTGAAATGTGGGTGTATCGGCGAATAATGAGGGTTGCGTGGACAGACAGAAGAACAAACGGATGGGTGCTGGGCAAGCTGGGTACAGATATGTTACACCTAAAGAGTTTTGCCAGAAGGAAACTGCAGTTTGTTGGCTATGTAGAAAGGAGAGATGGTCTTGGAAAGTCCCTTATAACAGGAACAGTGGAAACCAGGCGAAGAAGAGGCAGACCTGCTATTTCCTGGTTGAAAAACATATACATATGGGCAGGGAAAAAGCTGTCAGAGGCAACCAAAGCAAAATCAGACAGAGAAGGATGGGATAAACTTGTAATGGCCACAGCAGCGCAGCTTGCACCACCTGACTGAAAGAAGAATCACCAAAATGTATTATCAATCTTTTTATAAAGAAATTGGTGCATTTCTGACATGAAATACTACATGAAATTGTCGATACACGGAATAGCCAAGCATGAGAGAAACTCCAAAGAGAGATTATTACTTACCTATTCCACAAGTAGTTCCATTCCACCCTGGTGCACATTCACATTCATAGCCATCGATCATATCAAGACAAGTCGCTCCATTAAAGCATGGCCCGCTGAAACATTCATCGATGTCTGTGTGATGATATATGCAAAATGATGCGTTATTTTATATTTTTTGCACAAGTGTGCCCAGAGAACTTATTTTCAAGTCAAATTTTGCACCTTACAAATCTTATTGTTACTATTATTATCATAGTTATAATTTCTATGATCATTATTGTTATCATTATTATCATTATTATTATCATTATCATTATTTGTATCTGAAACTGCTGCAATATGCAGATGACACTTTATTTTATGTATCTGATATAAATTCTTTCGAATATATTTTAAACGAATTAGAGTTTGTTGGGGGAAGTCGCAGGACAGAAGTTAAATAGAGAAAAGACTATTTTGATTTGGATTTGAAAGTCATGTCAACGATAGTCGTTATCTTATTTCGATTTACAATGGACAGATGAGTCAGAAAAATATTTACGACATCATATCGCACCTGATTTGCAGTGTGCTTAAAATATCGATCGGCAAAATAAATTAGAGAAAATGCAAAAAACAGCTGGATGACTGGAGAAAATAACCTGACTTTGTTTGGTAGATTGGCTATTATCAAATCACAAAATATTTTTAGTATATAATAACTTACTGCTTTCACAGTGTGTTCCTGCGAATCCATCCAAACAGCCGCAGAGATATCCATTGACTTGATCAATACACATACCATTGTTCTGACATGGGCTGCTACCGCATCCGTCAATATCTGTCATAATCGACCAGAGTTTTAATAGTAATATTAGCATGAGTGTGAATCGGGTAAACGTGACAAGGGTTGTAATATCCTGCTACCTCTCATGGTTACTAATTTAGATATATACACTGTCGTTATTTTGACAATGATTTATTCCTACTAGTAAGCAAATAATTACCGTTGGTGAAGGTGATGGAACAAACTATCAGCTAGCAAACGGTGTACTATACGTACAGTGCATGCAGTATGGTGGTGTGACCAAAGACGTTTAAATATAATGACCATATAGTTCGCGCGTGGCCAAAGTTCGCGTACTATATACAGTGCGTCCCAGAAAAAACGAAACCGAGAAGTATCGATGTTCTTTCATAACTTAATCACAACTATAATTAATGAATGATACATATTTGGAAAGCTTAGAGTCTCTTCTTTCATGTGATGCTACTCAGATAATGCATATTTCACGCATGAGTGATTAAAAGCAATTTGAAGGAAGGAAACCAAAAAGACATTTGGCGGGCGGTATCTGCATTTCAAAGAAAAATTCACATTTCTAGAAAGTTGAGTTTCTGCCCTTTCATATGACACCTCAATCAGGAACAATGAGCGAGGAATGACAAAGTTCTGTTTAAATATGCATCACGTGAGTAGCATCAACTAAAAGAGGAGACTCTAAGCTTTCTAAATATATATCATTCATTAATTATGGTTGTGATTAAGTTATGATAAAACATCGATACTTCTCGGTTTCGTTTTTTCTGGGACGCACTGTATAACACTAAAAAAAAGCGCTTTAAGAGGAGAGCAATACGCAGCGTATACAATTAAAGTGCGTTGCAGTGTGTAGATAGGACTTCTATCTTCAGTGAAAGTGCGTTGACAACGTAACAACGACAACAAAATTAATGACTAACTTCATTCCTTTCGTAAATGAAATGAACTCGGGGGCTTTCAGAATTTACATCGAATGATAAATCAAATTGACATGAAGCTATCAAAATTATGGGAGACTTCCGATTTGAAGTTCTAGATGCTAACGAACCAATGTCGTACTCGAGTGAACCAACGCAGTGAATGGCTATTGGACCTGTGATATCCGTTTGCAAGATTTATCTTTTACATCAAGAGATAACAATGATAGGTTTTGATACATTATAGAATTTTTTCAAACAAATCTTTTAAAGATCATTGCTGCAGAATGTACAAAATGGTTTATAATCCCTTTTGATAAAGCTAGGAAGAAGACCATACCTTGATCGCAATTGATACCTGCCCATCCGGGCGGACAAAGACACCTGTATCCATTCACTTGATCGACACAGGTGGCAGAGTTTAAACAAGGCGCACTACTGCATTCCCCGATTTCTGAAGAAAAAAACACAGGTAGAAAAATTCGTTTATTAAAATGAATGTTTAAATAAAAAATGAAATATTAATAAAACTTTGGAATGAAAATGAGATTTTATCAATGAAAATGAGATTTTATCAATGAAAATGAGATTTTATCAATGAAAAGGCCAATCTTGAATGTATAAAACCTATATTGCATAGTTTAGATTTCACTTATACTTTTGAGGATGATAATCACATAATACTTTTAATCTTTATGATAATAACAACCACATACTGATTTAAAGAAGAAACTTAAATAATCCAACTTTCAGATTATTTAGAATGATCTCTAATGGCTGATTGGATGATTAGCCTTGTCATATGGCGCTGTAAACTGCGGTGTTAATGTTTGTTTGTATATACATATATCATGACGTGAGTGAAATATACTTCATATTTCTGTTTCCTAGAGCACAGAACTAAGTGAATACGCGTAAGACCTTTGTTGTGCAAAGTTGCTATTCATTTGCAAGTAGTAAAATAACAGTCGCATTATACCGCTTCATATCTGATAGAGTACAAGTCTACTCCAAAAAAATCTTACTTTCCATAGAAACAAAGAAATCAGACATACTAATCAAAAAAGTTTGAGCAAAATCGGATATCTAATAAGAAAGTTATGCATTTTTGAAAAAGTATGTAAAACTATAGAACAAGTGAAATCACTACACAAATTTCCAATTTGGTTATCAGTTGGTGACGTCATATCCTCACTATATATCAATTGCTTTATATTGCTAGATAGGGTTAAACAAGACTACACACCTGTTTGGCAGCGTTCTCCCGTGAAACCAAGTAGGCATGCGCACTCGAATTCATCTATCAGATTAGTACAGGTCCCTCCATTAGTACAGGGATTGCTATAACACTCGTTGATTTCTGAAAAGACAGGAAATGTGCTTGTCAAAATCAATACAAAAATCGAGTGTATATCTGATCATAGCATTAACTCTTGTTTCAAAGTCATAAAATGACATGACAAAGACTAGGACACAGAATATAATATGATAGAAATATGATCATTTAGTTGGCCATGTCATGGAATGTCCCCTTTTTACAAAATTAGTGTACATTTATATTCTAATATTGTGTACTCCACATATTTCTTATGTTACATGTGTAAGAAATGGTTTATAACTTAAGTTTCTTTGATAGATTGGTGAAACATAACATCATATGAGCGGCAGCGAACCAATTTGATTGGCATATTCGAGACTCTCCTTACAGAGACTGCCGGTGTGATCAGCCAAAAATTGTTAATACTTAAAATGACTATTGTTCACAATTGCACAATATATATGGAAGTGTTAAAACGACAATACTGAGCGTCAAACAGAGAAAAACAGAAAAACGACAAGAGTCTTTCATGGTATTGGCATCTGCACACACTGAGCTCTTCTATAATATCTCACATAATACAATCATTCTAAGCCAACTCCTTACATTAACAGAATTATTTTGCGGAGAATGTTTACCTGTTTCACAGTTATATCCCTGGTAACCTGCATTGCATTCACATGTATAATGATTCCTTTCATTTACACATGTTCCGTTGTTCTGGCATGGGGAAGACGAACATTCATCAATATCTGAAAATGATAGGAAAGAAAAAACATTATCAATCCGATTTGACAAACTTGGTCAAAGTGATGATCAAATAAAAGGCTATTCGATCACCTTTCTGCATCGTATTTGTTTAGGCATGCACAACATCCATTATTAAACAATAATTTACAGAGATAAATGTGTTTTCTAAATCATTCTCGATATCGTTGGAAGTCTAACCACATTATATGACGTAATGAAACTTTATTTCAGTTCAGTTCACTTTTTTAATTCAATTCCATCGTGAAACTCTTTGTAAATACATAAAATAAAAGGCATGAAATTTCATATACATGTATAAGCAAAATGCACTGTAGCCAAACAATGCAATTTCGATTTCGTAGTAAAATGCGCCTGAAAATATTTTGTTGAAAGAGAACGTCTACTAACCTGTTTCACACATGATTCCGGTAAATCCAGGGGCGCATAAACATTCCCAGGCACCTAGGTTATTATTACAGTCTGCTCCATTCAAACATGGGTCGCTTTCACATTCGTTGATTTCTAGCAATGAAAATAAGAATAAATATACCAGAAATGAAAAAAATTGTGAGAATGGTATAACACATGAAGAGTTTAAAGTATTTATGGGATGCATTAGGCTAAGTCCATGTATGCAAACTGTAAATATATTCATTAATTACGTAAAGAATTTCATTTTGCGTTTGCTGGTCAGATATCAAAATCGATACACCGTCAGACTTAATTCGTGAACAAAACAACGGCAAAGGAATGCTTTAGTATATATTAAGTAGTAATGCACATTCAATCTAACTAGAAAATTTCTTTGAGGAAAGTCAAAAGCAAAGCAGTTTCAAGAGTAGTCGAAGGAAGAGAGATAGAGAGAGAGAGAGAGAGAGAGAGAGAGAGATGAGGGGGGGGGGGGACAAACAGACAGCAATAGTTCCGATGAAAACGTATGTACTGTAGTACAACATACGTTTTCGGTGATGTTCTTGGTTTAATACCTCTTTGTAAGAATGCAACATTTCGTAGCAGCTCGTAGGTAAAAATGACCAAAGGATTAGAACAAGAAGAAAGTGCTTTAAACAATTGAAAATTACTTAATCACAGAAACAAACAAACAAAAATGATAATATACAAATATATCGTGTGCTCATGCTCATATAACACATTGTGGATACTCCACGTGGCACCTTTTAAGCCAATTGGATATTCGCTGACAAACACCCTACCTTATGTCACCATACAATGTTACATCACAAGTTAAAATATCGTAGGCGAACATACCAGTTTGACACATGATTCCTCCGTATCCATTCCTACAATCACAGGTAAACCCATCGATTTCATTATTACA
Source organism: Strongylocentrotus purpuratus (assembly GCF_000002235.5). Classification (NCBI taxonomy): domain Eukaryota; kingdom Metazoa; phylum Echinodermata; class Echinoidea; order Camarodonta; family Strongylocentrotidae; genus Strongylocentrotus; species Strongylocentrotus purpuratus. The sequence continues at coordinate 36,606,146 of NW_022145599.1, forward strand.
TGTTCCCCCGTTCTGACAAGGGGCGCTGTTACATTCGTTGATATCTGCGTAAAAAAGATAATCAAATAATACTTGTATATAATGTAGCATTACAAGAGTCAACATAAAGAATTATTACCTCTAATAAACGTATATCAATCTCTGACAAAACATATGTATTTTCGCAATTAATACAAAAAGTGGTGTAAATAACCGTCGTACTCGTGAAATGTGTCATTGGGAGGATACTGGTAAAGGCGGGGGTACTAATATTGTGGAGCAACAGGAGTGTTCCAAGTCTGACAGACGTGAGCACTGTACTAGAACCCACTATTGTTATCATTATTATTACAAGAAACATCAACAACATTATCTTGTATAATAATATAGCACCAAGGGTTCACAACTACTTAATGAATAATTGTATTTTTCCTCTATTAAGTTAAGGTTATAATTCATCATCACTAAATACAATCCAATAATGAAATATACAAATCTTATGAGGCAGACTTTGTCATGGATTGATATAATTATGTATAATGCACATCAACAGCAAACATATGAGCAATCATTGAAGTCCTGTGCTTCATTAGGAAACTTGATACTTCGTAAATAAAACATCTTCCTCTGGATAATTAAGGTATGATAATGATATAATCGTAATTAGTTTGAAATAGTTATATACACTTATATAACTCTCATCGATCACAAACAAACTATAATTGTATCGGTCCTCGTATTGTCATTTCAAAGAGCTAAATGTCTTTATGTTGCGATAAATGTTTATTCTTTGTCCATCTTTAACAAAATCCACTCACCGTTTTCACACATCTCTCCATCGTAACCTGCCGGACAGCTACAGACGAATTCATTCTCTTGGTTTGAACATGGTGCACTATTCTGACATGGATTGGACTCGCATTCATTGATATCTGTTATATGAATAAAACACGGCATTCAAAATAATCATTTTTCCTTCAATTAATACAAAATGTGGGCGTAGATGTGCGTTACATGATCTAAAATCTGTTGAATTTTTTTCTCGAATCTTCATCCTTTTCTCTTTACCTCTGTTTTACTTTTATAAAAGTATGTTGTCGTAATTCCACTTTAAGACATATCATTCATGAACATTTTTCTGTGATGATATATTACACACTACTTGGTCCTATCTAGATGAAAGGTTAATGTGGCTTGTCATTTCTTTGCAATGTTTTTTTCTGATATGGCACTAAAATAAATTTATAACCGAAGACATGTCCTGTCTCAATTTCACTATAAACATTCACAGATACAGATACATAAGGAATCAATAATTATCTTCCTTCCCAACTTAAAAAATGGCCTACTCTTTTGTGGAACTGAATCTTAGTAAGGGTAAGGGCGTCACCTGTTTCACAGACTGTCCCAGTGTAGCCTGAAGCACATGAACAGATGTATCCATTCACCAAATCTCCGCAGTTTCCTCCATTTTGGCATGGCAAGCTATTACATTCATTGATATCTACAAACACAATGGAACAAAACAAAGTGGGTTAGCAATAATTTTGATTTCTCTGCAAGTGACAATATGCATCAAACATCATAATGAATGTAAAATATATCCTACACTATGAAAAACGAAGTGTTAACCGATCAACTGTATAACGGTTGAATCCGGCATGTTACAAGTATTAATTTACCATTTTGAAAGTATTGTCACTCCTCTGCCCTTTTCAAATATCAACTTAATATTTGAGGTTATTAATTGTACCTGCACACTGTGTGACCATACAAATGATTGGGATCACTTTTAAAGTTTTGACAATAGAATGCCTTTGACGATGTGACACAATGTAATAAAGCTTTTTTTTTTTATTGTTGTTTGGGACACATTGTTTTTTCAAGGAGGGTATATACAGTAAATAAGGATACCATCATCATCACTGTTATGGTTTGAAACCCAAACCAAGAAATTGCTCTTTTAAATAAAATGTATTTCTACTTACTTTGCTGGCAGTTATCGCCAGTCCATCCCGACGTGCATGCGCACTGATAGGCAGCCACTAAATCGTCACAGATTCCTCCATTATCACAAGGGTTGCTAACACATTCATTGATATCTGTGGTGAAAGACAAAGTAACATTATTGGTATCATGTACGAGCAAGAGATTTTACAATCATAATTTAAAGAAAAAACAATTAATGACAATTATTTAATTCATGGGTGGCACCAAGAGTTTTAGAATGGGCATATCGAATAAAATGGCTTGGCAACAGGGAATTTTTTTTGGTTGAAAATTCAAATTTGCTGAAAACACTTTATAAAACTTTTAATAAGCAAGGACAAATTTCTCAATTGATATGAATCAGCACTACAAAAGACAGATATAAACCTTTCAAACTGAGATCTACAGTTTCTAAGACATTAGTCAACATTCCACGTAACTTACTTTCTCCGCATGTGACTCCAGTATAGCCGCCCAAACAGACACAGCTGAAGCGAGCAATCATGTCCACACAGTCACCAAACAAACACGGGTTACTCGCACATTCATCGATCTCTGTATGAATGAAGGAAAAACGATTGTTACCGACACAGGCATTACTTTTGATATAAACATGTTAGATGATGAAGACCAATTGAAAAGAAAACAAGCGAGAATAATTGAAAATAATAAAATTATGACATAATCCTATTAGGTTATTAGGAGTATGTCAATTTGGAGTTGGTAATATAATCTGCAAAATGTTGTGAAGATAAGCTACTCAAATATCATTTTATGCAATAAATTATATCACCACTATCCACCATCCTCTTCTTTCTCCACCTTCTTCCTCTCTCTCTCCCTCTCTCTCTCTCTCTTTCTCTGTCATCAATTCTCTGTTAATGTGTATCTCTATTAAGAACATGGAAACAAACTTTAGATGAATTAATCTACAGATAAACTTTCTTTGTAATATTTATATAATTTTATAAAACACTAGTAAGGTATCTTACCAAATGATACAAAGGTAGATAAGTACATATACAACATAGTGGCGAATAACTTATAGGAGAGATATATTAGCATCAAATATATCATTTCTAGATAATGAATCAAATAGGTAGTAAAGCTGATACAAAATGTCCAGATGACAAAAAGGAAGAGTTCAGAGTGAAAATGGTAAGGATGACATCAGAGATTTAAAAGATCTTGGATTCAAGAATAATAAAAGGTACACCATTTTGGCATTGTGGTCCTTGGAATCCAAGCAAACAGGTGCAGATATACCCGTTGATCTGATCAGTGCATACTCCGGAATTCTGACATGGTAGGCTTAGACACTCGTTTATTTCTGCGAACAGTCGATTGATAAGAGACAAATGAAGAGCTTGATTCCAAAAGGAGCTAAATCCATATTTTATCAAAATGGAGTTATTTGTCTTAAAATAATGATTTCCTACATGGGAACAAAATGCACTTTATCACATTCGAAAATTTCACTAGGAAGTATAAAAAAAAAATTAGGTACAATATCATGTTTCATTCCAAAAGGAGCTAAATCCAAATCGGTTTCATTCCAAAAGGAGCTAAATCCACTTTGAGTAAATGACCTTTTTTATTTCTCCACTTTCCCTTTAGCAATGTACCTTCACATTGTTATATATGTTAAAGGTGTCGCCCTGACCCAATAATATATGATAAGAAAAAAAAATACCAGTTATTTCTGATTTTTACTAAATTTTTAGATTTTGTGGATTCAGCTCCTTTTGGAATGAAACATGGATATAGCTCCTTTTGGAATGAAACGGATTTAGCTCCTTTTGGAATGAAAATGTGATAAGTTGTTTACTTTCTTTTTAAAAGGTTTTTTTAGTTGTGATTTCACTATTATTATTTAAAAGGAAAGGTTTGCTACTAAATTTGAATACATTTCAGTGACTTTATTGAGAAAATATGAAATTTTCCAGGTACAATATCATGTTTCATTCCAAAAGGAGCTAAATCCACGAAAACAAAAATTCTAAAAATTTAGTAAAAATCAGGAAACACTGGTAGATTTTTTTCTTATCATATATTATTGGTCCAGGGTGACACCTTTAAAATATATAACAACATTAAGGTCCATGGCTAAAGGGAAAGTGGAGAAATAAAAAAGGCGATTTACTCAGAAGTACCCAAATTGGATTTAGCTCCTTTTGGAAAGAAACTCTTCAAATAGATATTATAATAACAAAACAATAATGAAAAGTAACGCTTGGCGCGACAGGGATTCTACTATTCCTATTTCATATCTTTCTACCTATTCAGATTCCAGATGGAGTGGTCGACGAGACCAGTGGATCACCGAAGTCTTTTGGGTCTCGTACGTGCACATTTGCCGTTATCATAAAACCATCAGAAATTTGGAAAATTACCATGGGAACATATTCAGTAACATAACTGGTAAGTAGACTGCTATTGGTACTCATGCATACGATTATAATGGAATAAAGGAAACTTAAATACCGCACATGCATCAAAATCTACAAAATCTAAATTATTAATGATTTTAAACATCTGACAAGTACAAAATTTATTGTTGTTTGCTGAAGCTAACATATTTAAATCTGCTTGTATTTAGCAAGATCGATGTTACTGTTTGCATACTTCGGGGTCTAGTTGGTTTTACGTTTTATATAATTTTAATATCATAACAAAGAGATGTCAGGTACTGTATTTAAAGTGCATGGATACAGAAGTTTCTATTTTTAATAACATATCAGTTACATGAATGTTCCGTCTGTTGTCTGTATCACTGTAGCGCACCCATCAGACTGAGTATTGTTTTTTCAAAATCTGAAATCCTTTCAAAACCACTTGTCTTGGCCCGTGAGTTAGTAGCACAGCATTAGTTTCTCAATTGAAAGTGAAAAGAGATCTTACCTTATAAGAGTGAGGGATATTGCTGCATCCCGGAAGTCGTATTGCTGATTTCACCATCGGGTATTCGTTGGTATCAGACATCAAGTCAGATATCTTCAAGTCGATATGACAACAGTATGTCGCTCACCGTCGACCGACATAACTAATTGCGGAAGCGCAGCGCAATTCTTGCACTAAAATTGAACATCTTACCTACAATATCCTTTCAAAATACACATTTCACATGATCTTTCCGCACATAATAAGTTAGGTTTCATGAACGCTTGAGTGATTCTCCGTTTCAACAAGTAAATGATCAAGAAATCATTGAATTTTATGGGCTAGATGTAAGTTATTCATACCTATTTCACAGTGTGTTCCCTCGTAGCCATTCTGACAATCACAAGTATATCCATTGACGCCATCAACACATAGACCACTATTCTGGCATGGGTTGCTGATGCATTCGTTGATATCTAAAAACAAAAACAAAGAATTAAACAACAACAATACAAATCATTTAAGAATACCACATAATATGCATTACCGACTCTTCACCCTGCGTCTTCTGTTGAAATAATTGATTCTAACTTATATAGATAAGTATGGATAATAGTTCAATTTACTGTCAAATTTGAAAGTGACTTATTGTCTTTAGTACTTGAAAGAAATGCTTTAATAAGAGATCAAGGAGACATTTATCATATTAGTTTGACCTTAATGATCAAAATTGTGTGTCACAATGCGTACATGAATTTGCAATACTGTGCTATCGCATTTTCAAAAACACCTCACCCACTACAAATTCATGATTCATACTAAAGTGTTTCTTACTTCAGATATAGGATGAATATTTCATTGCTTAAAAACCCTGTTATGAACAGATTTTCATAAAATGTTGATAACAAATACTTACTCTGATCACAGTTTGTGCCCGTCCACCCAGCCTGACACGTACACGTATATCTATTACGACCGTTGGCACACTGTATAGCATTGGCACATGGGTTACTATCGCATTCGTTTACATCTGATGAAAGAAATAGAAAAAATATGGCATTAATTACTAAGATATTAGTCTTTTCAGATGCAGTAAAAAGCTCGTTCATCAATGTATCATTGCAATAATCTTAGGTATATTTATCAGACATCAAAGAATCAATCCATATAATTAACATCTTTTAATAAAACTGTTGTTAAAAGTTTTCCAGCCAATTCACAAATGCTGATGTCCATAAAATGTGTCAGCTTTTTTAGGAACATCATCTCATGAATGTGTTTCTGCTCTACTGAGTAAATTTTGACATTCTTAATCGTCTTTGTTATATGAAGGTTAGTTTAAATTTACAGTTGACAATTTTACGATATTTATCCCCGAGTATGGAGGGATAATGTATACTTACCTTCAGTACAGACGACACCGGTCCAGCCAGAAGTGCATACACATGTAAACATGTCTAATCCATTTATACAGCCACCTCCATTGAAACATGGCGATTGTCCACATTCATCATAATCTGAGCAAAGAAAACAAAATCAATATTTATGGGAGAATACAACTTTTTGTCTTTCACTCCCTTGGAACCATAATGCTCATAAATTGTAGATGTACATTTCCCAAGCTTTAGCCGAGCTACCTTGAAAATGTGCCAAAGCATTCGAGGAATTTCATCCCGCCGGGTACCCATTTACCATTAAATGAGGAGAGGGGTCGAGTCAAGGAGAAGTGGTGGAAAGGAGAGCCATCATGGCGCGAAAGTTAGTTACCCCTCGTAAGAGGGAAAGTGGTGAATTTCATAAATGATGATGCTCATGCTGATTTGCACGTTTTCTTGGTACATCTTACAGAATACGGATAATATCTTTGACTCTATTGGCTTACCTAGGTCACAATTAATACCATGCCAGCCAGAATCACAGTCACAGCTATAGCGGTTGATTCCGTCCACACAATCACCGTTCACACAAGGCGAGCTTGCACACTCATTGATATCTGTAAACGAAAAATACATTAAAAATGTATAAGATTCGAAGGAATATATTATATACGGTAGATCTTTTGTTACTTGAAACCTTTTGTCTAAACTTGTATCTGTATTTAAAGTTATGAATATTGTAATTGCTGGTATTCTGATGGAGATTTCTTAAAAGCTATATGCATCGAAGAGGTAACTTTGGTAGCACTGATCCTTACTTTGATCGCAGATAGTTCCTGTCCATCCCGAGCTGCACACACAGATGAATCCATTGACAGCATCCTGGCAAACACCTAGGTTCAGACAGGGCTGACTGGCACACACTATGAACATGACTGACAAAGAAAGCGGACAAAATATACAGTTCCTCAAGTAGACAAAGGAACATCCCTTCCCTGCTATTATGTACAAATGTGTAGAACAGGTTTCACATGCATTTTCACCTTTTTACATAATAGCAGTGAAGGGATGTTCCTTTATCTACCCGAGGAACTGTATATTTTGTCCGCTTTCTTTGTTCGTCATATTCATAGTGACATTCATTGATATCTGTAAAATAACATTACATTAAATAATCCATTATTAGATAGCTCGTATTGGTATGAATGTGTGATTGGTTCTATTATTTTCAAATTATATGCATGTAGATCAAAACCAAGTAGAATCTAGAACTAATAAAAAGTAATAAGATCTAATAAAACAGACATTTGCTGTTAGCTTGGTTTGGGTGTACAATATAACGTTATTTGGACCGCCTTGATCTTATTGTTTTTCTCAGCGCTGTACTCTTTGAGAAAACATAACCCTTTGGGAACATATAACTCCCCTCAGCATCCCAAAGAACGATACATTACACACCATACCAGTCAATATATGTATAACATCGATATTTGTCGCATGAATCTGTTATCGTTTCAGGGCATGAAATACGATAAATATGATCGCACCTGCTACAATACTTAACTTGGAATTGGTTCAATAGTGTTCAAAGAAATGGATATTACTCCCATAAACTGTAAATGCATACCATCTAAATAACAGAACATATGATTCATATTGAAGCTTGAGTGCTTTATAGCAATTTATGATATATTAAAGAGTATAAGATTTTGCAATAATCATGATTGGATTCATCAAAATTATCATCAATAAAAAAAGTACTTTATCTCAAGATTTCTTTTTTCATTAAAAAATACAAACCGTGTTGGTAGTATTTAATTACTCAGATTCTAAAGACAATGAATACCTTTTAGATTCATGAAAAGGGCATGGATATTGATAAACATTAAACAAAGTACATACGAATGCAGATATTTAACATAAACAAAGCATGAACATTCCTTTGTTTATGTAAGATAATATTTACCTGTCTCGCAATTAGAGCCTTCAAACCCAGATGCACATATGCAGTTATATCCATTAACAATGTCCTCGCATGTACCTCCGTTTCGACAAGGATTACTGGCACATTCATCAATATCTGTGAAAAGAATGATTAGAGTGAATTCGTCGCTCACTATTCGTCAAGTATAAATACAGTCAAACTGCTATAGCGACCAGGCATAGAAAGACTACCTGTCTATAAAGACCACATTTACATTGTAAATTGCGATAAGAGAGCACAAAGGATAATAGTTGAGACAGTAGAAAAGACGATAAAGTTCCAATCTCAATGTTATATTGAATGGTTATAATATCTACTGCATAAATTAGTATTTCAGTTAATACAAAGGGTTTTTAAGTGTGCTACATTGTGATATATGTCTGTACAATTATGATCTATTTATAACACTGTCTATTTTGATTATGAAATAAATGATTACATTATCACAGAATTTGTTAACATAGTACACTTGTACTTACTAAGGTGACAGAATTCACCAGTCCATCCAGGAGAACATGAGCATGAATACTGGTTGACCTGATCGTTACAAGGCGCTCCATTCACACACGGGTTACTGGCGCACTCATCAATCTCTGTAGGATTATCAATAACAAAAGGATAAATTAAAATCTGATTTATTTCATCAAATAAATGGCCGCTAGGTCTTATACCCCGGTCACACCAGGAGACTGACACCAGACCCCCAAAAAACAATTCTATTACCTTCAATGGCCAAGAATCGGCCGATATAGACTCGGTTTTGCGGTGTGACTATTAAGGTATCATGACACGCGTACCAAAGAAAACGGAACCAATTATTTTGTATTTCCCTTGTGATTGTAATGACAAAAAGCCCGAGTGTTTGTTTACTGCCGTGCCAAGATGCATAATAGAGCATTGATATCCCTGCTCCTTCTTTGGCTCCATGTTAGTATGGGGTAGTTGCTGAGAGAGATATTGAGTCGGATGTAAACATTGCCGGCAGTTACAAGATGGAACACAATATTCACTCTGAGAAGATTTACTAAACTGTATGAAGTTCCCAAAATCAGGCACAAATGAATATGGACTGACATGCCGTTTTCAAAACATTAATCCTCAATGATCATGTTTTTATTAATGAAATCCACGTACTTTTGAAACCAATCACTTTACTTAATGATTAGTAAGAATTGTATTAATAAAGCTCCTAATCTCTTCATGATAAAAGTTTGTTTTTGGATTGATTTTGTAAATAACATCTGGGACGCACTGTATAAATATGTACAAACACTCCCATATAATATTATTCCAATGTGGTTTATACTTTTTTCAAACTGTTTGACACAGTGTTATACATTTAGATGACAGATAAATCAGATGATAAAAAGTGCACGTAAAACAATGTGGGCGCACCAATTTGAACCAAAGACATGATTTGAACGCGTGTATATATATATTCACACTATTCTCGTAACAAGTGCCATTTATAGTATGACGTTTCAACCATTCGAAATTTCTGCGCCATTTCTTTCATTTTTAGTACGTTCTTTTTCACTCATTCAGATGCCCACAGGATCTGATTCTTTTGAAATTAAAAAGCATTTTCGTAAAAGACTGAAACATGATGTTCCCATAAGCTTCAAATGTTAACTATCACCATGGACACTACAATACGAAATCTAGAATTATTATCTTCCATCTAACTTACCCGTCTCACAACGTGTATTCGCGTATCCTGGCTGGCACACACATGTATAGCCGTTGACTTCATCAACACAATTTCCTCCATTGGCGCATGGCAGACTAGAACACTCATCAATATCTAGTGAGGAGAAAAGAAAACTCTTGTTAGTAAATTTGGATCAATTTAAATGAAATGCCATTTCAAAACTCATAGTTGCACTCAATTGTAGTAAATGGATAGTTTTATAATGATACTTTTTGTCACGTCATTTAACAAAGTCTTAGGTTGTTTGAAGCAATACAAAGCAGTGGTGACACAATTGTTATGGAAACTCACATTATATATCTTGGAAAGTGTAAGGACTGTGATTAATACATAATCAAGGTATTTTTGGTTAACACAGGTTGAATTTCATTTGACACAAAAGCTGTCAGGCCAATCGACTATCAATCCGTGAAAACTATCCCGGAAAACTACTTACATACGGGTACTCCGTTAAAAAACTGCCCTTCGGAAAACTACTCTCGAACAACAACATTCCTGATTCTTTCCGGCAATTTCCTATATAGAACTGAACCCTAGGACACATAAACTGTCGAATAACAATCCCCAGACAATTAATCTCATGACAACCTTCCCTAAAGGTTTGGATAATTGCCCGTCCGTCAAGTAATATTGGGCGGGATTATTGAGGGCTGTGATACCAACATTTCCTAGAAACGTGTCTCATACTATATAAGCCGATACTTATTTCTTACTGGTGTCGCAATTCGTTCCCATCCAACCAGCGTCACACGAGCAGACATATCCGTTGATCTGATCAGTGCATATCCCATTCAGACAGGGATCGCTGCTACACTCATCAAGATCTAGTAAGGTGTCAAATTGGTATACATCAGGGCATGTATGAATGGACTACTTCTAATACTTAACACAAAGCACCACAAAGTATCACATTTCATTAAAACACATATCTCTGCTCATATAGGGGCTACTGATAATAGCAAGAAATCAAAAGGTAATCAGTGACAATTAGTCAAAGCGTACATTGGTATAAGTCTTACTGCTCTTATTTAGCAAGGAAACACAATTAAGCTATTCAATCTAATTTAATCAAAAGTAATGTAATCTCCATTCATACAGGGGTTATTGATACTAATTAGCAATGAATCACATCTTCGATTTAGTCGAAACAAGCTACGTAATCTCCTTTTTATTGGCGTTTACAGCTCATACTTTATATAACCACAGAGTGTATTCAGCTAATGTTATGTGCAGTGTACTATATATATATATATATATATATATATATATTCCATTATTCACCAAATTATTATGTATTACATATTCATGAATATCTATAATATTCGTAACATGTATTTGTACAGAACTTACTCGTGGTACAGGTTGTTCCTGTCCAGCCAGCTGTACAAACACAATCAAATGTGAGCACGCCATCTACGCACCCTCCAGAGTTCCGACACGGAGAGGAAGCACATGCATCAAGATCTATATAAGAAACAAAAGAAAGCCATTCGTGAGGAAAGACGATTGATAAAAGACTATATTGTATGAAAATTAATTTAAACAAAATTAACCTCAATGACGAAATATAATCTAAAACCAACTACTACACAAAAGCTACTACATGTACTTTCCAAACATCAACCTAAAACAATTTCGATAGCCTTGTGCGTCACCCATAGAAAAGAACTAGCGCAACAACAACGTATTACATGATCCGAACATGGTTTATATGGTGCATAATTTTTATTATACTATATATTTATATTGCCCTTGAGTTGATTTTATCTGAAACAGTTGCGATTGTGTTCACAAAACAAATACCATAGATCAGACTTTGCATTTCCAGAAGACTGATTTTTTTTGTTACCTGCGATATATTCAACTTGAAATCCCTTTTCCTGGCTGTTGAAATCACTGCTGAAGATAATCCAAGCTTGTCTGTCGTCGATCAATTCTTCAAGTGGCAGTGAGAGGTTGTTCCCGGTTAACAGGACCTGACCCTCACCGTAGGCCGGTACAGCCCCGCCACCAATCTCTAAGAAATCCCTGTTTGTTTCGAGTTTGAACTCAGTCAGTCTGATCTGGATGTTCTGGGCGTTAGGGATTCGGATGAGATAGACGCATACCTCGTTGGATCCGTAGTTTAGAGGATAATTGGGAGATGAAAAGATCCCGGCTTGAGAGAAGTATCTACCTCCACATGATCCGTCCCAATCTAGATGGAGAGAAAAGGTTTAGATAACTTTATTCGAAACAACTACGTCATCATCGTCGTACGGTCATCATCACTTAGCGTGTGTTTTTCGGCCACGCTCGGTAGTCGTAGGACGTTTCATTTGACTTATTATGGACCTTCCCCACGCCTTCCATAGGCCGAATGTTCTTATATATTTTTCAAGTGTCTCTTTCCAGGTCTTGTGAAGGTCTACGACGGGATGTTGCGCCCACAATCTTGAAGCTCATTGCTCTCTGTGGTATAGCCAATGACTGTTCTCTCTTCTAACCACATGGCCATAGCATCTCAGTCTTCCCATCCTTAACCTAATCAAACGTTATTAACTTAGTACAAAATTTGAAAACTGGAACGATTACAGATCACATGAATGGTTCTCATTAACTTACACAACCAATACTAATTAAGTCACTGGATGTTATACAACATTAATTCGTAGTACTACAAAAAGATGAAGAAAAAAAACTTCATTTCATTCGCCTCCATAACAACAAGAAATGGAAGGCGAAATTAACAAGCGTTCAAATGCTAGCTAACGTACTGAAAAAAATGACAAAGTGAGAGAGATATTTTCAATCAAACTAACTATATAATACAAAACATTTGTCGCAAAAGAGAATACAATCTGAACGGCGATGCATTTGATAAGATTCAATTCGGAATATTTTCTCTATTCAGGTCTACTGATCATGGCAAAATTGCATCATTGTTTTGGAAAATATACACCTTTCAATTCTCGCTACCCTAAATAGGTACAAAAATCTCGAAATTCGCGAGACGAGGTAATTTTCACTCTCTCGGGTCGTCACTACAACTTCCGGTATAGAGTCCCATCCCAAGTCACGGCCTTCATCCACCCCCATTTTTCAGGGTTCTTACGCTTGGAATCATGAGCCCAGCACTGTGCAGCCTCACAAAAGAAAACCATCGTCACTGATGTCAAAAGACGCAAAAAACAACGAATGAAATGTTCAAATAAACGTTGAAATATTTGCGAAAAAAAAACAAGACCGAGCAGACGACATATTCGGTGCATACACGTTGTGTGGCGACGGCGTTTTACGTTTGCGCTATCGCGCCGCCTGCACAGGAAGCTGTAATGTCGAAAAGCTATCCCATAATGCAATGCGCGTTTTCAGGATTTTCCCCGGATCTCGGCAAAATCGCTATTTGGGGTAGCGAGAATTTATACTACAATTAAATGATTATAATCATATTAGTCAAAGAGATATTACCACTGAAACTAGAGATTTGTTTGGAAGTTTCATTTTTTCTTCTTCTATATTATTACTCATGGATAAATATGCTTACTTGTGAATGTTGTTTCACAGTATGTTCCGATCCAATTCTGCTGACATATACAGATATAGTGATCAGTGCCCTCTTGACAAGCTGCGCCGTTTCTACATGGAAAGCTGTTGCATTCTGTACAAAACGAACAAAAAGAGAACATAACTAGAAATGCAATCGTGTCACAACGATGTGCGTGCAATGACGCCGTGTTTCTACGTGTCGAACGAAATAGCTTCTCTCGGACTATCCAGAGCAATTTGTACGAAGTCTTTAGCTTCTGTAATATTGGAGACAGGTAGGGCGAAAGAAAGGCCTCAATAGTGACCTTGATGGGATGGTAGTGACTATGCCTACGATGTTTGAAAGAAATTGGGATAGGGGAAAGAACCTAGAAAGGGCTCGCAAGCACTGCGTGCAAAAACAAATGGGATTAGTTGCATGTTCGTCATTGCAATCAAGATCGTTCTAGGGGTCAAAAGCGTGAACCCGATTTGCCCCATAGACAATGCGTGTAATGCATGGGCGGAAAACGTAGAGGATCTGTATTATGACCGGAGTTAAATTGTTTTTTCTCTCTCTCTTTATGTCTCTTTATGGGCCGTATATGGTATCATTGGAAAGAGAATTTCATGGTCGTTATTGTAAACTACTCTCTTTTTTTCTATGATAATCCTATCGAAACATGTGATGTAAAATAGATTTAAAGGACAAAATGGCGTCTTAAATGGCCCCCTTGACCAATTTCAAAAATCCGGCCACGAGGTGCCCTGCGTATTGCATCTCGGAATGTCATTGCAAATTTTCAAGGAAAAAAAAGGATGTTTAGGGGGCGAAAAGTAGTCTGAAAAAAATGACGTCATGGCCGATAAGTGTTATAATCGGGCGGAATTCGTATAGTGACCCTTGTTCAAATGCGATTTACTCACAATTTTCTGTGTAAACATATACCATACTTGGTATCATTCGAAAGGGCACTTCATTGCGGTCAGTTTGACACCATTGTCATCTGCACGCAATGTACTGCACGCATTAAAGGCGCTATTACGTAATGCATAGCAAATTCATCATTTTTGGCGATAACTTTGCGCTGACGTTAGTAAAATTTCCCGAATTTAGCAGACAGTTGTCACGTATATGGATACATGTGTCTGCCAAGTTTCAACGACGTAGGTATAAAGATCGCCATTTTAGAGCAAGTTGAAGTTATTTCGGAATTTTCTTGAAAATGGCGAATTTGGAGGGCAATTTTCGCAAATTTGGTCAGTGATAGGGTATATAGTTTTGTATATGGCTGGAAAGGGCATATCCTCAAGTATCTAAATCCAAAAAAGGGTACGGCTCTGCCAAGCCATAATGGAGATACGGCCACAGAGAGAAAGCCAATTTCCAGAACTTTAGAGGGCGCTATTTATGTTTTGCAAAACAATTGGAGCGTGAAATTTGGCAAGGCTATGTGCATTTATGAGATTAAGATACTGTGAGATTTAAATACAAAACGGAATTTATATGAGAAAGTTATGGCAGTTTTAGATTATTTAGGGGTCCATTTTTCAAGAATTTGAGAGATTGTTGACGGAGACGGTTTCAGATTTGAATTTTGAGTATGAAGATGGCATTTTGAAGGGCAAGTTATACATCGCAGATTAAAGAACATCTCTTAGACTATCTAGAGGAATTTGTTAGAAGTTTGTAGGATCTATGATAGTGGAGATAGGAAGGAAGAAAGAAAGGCCTTAAAATGGACCAGAAACGGACAAAATGGCGCCTGGACGGTCATGCATGAGTGATTTCGAAAATCGAAAAAGTAGGTGACCTTGATGAGATGCTAGAGATGATGCCTACGAAATTTCAGAGGAAAAGGACATGAGGAAAGCACCTAACTAGGAATCACAAGCACTACGTGCAAAACGAATGTGATTTCTGGACGATAAGGAGAATATTAATGGGGCAGAATGTGAACGAAAACAAGGCAATGACGAAGGTTCGTCATTGCAATTATTTACCAATGAATACTACTAAATATAATAATTTCCAACAACAACACCACCAATAATAATAATAATAAATATGATAATAATAGTAATAAATTAAAATAATGATAATACTACTATATTACTAATAGCATTGATATTAAGAATTATTATCATAATAACAATAAAATCATAATAATATAATCGCAATAATAATCATATTAATAATGATAATGATGATGCTTGATGAGAATAAATATGTACTAACGTTAATAGTATACTACTGCTACCACCAATAATGATGATAATAATATTTGATATTTGTATTGCGTAGGCCTACATATCCACTACGCAAGGTGTTAAAATTGCTCCAATATAATAGAAACACAATTTATGAACACAACTATGCTTTTTTTCATCTCATTTCCATTGTATCATTTTTATCATAGTATAATCATTTTTGTCCATGCTCTGTAATGGTAAAAAGCATTTTGCCTAATTTGTATCTATTTGTCACATTTTGTTGCTGATGCCTAGGTCACATTTGCCGCGGCGGCCGTGGTGTCAAAAATATATACGGCCGTTAGCAATTATAGAACCGCCGCAGCATTCCCATGGTCACATACTGTAGCAGTCAAAAATGTTAGGGTAGCCACACAGCGTATTTTGAATTTGTGGAGACAAAAAACCTGCAGCTGCCGTACGACCTTTGAAGTGACGACGCACGGTCGCCTTAGGCCGTTCCTACGGCAGCCGTAGGTGTTTGACAAATACCAATGCAGACGCAAGGTAGCCGCTCTACGGCATGGCTACGGTGTGACTTATTGTCTGATTGCTACGGCGAACTTAGAAATTAAAAAAATTGCAACTCCGCACTATAATCCCACGGTGACCCGTATGGCTTGTAAAGATAAGGATACGCTCTACGGGTGAGCCTGAGGCCACCGCAGATCCTCTGCGGCCGCCGCAGGTATCTCTCGATTTCGGGGGCCTACGGCCGCTGTATCCTACCCGTAGAGCGAGTGATTGTGACCTAGGCATTATCGAACAGTCTGGAGGAAATAGAGCTCAAACTACGGGAATTCGCCATATTCATCATTTTAAAGATGCCATCCTTGATAATAAATGAAATCAGACCGACTGCCGTCCGTGGACACACACGTATAACATCTGTATGTGTTGGACGTCAAGGCAATTTAAAAGGGTTCTGTTTTACCAAGAGCTCGAACTCGGTTTTCATAATATTTTGCTGTGTCGCCTTCCTGTCCCCACCCCCCCCCCCCCCCCCCCCCCCCCCCCCATTCTGGGATCGGAGGGACCACTTACGTGTTTTCCCAAAATTTCGGTAAAAGGGTACTTTTCACGCAACACAGTCCCTTAATATTGACATTACGCACCGGAGATGGTTGGGGGGTGCTTTCAAAGGGAGGGAATATGCACGCGTGTCCCCTATATAACTGAGTGGGGGAGGCGGGCCGCCTAATGACTCACGAGAACAAACACTCAGCTTTTATATGAAAAGAGATCGAACCCACTACAATGCTAAACATTCAACACATGCCACCCATAATCCATGCATGCATGACTGCATCTATGATTCAGCTATCATAGCAACGCGTGTACCCGTTGATAAGGAGCATCCCAACATGGTAAGGATATATTGACTGCTTTGAGAGGCATAGTGGTTTATATAGGGTCAAGGGAAACTCACAACCTGCTATGACCCCAAGGCGCTTGCGCCGCGGGGTCATAGCAGGTTGTGAGTTTCCCGAGACCCTATAGAAACAACTATGCCTCGAATATTAAAAGCAGTCAATATATATTTTATATACCGAAAAAAAGGAAAATGTTGACTCACCCATTTAGGTTTCCATCTCTTTGAAGTCATGAATATTAACACCAACAATAATGCAGCGACCAAAATCGAATTGCACTCAAACACCGTTAACGGTATTGCGCATCGGTCATCGCACAAAAGAAACTTATACGGTAACACGTAAACCAAAATGGGGATCGCAGCAAAATGACGTCACGTTTCACAGCCATGGAAAAAGTGCTATGAAAAATGGATATAAACCGGTAGAGCCGGGAAAAATAACTATGAATTTCAATTAGCGGGCATGGTTAAGAACATGACTGCATTTTCAACCAATCAGAAGACAGGATAAGTAAAGAATCTTAAAATGAGGTATATAATATTGAATATTTTCAACCATGGCCGAACAGGTGATTCGTGCCTACTGCCGTCTGTCGAACACAAACTTTTTTAAATTTCATCCTTTTTCCATCCAACTGCAAACATAAAAAAGCACGCTTAACACGCATTAGCAAACTTTATGTTATCGAAGATTGTACATCATGGATTAAATGACGGTATATTAAAACATGCGAAACTGAGCGCATGATCCAAAAATATTGAGTTTTTGTCAGGATCTATGTTTTTTTACCAACTATGGCACACAAATAATAGGAAGGGTGGAGTCCCAAATTTGAAAAATTGTTTGATGCACTATTCCTAATACGATCCCCATATAAAGTTTATAATTTACACTGAAATTGTATCGCTAATTTAATTTTGTGTAATAAATGTGACACTGGTGCCTGGCCGTCTTTTGGGGGGCCAGGGGGGCAGGGGGTGACGAAGAAGGGGAAGGAGAAAAGTCATTTCGGCGATATTAGTGAGTATTCTCTATGATCGAGGCATAGGCCTACACATGCACATTGCACTCTCCGTGGTAAGGAGGAAGTAGATGAGCGTGGGAAAAGGAAGGCATTGACGAAAAGAGAGAGACAGTATGATCCGGGTTCAAAATCATTTTTCTTCATTGATTCTATTGTTCGGATTACTTGGCGGAGAGAGATAGAAATGACTGTTCTCACGCCCATGGTCCTGTCACACCATGACGATTTAGACAGCGTGTCCCGGTATATTAACATTTCTCTAAAGATCTGACAAACGCTGAACTGTCGACGCTTTTTCTTCAATTGTGAAAAGTGGAAAGCAGTAGCAAATTAATATTTTAGGACTCATTAAAAATTCACTTAACAGCTGATTCCGCTCGGTTGACTCTTTTGTTTGGAGAGACACAAAACGTTCTCACGATCAACGACGTTGAACTATTATTAGGGACTTTTAGATTTGTACGTCTACATATTGGACTGCTACGTGTGGCGTCCTTTTAAGGCACTGCCATGCAGTGCCTTAAAAGGAAGTCACAATATAGTCACAATTGATGTTTGGGGGAAGGGGGGGGGGGGGGGAGGGCACATACATGTTATCGATCGACGTCCTGGGGAGGGGTCTAAAAAAGTTCAACCGATCTCTGATTTTTTTTTTGGGGGGGGCACATGATCCCCCCCCCGTGCCCCCCCCCCCCACGTGGCTACATGCCTGCACAATAGAGACTTTGAAATTTGCACGTAGACATAGTGGACTGCTACGTGTGATCTTCTTTTAAGGCACTGCCAGTGCCTTAAAAGGATATCACAGTGCCTTAAAAGGACGTCACACGTAACAGTCCACTATGTCGACGTGCAAATCTAAAAATCCCTAGTGCCTTAAAAGGACGTCACACGTAACAGTCCACTATAAGTGCAAATCTAAAAGTCCCTATTCTTATTGTTCATCGTCCTTCCCCGGTCGTCCCTACAATGTTTTGAACAATTTGACGACAATAAAGAACACTCTCGTACTATCTTTATGTACCGTCATGATGGTAGTACCGGGTTTTTAAAGAAAACTGAATTTGAACAAGGGCCACACACACTCTCTCTCTCTCGTCGTCATTGCCTCCCTTTTCCCACGCTTTTGTTTTGTGTTACTTCCTCCTTACTTTAATATCGATGTGAGTGCTGGCCCGTTATAATGAAAACGAATCAAGAAATGTTGAAATATTAGGTAATGTTATGATTTTCAACAACATGAAACAAATAGGAAGCCTCTTAAAAATTCAAATATCTGTTGATTATTATTAACATTGAGTCATTTCAAGTACTAGCAAAATAAGGCTATTGCCATAGAAAACGGAACGTTAAAGCAGTTGTTATCTCTGAACCCCTCCAAAGGAATGAGAAATGTACATAATCAATACAAAAGAAAAATTTGAATTTTTGTTTAAAATTAAAGTGACTCGGTAACATTGTTGAAGGTTGATGTTACCTAATATATTCCTTTTACTGTACTTACCCCGTCTAACATGCAAAAAATCCTGCAAAAAGTCTCAAACCACAAAGATAAACGGATGGTTTTTGACTGTGCGACACCCTATAACAGTCAATTCTTCCAACCTTTTTTAAATCTTCCCAACCATTTTTCCATGAAAATAAGACATAATCTGTAAAAACTTAAATGTCTGGAATGGTATATAAAGAGCCAATTCATTGCTTTGTGACGATTTACATTCACCTAAAATGAAATCAAATTGTAAAAACATATTTGGGAGAATTAAGGAATCGATCAGATCTGTTTTTCCCAATTGTTATCATTAATAATGGTCCATTTTCACTCAAACTTTCAGATTATCTTTAATTGTACATCTAGCATGCATGGAAGTCACTACCTTATCACCATTTTCTCTCATCTGAACAATGCTATACCGAATCCCTTTAAGGTAAATTAGAAAAAAAGAAGGAATAAGTAGAGAAAACAATCATGACAATAGACAATATGTCATGAATTGTGTTTAACCTTATTTGCATCTGGCTCGAGATTCTTACCATGTACATCATTTATATTGAGGAATATTGTATTTTGGCATATCTAATAGCTACATTAATATTGTACGTTAAATTTTTTTTTTTAAGCGACAGAAACATATCATACTATTTTTCATAGGTTCATTATAAACGCAGTAGTTTGCTCGAGTGTACTTATTTAGAGCTTTAAGTGGAATTTAAATAGAATAAAACAGAGTATACAATGCAGTAGCATTATACAGATACCAAAAAACAGGTGTTTGGATGATGCAACGTAAATAACACCAAGAAAATACAAACCTCCTACTGCTTCGGAGCCTGGAGAAAAAATGGCGACCAGCAAACTTAAACCAAGTATAATCCTGAAATCCATGTTCTCCTCCAAATACTGGTATTCACTGATGACAATTCTGAGATCGGTATTATCCCCCGGGAACAATCCGAATGTTATTATGGCTGTAAAGCCAGATCACAGACACTTAAAATCGAAATGAATTCACTCTAAATCAGCATTATCAGTTCTAAAATAAAAGAAATAGTCAGAATGAGATTGATTTGTTTCAGCAATCCATATTCCTACTGGTTAAAAAGCATATTAATTTGTTATTGCAATAATCAGTCTACCGCGCGAAGCCCGACAGAGAGCTTTATGCAGTTGTATAAAAGTAGCTCCAGTGTGCAGTGGTGGCACGTAAAAGAATCAAAAGCTCTTTCGCTCTTGAGTTATGTTCTCCCTGGGAGGGCTCAGTCAAGTATAAATACTATAGTCATGCGTGACCAAGGAGACGCTTATAAAGGGATGTTTTTTCATAGATTGAACGCGGTCCGCGTGGTGACGCATTAACGGGTTCAAAAGCGTCTATTTTGGGCCATTTTCAAGAAAAAGGGTACTTTTTCAAAACGGTTCAATCAGTTATATTTAGGGTACGCGTATGCATGTTTCCTCCCTTTGAAAGCACCCCCCCCCCCCCCGCTATCTCCGGTGTGTATTCCAAAAAAAAATATAAGTCAATACGGGCCGGACTTCTTGCGTGAAAAGTACCCCTTTATATACCGGAGATTTTGGAAACACAAATGTGGTCCCCCCCCCCCCCCAGTGTATTAAAACCATATCGAATAGCATGACAAAAGCCATAATATTGAAGAAAGTTTCCGTGTACATTGTATTTACGTTGAAAATCAAAATATGAGAGAAATGATCCATCTGTTTCTAACACATCCTTACAGAAACGTACCCCCTTAGCACACCAAGACTTGAAATAAATTACGTTATTAGGCCAAATAAAATATTTAAAAAAACATGTTTAGCGTCCTGATTTTTTTAAAAGTAGAAAGGAGGAGGCCTTTTTTTTTCTTTTCAAATGGCCGCTCAAAATGGCCGCTCAGTACATTTTTCTCTGACGGTCCGGCTATTTTTCAAGATGCCCGCCGACATTTGTTTTGTTTTACACATGGACTAACAAAAAGAGGTAAGAAGACAAAGGATCTCCCTGACGAGTAAAGATTGGTTAAACACCACATAAAATCAGAAAGTTGCCTGAATGTTACGATCATTCGGAAATCGCACACCCACACACACACACACACTGCACGTACCGTATGGTATCCGCGCTCGCACAAAGAAACTTTTTACAGGAGATTAGTCTTTTCTTGATACATTTATATCATTGGGCAAATCTCTGTTTTTATCTGGTATACGACACATTCGATTGATTGATTTGTATTCGACAAGCCTCCAACATACAACTATAAACAATAATAACAGATACAAAATAAGTCAGCTTGAACAGGATAACCCACGAAAGCTCGAGAGCTTATTTCCAGTGGGGTCCCTTCAAAGTTGAAAGGGAAGTTCATCATGTCAATGATTAAATTCTAGGCCATGCATAACTATATGTCATTGTTCCAACTCTCCTCTCTCTCTCACTCTCTCTCTGCCTCCCTCTTTTTTCTTCCTTTCCCCATCTCTCGTTCCTTGAATCACCCTTATTATCTCGCTTTCTTGCCTAGGATAACCCACGAAAGCTCGAGAGCTTATTTCCAGTGGGGTCCCTTCAAAGTTGAAAGGGAAGTTCATCATGTCAATGATTAAATTCTAGGCCATGCATAACTATATGTCATTGTTCCAACTCTCCTCTCTCTCTCTCTCTCTCTCTGCCTCCCTCTTTTTTCTTCCTTTCCCCATCTCTCGTTCCTTGAATCACCCTTATTATCTCGCTTTCTTGCCTATATTTCTCATCGCCCAACCCTCCCCCCCCCCCCCCCGTCTTCTGATTCCTTCCCGGCCTCTCCTCACGGTACACGGGCGCTGAATAGTGCGGACGGGTGAACGCTTAACTGTCCAATGAAATTGAAATGTTTTTCTTCTTCTAATTCTTATGCAGGGGCGGCGATCCCGGGGGGACGGGGGACACGCCCCCACCTCAATTTGTTTAGGGGGGGTCGTCCCCCCTCAAAATTTGAAAAAAATACAACAACAAAGAAATGTTTAGCAAATACTGACTAAAGACTGGAACACACTTTTAGGCTCTGGAGGGCCCAAGACTGCAGGTTAGACAAATAAAAATGTAAAAATCTTCTCACTCGGAAGCTACGCTCGTACCTCACATAATATTCTTCAAAATGTACTATATAGCAAATACAAAGAAAATTGAAGTATAAAAAAAGTATATCGCTTGTTTTTATACTATAGTTCTGCTAATTAAGGAATGTAATTTGTTAATACGACTAAACTTAAAAAAGGGCTGTGAGGGGATAGTAACTTCCCCTCTCATTCACTATGCTCCCTCGCACATGCTTACTGATGGGGGGGGGGGGGGCTTTGGGGGCAGTTTCCTCCAACTCTGTCAAATTCAACTAATTCGATACCAGTGATTTACAAATGTTGTTGAAATGGCATGATTTTCCCTGAGCTTCCAGGGGCCCTGCCCCCTGTACCCCACCAAGGGCCCTAAGACGGCCCAGTGGATCTGATGAACCCCTGAGCTTCTGCAGGCTCCGGGCCCGGTAGCTGGACCACACTCCCGAATAAGTGACCTGCAAGCCAGTGTCACAAATATAATTAAGGTATCAAAATATGCTCATCTGACCGTAATTAAATGCCTAAAACCCCTGAGCTTCATGAGGCTCCGCCCCTTGACACCCTCGCATCCCCCCCATGCACCCCGCCCCCCCCCCCGTCATGAAAATAAATTGCCGCCCCTGTCTTTATGGCTCCGCTTTTTTTCTTCTCATATTAATCTTCTCTTGTTATTACTATTCTTCTTCTTCTTTTTCTTCATTTGCATGTTCTTTTTGTTGTTGTTATTTATTGTTGTTGACTGAATTGTTCTAATTGTTCTTGTTCTTGTTCTTGCTATTTGGAACATTTTCCCTCTTCATTTGGAACATCATTTCTCCCTTCATTCATTCGAATACACCATGTTGATAACAATTGTATAACCATTAATTATGCCATGAATATTCCTTTATAAACTTACTGGGTCAGGTACGAGGTCGTGCCTGTCCTACATTATATTCCATTGTTATAAGATCAGCTCCATGCGCTATGGCTATGCACGGCCGCCGCGACCGCGCCGCGTCGACGTACGCGACGTGTTCATTCAGCACATTATGTAAAGTGCCACTTTCACCTGCACCTTGCTTGAACACAGTACTGCTGCAATTTGAGTTGCTCTGATAGTGATATCGTGAACCTGCGGTAAGTAATTAGAGCTTTAATAAAAACATTGCATGTTGTAGACATGATATGCTGCAACCAAGGGGTGATTAGTTGCTTGGTGGTGATGAATACATGTAGTAATTTGGGCATATTGTAGAATAAACACTTAAACAGGCGTAATAATGGCGCTGGTAAATTGAATGAAAGTGGTGTTTACACACTAGCTGCACTGTCACATGACGATGCTGCGATCACACATAGCTGCACTACTATCCGGGCTTTGTATTAAAAACTGTTCTGTTGATTCTCAACATTTTAAACACCACTGTACAACTACAAAACTCAACTGAGCTGAGTTCAATCAAAATCAGACTTTAGCGACAATTGATGACACCTAAATATAGCAGTAAAATACAATCCTTTTCAACTTACCAATAATATTGAGAATATTTTGAAAATTCAAATCGTGAGTCTAGATCTACTGTCAAACTTGCTGATCAGCCATTTCCTATTCATTGTGTGCAGTGTGTGTATTGTGTGTAATTTCTGCCTCGATCAGCTCAGCGAGTAGGTCTATACATCGCTCGAGAATGGCTGCGATGTTGACCATTACTGCACTACCATTTCATTTAGTCCTCATGAATTTTTGATATTTATATGAATGAATGAATATACTGTAACCACTAATGAATCTCATTGCAGTGCTACACAAGGAAAGTGTTCTACGTCTGAACAGAGCTGGATCACACACTGTACAGCAATGGATGTTTCAGTCGTACTAGGGACAGCGTTAGTAGCAGCTGGGTTTGTGTTCACACTCTTCTGCAACTTTCAAGCTGCTATCGGTCCAGATTCTGAGTACTCATTGGGTGAGTAGATCACAAACTACCACTTACTGGTATTGGTAATACAGTCAAACCTGCTTTATTTACCAGGTCTGTCTACAAAGACAACTTTTTGTGTTTCCCTTGGGCGGTCACTATACGGTAGACAGGTTTGACTTTATGCATTTGATACTATTTTGACTCGGAGGCCTGCCCAACATCATAATTATAGTGATCTTTTTATTTAAACAGAAGAAATATCTCTAAAGGCTTTTGAAATATTATTACCTGGTCATTTGATTCATTCATGCGCACAAAATGTGCACCATCTCCACTCCTGAGAGAGTATTCCTATCACAAGATAACAATACTAATGAAGTTTTTATCATTGACAGTATCAGCAAGAAAAACATTGTGAGATGGTCAATAAAGAAGAGAACTATCTTGACTGAGAACATAAGATATGTTTTATTTTGATTAAGATAATATCCTAAATGCTATTCTGTAATCAAACACCTCACTTTCATTATAAGTCACAAGCAAGTTATAATTACAGAAGGAATGAGAATTGTGTAAAAATCTTATCCTGCACAACATGGCTGCATTTACCTTCTTTACTCTCTGCCTGTGTGAAGTTAATGAGGATCTGAGACATTACGGTAGATAACTTCACACAGGCGCACGCCCGCCCACAACCTACCATTGATACATGTATGTACTTGTATTGTGCAGCGGTTTATCGTGAAACCTGTGAAAAAGTGTATACTAATATCAACGTTTATCAAAAAAATTCTCCAAAAATAACAAGAAAATTGACACGAAAGAGGTAATAAACATAATGACTTTTAACCCATGATCTTTATTTGGACATTTGATAAATATTTACTTCATTTTGGGTATGTTTTACTAGGGCCCCTGGTTAAAAGCTGTAAATTGATTTCCAAGATCTCAAAAATACATCATTTCTTTATGTGGATGTTTGTGATTTCTAGGATGGTTCAACTCCACCATAGGAAACCTGTCTGGTGAGTACCCCAGCCCTATCACTCCTGCAGGCTACGCCTTCAGCATCTGGAGTCTCATCTATCTATGGATGGCAGTCTGGATCCTCTACATCATAATGACCCTCTTCCGTACCAACGCTCGAGGACCGGTCTACCTCAACCCCCCTGTGACCTCCCTACCGTTCCTCCTCTCTGTCTTCCTGGGTAACTGTCTTAACATCCTATGGTTGTTTGTGTGGGATAGGGAGATGCTGACCGTGTCTGCCATCGTGCTCGTCTCAAGCACTCTGGTCCTCTATGTCGCCCTGATGATCATCTTGACCAGAGTCTGGACCTTCCTACGAGAATTCCTAGCGGTATCAAGGTAATACTGAATGCTATACACATTTTTTTTTAAAACCTGCCACAGCATATTTGAATGAGTCTTAAAAGTGGTATTTCTGTTTTTATGCCTCCGTTACGAAGTAGCCGGAGGCATTATGTTTTCGGGTTGTCCGTCCGTCCGTACGTACGTCCGTACGTACGTCTGTACGTACGTCCGTACGTACGTCCGTCCGTCCGTACGTCCCGTTCTCGTGATCGCGTTATCTGAAGAACCGATTGATGGATTCCTGCCAAACTTTGGTCATGTATGTATCTTGCAGAGCCAATGAACTGATTAGATTTTGGGGTCACGAGGTCAAAGGTCAAAGGTCACAGGGCTCATTATGTATGCAAAAACAGCTCGTGATCGCGTTATCTGAAGAACCGATTGATGGATTCCTGCCAAACTTAGGTCATGTATGTATCTTGCAGAGACGATGAACTGATTAGATTTTGGGGTCACGAGGTCAAAGGTCAAAGGTCACAGGGCTCATTATGTATGCTGAAACAGCTTGTGATCGCGTTATCTCAAGAACCGATTGATGGATTCCTGCCAAACTTAGGTCATGTATGTTACTTGCAGAGCCGATGAACTGATTAAATTTGGGGTCATGAGGTCAAGGTCAAAGGTCATGCGGCTCATTATGCATGCAAAAATAGCTTGTGATCGCATTATCATTAGAACAGATTGATGGATTCCTCCCAAACTTAGATCATGTATGTATCTTGCAGAGCCAATGAACTGAGTAGATTCTTGGGTCATGAGGTCAAAGGTCAAAGGTCATGGGCTCATTATGTATGCAAAAATAGCTTGTGAACGCATTCTCATTAGAACTGACAGATGGATTACTATTTAACTCGGGACATCTTGCAGAGCCAATGAACTGAGTAGATGTGGTCAAAGATTAAAGGGTCATAAATGTATATGAGAAATTGCTTGTAATCACGATATTCTGAGAACCTGTTAATGGATTACAATTGAACTTGAATTTGAACAATTTCTTCTGTTTTGGTTTGTAAAATTGCTCTATGACGGAGGCATCATTTCGACTGCGCGCAGTCGAAGTTCCATCTAGTTTACTCTTATTTTCCATTTTCTAAGGATTAACATAAAACAAACTGTAACTGAACATTGAGATATATATATATCGGACAACATCATAAAAGTTCATACAAATACAGAGTTATACATGGAATACATTACTTCACAAATATATTTTCATGAAGGGATGGATTATCAAAAAGTTATAACTTTAAATCAGCAATCCAAACAATATTAAATCAATTCATATAAATGAAGATTGAATTTGCAGTGTACTAAAATGTATTGAATCAAACAAAATGTGAGAAATGCAATACCCACAGGCCTCAATGAACCCCCCCCAAAAAAACTTGAAATGGAATAAGATATTGCAATGATACCTGGATAAAATAAAGAACAGGATGTGCTTCATCGGTGTATCAAGTTTGAGAAAAATCTGATAATTCTTTGATGGAAATATCTATATAATACAGATCTAATCCTCTGTTTCTCACCTTGCTCAATAATTTGAGAGTCAGAGACTCAGAGTGCTTCTAAACAATGAACTGTAATTGCCTTTCTCTCCAAAGTAACAGGACTGGACATTCATTATTTTTTCTCCTTAGGATTAGGGCCATCCAATTGCATAATATATTTTTTAAGCTGAGAATGTCTTCTTTCAGAATAAGATCCAAAGATCCAAAATCATATTTGGTGACTTTTTTGTGGTTTTCTTTGTGTATGCTGACAAGCCTGGCATCTTCCAACTCCATTGTGCAACTGAATATTATCACAAGAAGATGATTATTTAATTATTTAATTAATCCCTCCTGCACCTCCCAAGACACAAAAAGCAGCAACATTGAATATTAATACAAACAAACCAAGTTTTACCTATGGCTATGACTGTGGGTTTTTTTTTAATGAATCTCCCTTCACCTCTCCTTTCTGCTCATGTGCATAATATACATGTATGTGTAAGGTTCGTAACAAAATATAATAAAGTCAAACCTGCTTTAGTGACCACCTGTCTACAACAAGCACATATTTTGTTTCCCTTGAAAATGGTTTCTCATTGAAACATGTATGAAAGGAACCTGTCTACAAAGACCATTTTTGTGTTTTCCTCGGGCGGTCGCTGTTGACAGGTTTGACTGTAGTCTTGATAGTCCTGAGGTTTTCCTCTACGGGTATTTAATTGTATTTTCTATTCTCTTCTGCTATATACAGTGCTGACCTATGGGCTTGTAGAGTACTGGTTGGTAATGGATTAGCTATCTATTGTGCTTGGACTACCATTGCTGCTCAGGTTGCTGTCTCTGTGAGTCTGCTTTATGATGCTGGTCTGCCAAGGTAAGTCTTATGTTTTAGTGATGAAAGGGTGTGATTGTTCAGAAATACACTTATAGGCCCTAATTCACAAAGGAGGTTTAGATTTAACCCATGGTTTGAATCTTCATTTACATAACCCATGGTTTAAAATTAGCTCAAATTAAGCTGACACAGTCAGAGGTCTAATATTAGATGCGCGCATGGCAAGGTACGCTTATTTTACGCTTATTTTAAACCAACCATGGGTTACATTTAAATCTCCTTTGTGAATTTGGGCCATAAAGGGCAAATATAAGATAGCTACCCCTGCCCACTTATCCCAGACAAATGTAGGTTTAAGAAAATTAACTCTTCCTAGAACAATTTCTGACATGTACTGCTTAGACATTGGTCTCTCCTCACCTTTCCTCTTCCTCCTCTTTCCAGTTTATCATCGTGACCTTTGTGACCTTTGGTCTGGACTAGAAGTTTAACCGTTTTTAGTCACCACCTGGAAATGAATAGGAAACAAGAGTTAATCTTGTTGGTTCTGGCATTTTCATTATTCTAGATCCATTGTAAACCCAATATTTTGAATGTTGGAGCCCAGAAATGTTTCGTTAGAAATTAAGATCACATCATAACAGCCTTTGACTATTCATTAATAATCAATTGTATCGAGTGGTCAGTGACACAAAGACGTAACTCGATTTTGAGAAAAAGTTATTTATGTGTCACTGAGCACTTGGGCCTTAAGGAGTTAAGTCTATGTTTCACTAGCCATTGACTTCAATGGGGTGTTGGGTGGAGTTAAGTCTTTGTGTTTCCTGGAAAGCCCACATTTTTCTGAACATTTTGATATTAAAATACTCATTTTGGCAAGATAATGGAGTTACGTCTTTGTGTCACTGAACCCTTGTTATGTTTCATTTGATTTTCAGTGATACTGTTGTGTACATCTGTCTGAGCGTGTTGGCTGCCGAGCTGATTGTCTTCTTTGCCTTGGACGTCTCCATCTTGGATCCATACACCCGTCATGTCTTCACCATCTACCCTGTCTTCATCTGGGCTCTCTCTGCGCTCCTGGTTGCTAACAGCGAGGAGACGGATGCACCTCAGTTCCTCCTAGGAGCGATCCTGCTTGGTATCAGCTGCGTCTGCTTCGTGACCAAGACCCTGCTTTCTATCTTTAGACCAGCTCTTGGAGAGTACGGGGATAGGTCTGCTATCAAGTTCAAACAACTCATTTAAGTAGGAGTGGATGGAATTAGCTGCGTCTGCTTTGTTACCAAGACCCTGCTTTCTATCTTTAGACCAGCTCTTGGAGAGTTCAGGGACAGGTCTACTATCAAGTTCAAACAACTCATTTAAAGCCCCACTGTACTACTTGTAGGTACTTGCTCCCTCTATATAGAAAACAATGCCTAAGCGGTGCACGTTGGTCCCCCATGATCCTCTTTTTCTTATGTTAATTGAGAGCTGAGTTGATGAGATAGTCAGTGACCACGCTGGGTGGTCTAATCCCTCCTAGCCAAACTAGTACAGATGGGCTTTAAGTAGGAGTGGTTGGTATGAGAGATTTCCTAAAAGAATGACCAGTAGTTACTCACATGTATGCATGTAGTCGGAATTGTTTTTTTATAAATCTAATTTAAGTTTCATTGAATTGCTTTAATGTAGGGTAATTGGTCTGATGATAATAATGATAAATTTATAAAGCACATAGTTTGTTTTTTAATGCACATAAGAAGGTAAATGCAACAAAAATGCAATGTCATGCTTGTAAATTCTCAAAAAAGTTCATGTTATGATATTGAGTAGTTCACTATTGTTTAATGTGAATAAAATCTGATTGATTACTTTTACCCTAAGTAAAAAAAAAATAAGAGTATACTTTCATGCTTAGGCTTTAGAACTAATATTTTCATAAAAATGTTGAAGACTTATATTGGTCCATTTTAGTTACTACCGGTAGCTACAAGTTACAAGCTGAAATACAGCAGTACTACATAATAATTTTTTGAAAAAAAAGTTGTTTAGTTACTTGTCGTACAGTAGTGTAAGGTTTTTGCAGGGTTACAGGAAAGCTGAATTATTATGTTCTTTCAGGGGTATTGGTAGACATTCAGGTATTTGCTGTTTGTGTTTTGAGGGGGAAAACACAAAATGAAACACATGTTAACGGTACTATATCCTGTTTGCAGGCCAAAAAATAAAAACGTTAAATTCCAACTGCATTTGAAAGATAATGCTAATTTAGGACTTCCTTCAAACGAAAGTGCTTGAAAATGTCTGTAAGTGGGAAAATAACGACCATTAGTTGTCAAAACGGCTTAAGTGATTGCAATCACTAAAGTAATAGTCTGATTTTCAGACCGTTGTACCGAATGGTTGTACGTTTTTTGCTGCGCAAAGATTCAATCAGTTTAATTTTGGCCATTACAAGAATTGGGTTATTGATTTAGACAAATGCTCATGTACTCATTACAGCTCATGTTATGTACATGTATGTTATTAGAACTTATTACCAAAGAAAAAAATAAGTCAGTTGCTCATCTCAATAGTGTCTGACAGTGAAGTCTAGCAAGTAAACACGTTTCCTTGCATAATTTGAATATTAGGCCACAGCTAACGTTTACATTTCACAGATAGGACATACATGAAATGTTTATAATTCCTGCAAAGTTGCACGGAACAAGATGTTGGCTGCAAATGAGACACAGTACCTTTAAAGTGTTTATACAGCTTGGAAAAACCCTCAAAATATCATGTTAACCATTTTGTAAGTATGTTCATGTTACTTCATTCTCACATAAATCATGTGGATAAATCTTAGGTCTTACGTAATTGAAAATTACCTTTGGGCTTTAGAAAAGTATCTATACGTGTGGAAATTAGCCGTTTTGTCTTTTGATATCTGCTTAGCAGTGAATGCAATAGGAAGAAATATGAATGGGTTTTCCTCTCAAAAAAGTGCAACTGTGTTATGGTCTTTCATTGTAAGAAGTTAAGTGTTTGGATTGTGGAGAACGGTAAGATTAGATCTCTGTCATTTAGACTGCATAAGATATACAATGCGAATGGGGTTATTATAAACCAGTTATTACAAAACTGTTATGTTATTGTATGAAATAATGCTGTATTTTTCTTATAAACTTTCAAACTACATCTAGCAAACATGTGTTTATGCCTGCTTTATTATAGATTCCTTTTTTATACTTCATTAATATTGTTAATTTTATATTGTTCTATTGTGTTGTAGGGAAAAGCTCCTCTCATTCTATTTCACTACCTGTCTGTCTGTATCTCTCTCTCTCTCTTTCCCCTTTCCCCTCTCCTTTTATCCCTCTCGCTATCTATCAGTTTATCTATCTATCCATCTGTCTATCAGTTTATGTTTATCTCTCTTCCCCTCTATTTGTGTGTCCAGTACGTGTATCTGCCAGAAACCATTTTTGAAGCTCCATTATTAAGGTGGCATTCATTCTCTTAAAACACAAAAGATGTGAAGTACCTGGTAATAGAATATTTTGGATTGGCCGGAAAAAAATTCAATCACATTGAAATGTCTATCAGCACCTTTTTTCAATTACATATATCAATGGCTGACAATTAATATATCTATGTCGTGCATCAATTGACTTGGTTCGGGTCAATCATTTATGATTTAGCCATTTTATCTTTTTGAAAATGGAGATGGATGTTCAAGTTTATGACATCAGTAGGGCTTACGCATATACCTTTATATTCATACATTCATAAA
Organism: Strongylocentrotus purpuratus; assembly: GCF_000002235.5. NCBI lineage: Eukaryota > Metazoa > Echinodermata > Echinoidea > Camarodonta > Strongylocentrotidae > Strongylocentrotus > Strongylocentrotus purpuratus. The sequence goes on from NW_022145599.1 coordinate 36,638,185, forward strand.
TTGCTAGTGTCAGAAAACATTATTGTAACGTTACAACAGTGGGTTCATGCAGGTATTATGTTTTCGCCTACTTCTACAAATATCTTACATGCTTATGACTTCTGTTTTGGAAGCTCAACTGGCATTTGACGGTGTAACTAGTGCGCCCTCTATCTTTAGTTTTGGAAAATATTTTCTACAGAGTAATTATTGTTACGTCAGTCGGAGAGTTGTGGCTTGTGTAAGGTTAGGAATGTATTGAATATTAGAACACAATAGTTGCACACAACTAGAAATGTACAGCAAAACCATTAATATATTACAATTCTAGCTGTAAAATAAATTTACCCTAGACGCATTCCCCGTTTTTTCATAGTGTTCAAGATGAGAGAATTACAGTTAATGTGATATATACGCGGGACGGGCATATCAGGACGGGCGTCGCCCGACCATTTTCTAATGGAGGGAGTAGGCTATAGGGTCAGACCAAATTTGCTGATGTGAACTTTGCCGAAAATTAACAATGAGCAAAACAAAATATATGTATAAAAGAAGGGGCGGGGTCTTCAGAGTTCCGGTTTTGAGGCAAGGGTAAAACTGATCGTCAGAATTCAAAGATTTGCCCATGTGGTGCCATAGAAATTGGCACATTTCTTTAGCGATGCCCCTGTCTATCAGCAGCTGTGAGCAGAATGACGTCTTTATTCATATTATTTAATATATAATAAGCCCCTTCCCCGGCGCTCGGCAACAATATCTAGCTGTTTCAATTATCAATTTGTGGTGGGAAAATAAAATATTTTGATCTTAAAACCTTCATTTTATGGAAAATCGTTATTTGCCATTACGTTGGAGTTATTATTTGGTCGAAATCGATCGGGAATATTATGTCCAAGATTATTGATTAGTATAATTAGGCCTATAATTGTTCTTTTCATACTTTTGCAGCGTAATTATCTTATTTGTAATTCATTTTAGTTCTTTGCAGTCTAACTGATGTTGCTTTTGATATAACAGAGTTTATGAAAATCATATCAAACAATTTCATGTAAAACAAATAACATTTTTCTTGAGTAATGCTATTTCAAAGATACACATTGCCTATTTTGCATACTCGATAAAGGTCATAGTTCCGTCTTGTTTGTTCTATTTGCAGTCGAAATTGATTAAAAGAAAAGAAAAACAATTACTGTAGCTTGGAACTATAGACTGAAATATTATGAACATTTTGACTAGACCTATGAGGTAACCAGCGTTCGATGTGATAACGCCCCCCCCCCCCCCGTCCCCGCCCTTCAGATGAAGATGACCCTGTATAATAAAAGATGGCGATTTAAGGTAACTCTAAATATCAAACTCATAAAATACGCCATTCTGAATTGCTGAAGGCTTCCATATTTTTGTCGTAGAGGTTCATTTAATCCCATAATTTAAGCCCCTCTAACGTGTTAAGAGCCCCCAAAATTCGATCGCAAACTTACACTTAAATTGCATCATAATGTGAAAGTGGTCGTCACTTTTAGGCACATTCCTGCAAGGATTTAAAAAATGAATGTGTTTGAAGTCTAATATTGATGAAAGAAGGCAACATTTAGGTTTTCTGCATACAACAGAAAACCCCAATTATGTATATTCCTTTATCAATATTTATCTTCAAACGTGTTTCTTTGTTGGGGGGGGGGGGGGGGTCTTTGCAGAAGAGTGTCTTATTGGTTCCTCTTTCACATTATGATACAATTTATATGTGAAATTTTGCCATTAACATTTTGGGGTCCCCCTTTACAGGGGCTTTAACTGAAATACATGACCCAAGCCAAGGGGCTTGCCATCATCCCTATAAATACAATGTAGCAACAAGAAGAAAAAAAACCTAAAAAACGAACATTCATTTAAAGACCCTTGGGTGATAAAATGAGAGCAATGATCTATCAAACTGATCTGGTTTTCTTGTTCACTCTACTTGGGCGATCTTGATCATAAAAAGTAGATTAATAACCATATGACCCACTTATAGTAGACCTACATCTTAAACTGTTGTTAAATGATGCAGTAAGTCTGATCTTTCTATAATGTTTCCTTACTTGATCATTGAGGTGGAGACTGTAGCTATATCCGTAGAATAAGAAATTACTCAAATTACCTCTTTAAAAGCCAGTTATTACTAGTCTAATGTGCATTTAGGGCGGATGTGTGTGTTGTATAAGGGTGTTTACATAGATATCAAACTGCCATACCGTAACTATAATCGTCCTCGTTGTAGACATGGGGTATTTAAATGGCTGGAACGTTACGTCTCTGTTGTAGAAATTTGATTGTGAAAACCATCTGATATGTCGTTAAAGGAATAGTTGAGTTCTGTTTTCAGACCGAAAATGCCTTCAAAGTGCATGGTTATTGCTCCTATTCCTATGTATGACATTTCTAAGGCCATTTTAGGACCTCAAATTGCTATTTTAAGATAAATTTAGACCCCCAAATGTGTGAAATTTAGCCAATACGATCATACCAATTCAGCTCCACTTTCAAAAAAATATGGTGACCGTTAATTAATAAATCAATTAAAAATAGCAATTCATGGGCCAGCTGGCTGTCCGTAATATAACCAACAAGAAAATGCCAACAAACAAGCCAACATCAGCATTGGCTGATATACGACGTAAAAGGCACTATTTCGCTTTTTCAAATTATCTAATATTTGGGGTGGTATACACAAGTATTATAAATCGTTATATTTATGGATATTTCAGCCGTCTGAACCGATTTTGATCAAACAAAGATGATTTTGCCATTTAAATTGTATGTTCTTGCAAATTTGACACTCAGTTTTTCATTATCTCACATCAAAATATTTTGTGTAGCGCCCTCTGCAACATAACTCAACTATCCCTTTAATGATGCTTACGTAAAATCATTCAAATATTGCTTTGATCCTTATCATGAGTACATTTTTAAAATCTATCTCCCTCTATTTCTCTCTCTCTCCCTCGTTACTTTCCCCCTCTGCTCACGTATTATCTCCGTTTTCCCTTCCCTACTCCGTGAAACTATTTAAAGTACAATATTATCAGAATCTCAAAATTAATTTCTTTAATATTTCCGCTGTAACAATTTATTGTGCTGATATTGTTCATAATTATTTAATTGTGTTCTGTTCTGTTATATCAGTGCTTTTCACTAAGGCGCATCACATCTGTGATAAAAGTGACTTCCTTTTCCATGAAAATGTAAAATCCCCATATATTTATGTTTGTCCGAGAATATAAATTTGATTTAATATCATAAGCCTTCATTAATGCCGTTGCTGCTTTCGTTTTGGAATATCATATGGATTGCACTGTATATAGATATCCTCAATAGAATTTATGAAATCCAGTGAAGTAAACTGTACAATTCAAGAAAAATTATTGACAGAGTGACGAGATGAAATTAGAAACGAAAAGAAGATAAGAGGGGAGTGGTGGTAATCGATTTATGAACCACTCAACAGAATTGGTATCAAAGCATATCACAATAAGCGATATGACTAATGAGAAGGGTGTGTTCGCTTCGATGAACTGATGCACGTTCGTACACACCTAGTGATGAATACACCATAACACACCCACCCATCCATTCGTAAATATATCTACCAGCGCATCATAGATCTGTCATACATTGTCTAAGCCAGACTAATTATGATAAATGTTCACATTAACTAGATATTGATCTCGCGAAGGTTATTTCTACATAACGTGGTCGAAAACTCTCTCAAATCAAATCCATACGAGCATTCCTCCCCTATGAGTATGTATCTTGCCTTAATGACAACAATAGCTGGAATTACCATAAGAATAGTCTCCCCTCGGCTAAGTTTTATTTACATCGCCATTAGAATCGATGAAGTTGATTCTATTGGTTGCTTGGCCGCCATGGTTGATGGCGCCTCAATAGCCCCCTGCCGTGTTGCACGCTTCAATGCAATGCATACACCAACCTATGAGTCCCGTTGCTAATGCATGACCGTTACGGCGTCCCTAGTGAAAGAGCTTTTGAATCTCATTACGTACCTCCACGGCACATTGGAGCTAATCGCGTCAGGTTGTATAAAACTGCATGAAGCTCTCTGCCGGGCATCGGGAGACTACTTACTCAACCTATTGGATATTACAAAAACAGTAACGTGGTGGATTATTGCCATATAAAATGTGCTTGTTAGCCAGTAGGAATATGGATTGCTAACATAAATAAGTCTCATTCTGACGAGTTTATTTATTTTAGAACTGAAAAGACTGATTTAGAGTGAATTCATTTCGATTTTAAGTGTCTGTGATCTGGCTTTGCAGCCATAATAACATTCGGAGAATACCGATCTCAGACTTGTCATCAGTGAATACCAGTATTTGAAGGGGAACATGGATTTCAGGATTATACTTGGTTTAGGTTTGCTGGTCGCCATTTATTCTCCTGGCTCCGAAGCAGTAGGAGGTTTGTATTTTCTTGATTTTGTTTACGTTGCATCATTTAAACACCTGTTTTTGTTATTTGTGCATGTGGTTGCATTGTATATGCTCTATTGTATTCCATTTAAAACCCACTGAGAGCTCTCACTAAAAACAGGACTACGAGAATTACTTGGACACTCGAGTAAACTGCTAAACCGCGCATATAAAAGACAATTGATGTACAATTAATGTAGCTATTAGATATTCCAAAATATTATATTCCTCATCATAAAAGATGTTTATGTATAAAATGGTATTAAAGATTAATTGATATTAACATTATAAAAAATGAATCGCATTCATAATTTGCATGATAAATGACATGACGAGATATGAATGATGATATTTTATTATGTTAAAATGTAGGTATATTATGGCCTGAAATTACTGACTGATGGTGGTGTAGATTTTGCCTTACATTCATTGACTGGGTTCCCTCATATCTCATACAAGTCATGTATATTCATAAAAGTGAATATTATTTGAATATTGCTGTATTTTCTCCAAAAATGTCCTTTAAATTCGAGACTCCAGGTGAAGTTATTTTAAATAAATGTGCTTCAGTCAGTCGTAGTTTTTTGTTATACTAAGTGCCTTATAAATAGAATAGTATTTGCTTAAATGTTGTGGGATATATCAAAATTCAGTATAGAATTAACATTATAAATTGTTGTAGCATGAGTTCTGCCAAGAGAACGAGATTTGCTGCTCATTTTTTCGAATCGATATATATACAGAAAGAACAGAACTCTGATTAAATCTTAATGAAATCCCTCAATATACTCTAATAATAACATCGGTAAATATTTAAAGCAAACAGTATACAATCTGAATAATTATATATACTTGAGGTTTTACTTTTTCATTTTAGGAATTAAGTTAGATTCAGAAAAGTCATATATCACAACTTAAACAGGAATAAATATTTTTTTAATGTTGTATCTGGGTTGATATAATATATTTCTCAATCTTAAGATATTTAGTATTCTTATCATTTTGATGATGATGATGAAGGAAGTAGTGTAGCTTCCCATTAGAGTCTTTATCACTTCACAGTTCCTGGTACATAGTTGAAAAGATTTCTTAATTTCTCTTGAGATATAATGTTTAGTGCCTGTCTATTAGACTTATCTTTTTATCGCGCTGTTTTACTGGAACAATGTCAAACCTTGCGACTCTCTGAATCTCGTTCAATTATCTACCCGGATATAGAGCGATATGAATAAACTAAACACGTACACTGTATTCACTTTAGGTCCGGGGAAAGACCATTGAACATAATAACATAATTATATAAAAGGTTGAGAACCGCTTCGCACAATAGTCCCATTCGTTCATGGCATATCGACTTTTCGTCTGGGCGTTGCCCTTTAAATCTATAAGTAAGACAAAGACTTTCCGGGTACGGCAGACATAACGATTCATTTTGAACCTTGGCTTGTTTTTTCTTTGAAAGATATTCTATCGTTCTTTCAAAGCATACAAATAATAACAGAATTATAATATACATATATAATTTGTTACCAGATGTTGGAGTTACATTACTTTTACACAAATGAAATATATATGATGATAACAAATCGCAACTTTCCATTTTTACATCTCAAATTATTACAATTGCATAACCAAGCTTATATACGTTTAGTTAATAACTATGATCACAGAAACATAGCTGAGGTATATACAGTTGGAAGTTATTACTCATTTATAACAAAAATAGTTACATAATATGTTGTGCACTGAATGAATAACAATTTTTTTTTAAAGAGCCTCACGCACAGACAGGCACACATACAACCTTACCGCTCCACCCCCCCCCCCCCCCTCCGTACCTAAAGCTTTCCAAACTCCACAAATTCGTTTGGTGGTGGAAACACGATTGTAACCACATGTACTTGTCATCCTAAGGCAAGTTCAAAGGCCTTATACATCATCTTTTTGAACATTCCAATGATGTATTACATAATCAGAATATGATTTCTATGGAACATAGAATAGGGTATCAAATTTCCCTAGAGTTGATTTCTCGGAAGGCTGTACAGTCGAACTTATTAGAGCCATTTAGAAAGATGTGATACATGGTCTGACCACTGGTTAAAGTATAGCCATGGTAACAAAAGAAACGTAACAAAAGTAATAATCACTAAAAACATGATATCTTCAATACTCAAAATAATCAATAGACTCTATGGAATCGATAAGTATCTCTAGCTTAACATTCAAAAGAGAATATGATGATTTATTTATTGGTTCGCCTTCTTAAAACGAATTGATAATTGGCAAATCAATTATAATAGCCCCAGACAATTTTTCCTATTTGAGGTTATATTTTAACAATATAGGTGTCCACAACTCCATATCTCTTGTATTTTATTTTGTATTTTCTTTTTTTCAATGTTTGACCAAGCAGTAATGTTCTTTTGATTTCCCTGCTTTCACTTCCATGTTTACATGTATTTTGTTTCTCTATTAAAATATGGCCTTAAGAACAAAATGAAACGCGTGAATTTATTGGTATTATCAAGTACCACGTTAGTGACCAACTACATTCGCAAAGATAAATGACTGACATCAATACCATTACCCCTAATTCCTTTTTTCGGTTTTTTGTTTAAACTCCGGAACGATGAATTCCATCTGTTGAGTTATGTTTGCCGTGTTATTACAGAGTAAACAATGGTGATGGCAAGCTGTGATTTTACCTGCGATGTTGATGTTTACCAAGAGCTAATATCGCTAGCAGATGAACTTGAGTGACGTCTAATAGCGGCCATGTTTTTTCCTTTTCTTTTCCTCATGTCATCACCTTCACCTGAATTTATTTACATAAAACAGTTCAAGTGTGTCTAGGTGCATGTTCTTGCAGTAAGAAAAAGAAATTAAATACGTTTGATCGAATGCCATGTAGTCGTAAAGAATTGCTCAGTATTCAAACGAGCTGATATCAAACTTAGGTATGTCGTACTGGCTTCTTTGCAGTGTTTTTCTTCTTCTTTTCGTCACTCGTGATGTAGTCAAAGAAACGTTTTATTTTGTCGTTTTTTTGCTAGATTCAGTTTCTAAAAAATGGAAATTTCTTGGAAAATTGAAAACAAAATATAAACATGAATGAAGAACATTATTTTACCAAGAGCAAAGATTGCATGGTGTGGTGTTTTGGTGTGAATGTCTGTGGAGTTATTTTGTTCTACCTAATAAAATCAATACTTGTTTTCTATCTTTCATTTTGAGAATGTAAAAGAATATGCCAAATCGTTCTTACATCATTTGGCGTAACAAAATATAACAGAGATTTACAACTACACAGGTACTACTGACATGACCGAAGCCCCAAGTAACATTTAAAACATCCAACCACTTTCTGACCACGTTCATTAATTGACCATTGGTCAACCTTAAATTTCTCAATCAAATCAAATTAAATTGTAAACACTGAACGCTCCATTTAATATTAGGGGGAGTGTGAATTTCCGCCAAGGTCATTAGGTGACAGTGTGAGGAGTGCAATCAATTTATAATGAGATGGTGGTCTCATATCAATAGTTTTGAAGGACGTTAAGCGTGAAAAGAAAGGCAATTCACTTTATAACGTCACAGAATGGATATATAGCTCTCTATGTTTTCATTTATTGCGGTGATGTTCAAGCTCTTAAGATCATTTTAAACCTTAATTTGTAAGGAAGAAATTTCCCTTTCCATACTTGGAGTGCCTCCAAATACGCATATAGAACATAATAAAAAGGAATGTCTTATATCATGAGTTTTGGTAAGCATATTTGTGAAAATTAACCAAGACGACAACCCCTCAGACAAATATTTCTATCTGCGAGTATATGTAGCTCCGCTGTGCTAGCGGCTGCATATCAATGGCTGCAAATTGCCCCTGAAATATTGCCAAACACAAATTATTTAAATATTTCATCCAGAGTGGAAGCAATTAACAAGGCATTAATAATCATGTCGATTTTAAGCAAAGGGTGAAAATTGGAACAGTTATACTCGCAATGAATAAAGGCAAAAAACCCACATCAACAGCAAAACCACGATGTTATGATATATAAAATTCTTTTAAGTTAACCTAAACAAATGCATCCCGCACGCAAGTCACTTTCAAACTCATGTTTGTAGATCTAATTAACCTAAACATCTATTTACATTTACCCTCTGCTATACGTAACTGTCTATTTGTACTTGGTTTAAGTTTGTTATAGACATTCGATTGTGTTTAGTCCTCGGTGACTTTCATTATGTCTTTTCATTTTAGCCACAGTCTTACATGAATACCCCGGCTGTTATAATAACAAGAAAAACCCACTAGATCAATAAGAGAATCAATTAATCATGACATTGAAGTATAGTCTGAATACATCTACTGTAAAAAAGCGATGAGCAGCAACCACGATCAATACTAGGCCTATCTCATTGGGTTCCTGTTTTCAGACCCACTTAGGATTCGTATGTATACATCATTTTAATTGTCTAGATTACTCCCTTCCATTAGACATCACGAATACTGGCAATATTACAGTGAAGGGTGCCATTTAACTTCCCAATAATTGATGAGCAGACAATGGTAGGCACGAATCACCTGTTCGGCCATGGTTGAAAATAGTCAATACCATGTTGGGATGCTCCTTAGCAACGGGCACACGCGTTGCCATGGTAGCTAAAGCATAGAAGCAGTCATGCATGGATTATGGATGGCATGCATTGATTGTTTAGCGTTGTAATGGCTTCGGTCTCTTTTCATATAAAAGCTGCTTATTTGTTCTCGTGAGTCATTGTAAGGCGGCAGAACAAAATATTATGAAGATAGGTCGAGTCCGTGTTAAAACAGAAACCTTTGAAAAAATACATATATTTTATTTGTGTTTAATGCACACGAACGGCAGTCGGTCTGATTTTTTTTTATTTTCAAGGATGGCATCTCTAAATTATTATTATTATTATTATTGAATTATTATTTATTTGTCATTTCAAACATACAATACAAGGTACAATAGAATTACATACTGTAGGATACAACGTATGAAAGAATAAAATTGGCTTCCCCTGCTGCACCTCCCGAAGTTGCCGGGAAGAAAAAAAGGAATGTAAAATTCCTATAACCCGTAAGTCTTTTCTTCCGACTCCAGGAGATGCATCAGGGGATGCCTAAAATATTATACATAATCATAAATAAAACAAAAACAAAAACAACAACTTATTGATGACAATGCATAAACTTAAACTTAAGCTCGATAAATTGCATTATGTTATCTCAGGTGTCACTGGCATGTCTGTTTAAGTGAAGCAAAAAAAGAAATGTAAATAGCAGAAATTGGAATTGAATAATAGTTATTACGTTGAACAGATTTTGGAGAATGGAACTCAACGGTCAGTTTGAGATGTCCGATAGAAACAAATAATGAATATATAGCGAATTCACGTAATTTGAGCACTATCTCCTTCCGTCTCCTCGAAAAAAAAAACAGTGGCCAAATACCAACACAAAAAAATGAAATCGAACGCGTTTCACCATTATTAAGAGCGCGACAAAAAGTACGATTATACTATGATAAAAATAATACAATGGAAATGAAAGAGAACCCAAGATACAATGTACACTGTTGGTCATAATGGTGGAATATTTATTTTTACCCCAGTTTAGGGAAGGATTTTTAAAAATTATTTATTTCTAATAGATCTAAATAATGGCATACATTCTCAGATTTTATTGAATATTAAATTGCGAGTGTTTGTTTTGCGTGACTGCTATATCATATGTGTGCTACTATGCTAATCAGCTAGGGAACCTACGTCCTTAAATCATAATTGACAGTAATGAGGATTAATGCCTCACAAAAGGGCACTAATATAGCTGATCAGCACGATTTTTATCCTGGGGCCTCACAGTAACGAGGCTATTGCTTAGCCCCTGAATCATGACTGTACGCAGTGTTTGCTAGGGTACGCGGCCCCTTCCACAAATCCCCCAAAACGAAGAAAATGCAATAAATTGTCAAAAATTCATTGCATTTTCCCCCGGCCCCCTACAGGAAAAATTCCTCTGTGTGGCCATGCCTTGAACCATAATGCATGGCCCTACAGAGGAATTTTTCCTGTAGGGGGCCGGGGGAAAATGCAATGAATTTTTGACAATTTATTGCATTTTCTTCGTTTTGGGGGATTTGTGGAAGGGGCCGCGTACCCTAGCAAACACTGCGTACAGTCATGATTCAGGGGCTAAGCAGTGGCCTCGTTACTGTGAGGCCCCAGGATAAAAAATCGTATCGATCAGCTATATATAAGTGCCCTTTTGTGAGGCATTAATCCTCATTACTGTCAATTATGACTTAAGGACGTAGGTCCCTTAGCTGATTAGCATAGTAGCACACATATGATTAAGCAGTCACGCAAAACAAACACTCGCAAATTAATATTCAATAAAATCTGAGAATGTATGCCATTATTTAGATCTATTAGAAATAAATAATTTTTAAAAATCCTTCCCTAAACTGGGGTAAAAATAAATATTCCACCATTATGACCAACAGTGTAGTTGTGTTTGTGTTGGATAAAATTGGAGCAATATGTACGCAATATAAATATCAAATATTATTATCATTACAATTTGTAGTATTAGCAGTAATAGTAGTAGTAGTAGTAGTAGTAGTATACTTTTATTGTTATTACTGTTTAATCTCATTAATCATCACCATGATCGTCATTAATATCATTATTATTACGATAATAATAACTATAATTACAATAACAACACAATTTTGATATTTATTATTGTTTTAATAATTATAATTGTTATTATTAATAGTATTATAATCATCGATGTTGATATTTTATTATAATTAATTATTATTTGTTTATAATTAATGTGACTATTATTCTTGTTATTGTTGTTGGAGTTATTAGTAGTAGTACATTTGTATTAATTGGTAAATATGTTCTCTTTTCGTTCGTTTTGTACAGAATGCAACAGCTTTCCATGTAGAAACGGCGCAGCGTGTCAAGAGGGCACTGATCACTATATCTGTATATGTCAGCAGAATTGGATCGGAACAAACTGTGATACATCATTCCCAAGTAAGCACATTTATCCATGAGTAATTTTAAATATGTCGACGACCTCTCGTTAGTACAATGTCGGAAATCTACAGATGTCTCACAATTACAATCAGTACTTAATTCTGTGCAATCTTGGTCTATTGTGAATAATATGTCACTAAATCCCTCGAAGTGTTTTACCCTCCAAGTTAGTTTCATGAAAAATCCACCAGACCCAGAAACTCTTTTTATTAGCAACACCGAGTTGTGTAATAGGCATAGTGCTAAGATTCTTGGAGTGATCATCCAGTCTGATCTAAAATGGAATTTGTATATTGATGAGCTAATGAAAAGATGTAATAGAAAAATGTATATGTTGAGGAAACTCAAGAAATTTAATTTACCTTTAAATGATTTAGTATTAATCTACACAGGTTATATACACGACCAGTATTAGAATATTGCGCCCCTGTGTTTCATAGTGGTCTTACATCTGAACAGAAAAACAGTCTCGAACGAATACAACGGAGGGTTTGCAAAATTATTTTAGGCTCTAATTTTATGTCATATTCACATGCATGTCAAGTATGCAATTTAAGTACACTTGAGGAAAGAAGACTAGTACTGTGTATGAAATTTGCAAAATCTTTAGCAATTCACCCAGCATGCCAGAACTGGCTACCTCCAAAAAAAAAGAAATTATAATATCATTACGTCAGACTCCTATATATCATAATTTTAAATGCAAAACCAATCGCTTCAAAAACAGCCCTTTACCATATTTGATCAATCTAATTAACCATAATTAAATGCTTTTTTAACTACATGTTAAATTTCAAACACAGTACTAGTCTTCTCCTCAGTCGTCTTTAGTCTTAAAATCCAATGTATTCATTTTAAACGAGAGTATAAAACTTTCTTTTGTTATTTTTTAACGTGTAATGTTATTTTGAATGTATTTTTAACAATCTTTTTAACGTGTAAATATTTAAAAATGCAACCTGTCAGTTTATTATGTCAACATGTAAACATGAATAATCCAGCTTCTGCTGCTTTTCATGTAAAATGACAATTATGATGCATGTATTTTGAAATTACATAATAAACCATTATTGAATTGAAGAAAAAAATATATATACATGTATAGGTTTAAACAAATTATGACATTTTGAAAAAAAATCTAGTTTGAGTGAGGATATCTCTTTGATTAATATGATCCTCATTTTATTTTAGTATCAATTGAAAAATTTGTTTAATAGAGAAATGATTCCGTTTTGAATCTTACAAAACGCATCGTCATCGTTCAGAATGTATTCTCTCGTGCGATTAACTTTTGTTTATTTTTGTATATAGTTCAAATTTACGGAAAATATCTCTCTCATTTTGCAATTTTTTAGTACGTTAGCTACCATTTGAAAGCTTGTTAATTTCGCCATCCATATATGTTGTTATGTTTTTGTAATACTTCGAAATAATGTTATCATCCAATGACTTAATTAGTATTGTTAGTGTAAGTTAATAAAAACAATTCATGTAATCTGTGCACAGTACTTTTAATCGTCCAGTTTTTAAGTTTGATGATTAATTCATGTACTAAGTTAATACAATTTGACTAGGTTAAGGATGGGTAGACTGCGTTGGTATGGCCACGTGGTACGGAAAGAGGAAAGTCATTGGCTTCACACAAGACCTGGAAAGAGACACTAGGAAAATAAATGAGAGCATCTAACGCGGCACTAATGTCTTTTGACAAGACATAGATCTACATTTGCCACTCTCAACCCAGGTGTAAAATGGGTACCCGGTAGGATGCGAAATCTAATGTGCTTAGATTAGCAAGTGTTCGCTTGTAAAAATGACGCTTGGTTGGAATGCTCCCCGGGGAGTGGAGAATGTGCATACATTGTGTGCGGGTAATCCTGTATCCGATAACTGGGGTAATTATGAATACTGATGAGGCTACCCTGGGCAAACAAGACATATTATTATTATTATTATTATTATTATTATTATTATTATTATTATTATCCAGCCTTAGACGGATGCTGAAGATCGGAAGGCGTCGAGAATGACCATAACAAGTGAAATGAAACGTCAAACCCTACTGAGCGTGAGAAAAACACACGCTAAGCGATGACGACGGCAGCGATAATGATGATGATGTAGTTGTTTCGATTTTCGATTAAGGTCATCTAAACCTTTTCTCTCCATCTAGATTGGGTCGGATCATGCGGAGGTAGATACTTCTCTCAAGCCGGGATCTTCTCATCTCCTAATTATCCTCTAAACTACGGATCATTGGAGCTATGTATCTATCTCATCCGAATCCCTAACGCCCAGAACATCCAGATCAGACTGACTGAGTTCAAACTCGAAACCAACAAGGATTTCTTAGAGATTGGTGGTGGGGCTGTACCGGCCTACGGTGATGGTCAGGTCCAGTTAACCGGGACCAACCTCTCTCTGCCAATTGTGGAATTGATCGACGACAGACAAGCTTGGATGATCTTCAACAGTGATATCAACAACGAGGAAAAGGGATTTCAAGTTGAATACATCGCAGGTAATAGACAATAACTTCAATATCTTTTGGAAATTCAAGGTCTGTTCTATGGAATTTGCATTGTGAACACGATCGCAACTATTTTAGAACAATGAACTCAAGGGCGATTTAAATACTATGTTATGTACCATATAAATCATGTTCAGATTACATAGTAGGCACTTTTCTATAGGTGAAGCACAAGGCTATTGGAATTGCTTTAGGTTGATATTTTTAAAGTACATGTAGCAGCTTTTGTTTTGTAGTTGATTTCAAATTATGACCATATTTCGTCGTGAAAGTTAATTCTTTTAAAATTATTTCATACAATATAGTCTTTTACCAATCGTCTTTCCTCACGAATGGCTTTTTTGTGTCCTATATAGATCTGGATGCATGTGCTTCGTCTCCGTGTCGGAACTCTGGAGTGTGCGTAGATGGCGTGTTCACATTTGATTGTGTTTGTACAGCTGGCTGGACAGGAACAACCTGTAACACAAGTAAGTTCTGTACAAGTACACGTAGGAAAATTATTATTAATATTCATGAATATGTAATTATGTGCGCACGCGCGGACAATTTTGGGTAAATAGTGGAAAAGAATGAGTGTACCAAACATGGCATTAGCTGAATACACTGTGATGGCTCTATATTAGCAGTAAACGCCAATAGAAAAGAGATTACGTAGCTTGCTTCGACTAAATCGAATATGCTAAAAATCCAAAAATTGCTAAATATTATCAATAACCCTTATATGAATGGAGATTACATACATCTTTAGATTGAATAGCTTGTTATTCCACGCTAAATCGGAGCGGTAAGACTTATATCAATGTACACTTTGACTACTTGTAGCTGAATACCTTTTGGTTCCTTAATATTATCAGTAGCCCTTATAATTATGAGCAGAGATATTTGTTTTGATTAAATTTGATGCTTTGTGGTTCTTTGCTAAATATTAGCAGTAACCCATTCGTTCATGCTTTGGTTAAAACCTTTGTGATTTGTTGCTAGATATTGATGAGTGTAACAGCGATCCCTGTCAGAATGGGATGTGCTCTGACCAGATCAACGGATATATCTGCTCGTGTGACGCTGGTTGGACGGGAACCAATTGTGACACCAGTAAGTAATAAGTGCGGGCTTAGTATGAGCATGGACGTAGAAGGTCCATGGTATAATACATGTTTCTAGGAAATGTTGGTATCCTTGCCCTCAAAAGTCCCGCCCAATATTAATTCGAGGACAGGCAATTACCCAAACCTTTAGGAATGGTTGTCATGGGGATAGTTGTCTTGGGGATATTATACTAGAGGTTAATTGTCTTGGGATTGTTATTCGTCAGGGTAGGTGTCCTCATAGGGTTCAAGTTCTTTATAGGAGATTTCCGGAGGGAATCAGGGATGTTGTTGTTCGAGAGTAGTTTTCCAAAGGGCAGTTTTCAACGGAGTTTTAACGTTTGTAAGTACTGTTATCCGGGATAGTTTTCCCGGATCGATAGTCGATGGGCCAAAAAGCTTTTGTTTCAAATGAAATTTAACATGTGTTAACCAAAACTATCTTGGATGTGTATTAATCTCAGTCTTTACAATATCCAAAGTATGTACGGTAAGTTTTTATAATAACTGTGGCGTTTTTATTGCTACAAACCACCTCAGACTTTTTTTTAGGACGTGACAAAAAGTATTTATTATAAAACTATCTATTTACTACAATAAATATTGCAGTGCAACTATGAGTTTTGAAATGGCCTTTAAATTGATCCAAATTTTCTTACGTGAGTTATCTTTTCTCCTCACCAGATATTGATGAGTGTTCTAGTTTGCCATGCGCTAATGGAGGAGATTGTGTTGATGGAGTTAACGGTTATACATGTGTGTGCCAGCCAGGATACACGAGTGCACATTGTGAGACGGGTAAGTTACATGGAGAAAAAAATAATTCTATATGTCGTATTGTGGTGTCCATGGTGATAATTAACAACTGAAGCTTTTGGGAACATCATGTTTCAGTCTTTTACGAAAAGTATTTTTTAATTCAAAAGAATCCTATCATGTAGGCATCAGAATGAATGAACAGAAATGAACTAAGAAACGAAAAATGGCACTTGTTACGAGAATATTGTGAATATATATAAACGCGTTCAAATCATGTCTTTGGTTCAATTTGGTGTGCTCACATCTTGATACCCTTTTTTCATTGGATTAATCTGTGTGTTCCAAATGTATAATACCGTGTCACACAGTTTGAAAATAGTTTAAACCACAATCGTATTATATTATATGGGAGTGTATGTACACTGTTGGTCATAAATGTGGAATACTTTTGGTGTCGGTCTTGTGTCTGTCTCCTGGTGTGGCCGGGGTTTAAGTCCTAGTGGCCGTTATTGTGATAAAATAAATCGGCTTTTCATTAATCAATTTAATATTTATGATCCTACAGAGATTGATGAGTGCGCCAGTAACCCTTGTGTGAATGGAGCGACTTGTAACGATCAGGTCAACCAGTATTCATGCTCATGTGCTGCTGGATGGACTGGGGAATTCTGTCACCTCAGTAAGTACCATATTGACAACAAAAGCATTCATAATGTAATCATTTATTTCATAATCAAAATAGACAGTGTTACAAAGAGATCATAATTGTACAGACATATATCACAGTACAGCATACTTTAAACCCTTTGTATTAACATAAATACTAGTTTGTGCAGTAGATACTATTACCATTCATTATCGTATTGAGGTTGGAATGTTATCTTATTTTCTACAGTATCAATTATTATCCTATGTGCTTTCTTATCGCAGGTAATTACAAAGGAAAAAAGTGGTCTTTATTGACAGGTAGTCTTTCTCTGCCTGGTCGCTAAAGCAGTTTGACTGTATTTATACTTGGCGACTAATAGCACCGAATTCACTCTAATCATTCTTTTCACAGATATTGATGAATGTGCCAGTAATCCTTGTCGAAACGGAGGTACATGCGGGGACATTGTTAATGGATATAACTGCATATGTGCATCTGGGTTTGAAGGCTCTAATTGCGAAACAGGTAAATATTATCTGACATAAACGAAGGGGCGTTAATGCTTTTTTTAATGTTGCATATCTGCATTTGTATGTACTTTGTTAAATGTTTATCAATATCCATACCCCTTTCATGAATCTAAAATGTATTCATTGTCTTTAGAGTCTGAGTAATTTAATAATACCAACATGGTTTGTATTTTTTAATGAAATCTTAAGATAAAGTACTTTTTTAATTGATGATAATTTTGATGAATCCAATCATGATTATTGCAAAATCTTATACTCTTTAATATATCATAAATTGCTATAAAGCACTCAAGCTTAAATTTGAATCATATGTTTTGTTATTTAGATGGTATGCATTTACAGTTTATGGGAGTAATATCCATTTCTTTGAACACTATTGAACCAATTCCAAGTTAAGTCTTGTAGTAGGTGCGATCATATTTATCGTATTTCATGTCCTGAAACGATAACAGATTCATGCGACAAATATCGATGTTATACATATATTGACTGGTATGGTGTGTAATGTATCGCTCTTTGGGATGCCGAGGGGAGTTATATGTTCCCAAAGGGTTATGTTTTCTCAAAGAGTACAGCGCTGAGGAAAACAATAAGATCAAGGCGGTCCAAATAATGTTATATTGTACACCCAAACCAAGCTAACAGCAAATGTCTGTTTTATTAGATCTTATTATTTTTTATTAGTTCTAGATTCTACTTGGTTTTGATCTACATACATATAATTTAAAAATAATTGAACCAATCACACATTCATACCAATACGAGCTATCTAATAATGGATTATTTAATGTAATGTTATTTTACAGATATCAATGAATGTGCCAGTCAGCCCTGTCTAAACCTAGGTGTTTGCCAGGATGCTGTTAATGGATTCACCTGTGTGTGCAGCTCGGGATGGACAGGAACTATCTGCGATCAAAGTAAGTATCAGTGCTACCAAAGTTACCCTCTTCGATGCATATAGCTTTTAAGAAATCTCCATCAGAATACCAGCAATTACAATATTCATAACTTTAAATACAGATACAAGTTTAGACAAAAGGTTTCAAGTAACAAAAGATCTACCGTATATAATATATTCCTTCGAATTTTATACATTTTCAATGTATTTTTTCTTTACAGATATCAATGAGTGTGCAAGCTCGCCTTGTGTCAACGGTGATTGTGTGGACGGAATCAACCGCTATAGCTGTGACTGTGATTCTGGCTGGCATGGTATTAATTGTGACCTAGGTAAGCCAGTAGAGTCAAATATGTTATTCTTATTCTGGAAGATGTATACCAAGAAAGCGAACTTGCATACTGTTAAGGACCTCATCAGCATCATAATTTATTAAAGTCACCATTTTCCCTCTTACGAGGGGTTAACTGGCGTTCGCGCCATGATGACTCTCCTCTCCCCCACTTCTTCATGACTCGAGCATCCTCCTCATTTAATGGTAAATGGGTACCCGGTAGGAAGAAAGTTCTTGAACGCTTGAGCACCTTTTCAAGGTAGCTCGGATAAAGCCGGAAAACGATATGATTACAGGGCCTTTAGAGACTAACGTGGGTGAACAAGACACATTATTATTATTATTATTATAGTCATTACTAAATTATTTCTGGATTCGCTCCGACTCCTCGATTTTTGACCTCGCGAATTCTAGACCACCTTTCATTTTTCACAGTGAAATGAGTGATGGACGGATTTTATAATCTTGAATATAAATACGTTACTTTTACTGACCATGTATACTTAAAATTTATGACCTTTATGGTTCCAGGGAGGGAACAACAAGTTGTAACTTTCCTATTAATACTTTTTTTTCTTTGTTCAGATTATGATGAATGTGGACAATCGCCATGTTTCAATGGAGGTGGATGTATAAATGGATTAGACATGTTTACATGTGTGTGTACTTCTGGCTGGACCGGTGTCGTCTGTACTGAGGGTAAGTGTACATTATCCCTCCATACCCGGAGATAGATATCGTAAAATTGTCAACTGAAAATGTCAAACTGATCTTCAAATAACAAAGACGATTAAGAATGTCCAAGTTTTACCTAATGGAACAGACACGCATTCCTGAGAGGATGTTTCTAATTAAAGCTGACACATTGTATAGACATCAGCATTCGGGAATTGGCTGGAAAACGTTTAACAACGGTTTTATTAAAAGATGTAAATAATATGGATTGATTCTTTGATGTCTGATGAATATACCTAAGATTATTGCGATGATACGTTGATGAACGAGCTTTTTACTGCATCTGAAAAGACTAATATCTTAGTAATTAATGCGATATTTGTTTCTATTTCTTTCATCAGATGTAAACGAATGCGATAGTAACCCATGTGCCAATGCTATACAGTGTGCCAACGGTCGTAATAGATATACGTGTACGTGTCAGGCTGGATGGACGGGCACAAACTGTGATCAGAGTGAGTATCTTTGAAAATCTGTTCATAACAGGGGTTTTAAGCAATAAGATATTCATTCTTTATCTGAAATGCATCCAAGTAAGACACACGTAAGTGTGATTCAGGAATTCGTAGTGGTTTATTTATTTTTGAAAATGTGAAAGCACAATATAGCAAATTCATGTACACATTGTGACACACGGTTGTTATCATTTAGGTCAAACTAATACGATATAATGTCTCCTTGATCTCTCATTAAATCAAAATCCGTGTTACTTCATATGAACTTATATTATTATAGTTACTTTCGAATTTGACTGTAAATTGAACTATGATGCACACTGACCTAAGGTAGAATCAATTATTTCAACAGAAGACGCAGGGTGAAGAGTCGGTAATGCATATTATGTGGTATCCTTAAATGATTCGTATTGTTGTTGTTGGTTGTATAATTGTTTGTTTTGTTTTGCTTTTAGATATCAACGAATGCATCAGCAACCCATGCCAGAATAGTGGTCTATGTGTTGATGGCGTCAATGGATATACTTGTGATTGTCAGAATGGCTACGAGGGAACACACTGTGAAATAGGTATGAACAACTCACATCTAGCCCATAAAATTCAATGCTTTCTTGATCATTTACTTGTTGAAACGGAGAATCACTCAAGCGTTCATGTAACTAAACTTATTATGTGCGGAAAGATCGTGTAAAATGTGTATTTTGAAAGGATATTGTAGGTAAGATGTTCAATTTTAGTGCAAGAATTGCGCTGCGCTTCCGCAATTAGTTATGTCGGTCGACGGTGAGCGACATACTGTTGTCGTATCGACTTGAAGATATCTGACTTGATGTCTGATACCAACGAATACCCGATGGTGAAATCAGCAAGACGACTTCCGGGATGCAGCAATATCCCTCACTCTTATAAGGTAAGATCTCTTTTCACTTTCAATTGAGAAACTAATGCTGTGCTACTAACTCAAGGGCCAAGACAAGTGGTTTTGAAAGGATTTCAGATTTTGAAAAAACAATACTCAGTCTGATGGGTGCGCTACAGTGAGACAGACAACAGACGGAACATTCATGTAACTGATATGTTATTAAAAATAGAAACTTCTGTATCCATGCACTTTTAAATACAGTACCTGACATCTCTTTGTTGTGATATTAAAATGATATAAAACGTAAAACTAACTAGACCCCGAAGTATGCAAACAGTAACATCGATCTTGCTAAATACAAGCAGATTTAAATATGTTAGCTTCAGCAAACAACAATAAATTGTGTACTTGTCAGATGTTTAAAATCATTAATAATTTAGATTTTGTAGATTTTGATGCATGTGCGGTATTTAAGTTTCCTTTATTCCATTATAATCGTATGCATGAGAACCAATAGCAGTCTACTTACCAGTTATGTTCCTGAATATGTTCCCATGGTTATTTTCCAAATTTCTGA
Source organism: Strongylocentrotus purpuratus (assembly GCF_000002235.5). Lineage (NCBI taxonomy): Eukaryota > Metazoa > Echinodermata > Echinoidea > Camarodonta > Strongylocentrotidae > Strongylocentrotus > Strongylocentrotus purpuratus. The sequence goes on from NW_022145599.1 coordinate 36,659,148, forward strand.
TGGTTTTATAATAACGGCAAATTTGCACGTACGAGACCCAAAAGACTTCGGTGATCCACTGGTCTCGTCGACCACTCCATCTGGAATCTGAATAGGTAGAAAGATATGAAATAGGAATAGTAGAATCCCTGTCGCGCCAAGCGTTACTTTTCATTATTGTTTTGTTATTATAATATCTATTTGTCTCTTATCAATCGACTGTTCGCAGAAATAAACGAGTGTCTAAGCCTACCATGTCAGAATTCCGGAGTATGCACTGATCAGATCAACAGTTATATCTGCACCTGTTTGCTTGGATTCCAAGGACCACAATGCCAAAATGGTATACCTTTTATTATTCTTGAATCCAAGATCTTTTAAATCTCTGATGTCATCCTTACCATTTTCACTCTGAACTCTTCCTTTTTGTCATCTGGACATTTTGTATCAGCTTTACTACCTATTTGATTCATTATCTAGAAAGACATCTCATGATATATTTGATGCTAATATATATCTCCTTTAAAGTTATTCGCCACTATGTTGTATATGTACTTATCTACCTATGTATCATTTGGTAAGATACCATACTAGTGTTTTATAAAATTATATAAATATTACAAAGAAAGTTTATCTGTAGATTAATTCATCTAAAGTTTGTTTCCATGTTCTTAATAGAGATACACATTAACAGAGAATTGATGACAGAGAAAGAGAGAGAGAGAGAGAGAGAGAGAGAGGAAGAAGGTAGAGAAAGAAGAGGATGGTGGATAGTGGTGATATAATTTATTGCATAAAATGATATTTGAGTAGCTTATCTTCACAACATTTCGCAGATTATATTACCAACTCCAAATTGACATACTCCTAATAACCTAATAGGATTATGTCATAATTTTATTATTTTCAATTATTCTCGCTTGTTTTCTTTTCAATTGGTCTTCATCATCTAACATGTTTATATCAAAAGTAATGCCTGTGTCGGTAACAATCGTTTTTCCTTCATTCATACAGAGATCGATGAATGTGCGAGTAACCCGTGTTTGTTTGGTGACTGTGTGGACATGATTGCTCGCTTCAGCTGTGTCTGTTTGGGCGGCTATACTGGAGTCACATGCGGAGAAAGTAAGTTACGTGGAATGTTGACTAATGTCTTAGAAACTGTAGATCTCAGTTTGAAAGGTTTATATCTGTCTTTTGCAGTGCTGATTCATATCAATTGAGAAATTTGTCCTTGCTTATTAAAAGTTTTATAAAGTGTTTTCAGCAAATTTGAATTTTCAACCAAAAAATTCCCTGTTGCCAAGCCGTTTTATTCGATATGCCCATTCTAAAACTCTTGGTGCCACCCATGAATTAAATAATTGTCATTAATTGTTTTTTCTTTAAATCGTGATTGTAAAATCTCTTGCTCGTACATGATACCAATAATGTTACTTTGCCTTTCACCACAGATATCAATGAATGTGTTAGCAACCCTTGTGCTAATGGAGGAATCTGTGATGATTTAGTGGCTGCCTATCAGTGCGCATGTACGTCGGGATGGACTGGCGGTAACTGCCAGCAAAGTAAGAGAAAGACATTTTAATTTAAAAGAGCAATTTCTCGGTTTGGGTTTCAAACCATTACAGTAATGATGGTATCCTTTTCTACTGTATTTTTTTTCTTCTCTTATCCTCAAGCGACGTTTTTAATTCCATAATTGAGTAAAGCATATCATAGGCTAAAGATTAAAGTATATTCAACAACTTTTCCAGCTTAGTATTATTTTCTTTGTTAACACATTCATATCTTAAAAATAATCTTAGCAACGACTTGAATTAAAAAAACTGTATATACCCTCCTTGAAAAAACAATGTGTCCCAAACAATAATCACAAAAAAGCTTTATTACATTGTGTTACATCGTTAAAGGTATTCTATTGTCAAAACTTTAAAAGTGATCCCAATCGTTTGTATGGTCACACGGTGTGCAGGTACACTAAATAACCTCAAATATTAAGTTGATATTTGAAAAGGGCTGAGGAGTGACAATACTTTCAAAATGGTAAATTAATACTTGTAACATGCCAGATTCAACCGTTATACTGTTGATCGGTTAACACTTCGTTTTCATAGTGTAGGATATATTTTACATTCATTATGATGTTTGATGCATATTGTCACTTGCAGAGAAATCAAAATTATTGCTAACCCACTTTGTTTTGTTCCATTGTGTTTGTAGATATCAATGAATGTAATAGCTTGCCGTGCCAAAATGGAGGTAACTGCGGAGATTTGGTGAATGGATACATCTGTTCATGTGCTTCAGGCTACACTGGAACACTCTGCGAAACAGGTGACGCCCTTACCCTTAGTTAGGTTCTGCTCCACAAAAGAGTAGAGCCATCTTGGTAATTCTTAAGTTGAGAAGGAAGACGTTTAATGATTCTTTATCTCTCAGTATCTGGGAATGTTTATAGTGAGATTGAGACAGGACATGTCCTCGGTTGTATAGTTATTTTAGTGCCATATCAGAAAAAAACATTGCAAAGAAATGACAAGCCACATTAACCTTTCATCTAGATAGGACCAAGTAGTGTGTAATATATCATCACAGAAAAATGTTCATGAATGATATGTCTTAAAGTGGAATTACGACAACATACTTTTATACCCGCAAGCCTACTGTATAACATACTGTTATAATAAATTACTAGATCAGTTATAATAACAGGAAAATTAGTGATATAAAATTGATTTTATTAAAGTTATCAATTTACTTATTATCAATGATCATTTTTTATGTTCAATTCTTTTATTTTTCTTCTTCTTTTGCAACAGAAACGAACGAGTGTGATTCAACCCCTTGTCAGAATGGTGGACAGTGCACAGATTTGATAAATGCATATTCTTGCTCTTGTACTAGCGGGTATACGGGTACCGTTTGCGAGACAGGTAGAACTCTATTTATTCCCATGCATGCCTCTCGCGAACTATCATAGCAATAAACATATATTGAATTACTTTGCTGGCCATTTCATTGTTTATCTACTGAATCTCTTCCAAATTGTTATTTCATGTTGCTGTTCTCTTGCTGTGCTTCACTTCTTCCATATAAGTAGAACAAGATCGCTGTAGTTATCATGTTTACATATAGCCTAGAATACATATTATGTAAGTAGCAAAATATCATGTAGCTGCACGTTGACATTCCATTAGTCTGATTTCATCGTATAAATCATGCATTTCAATTAGCAAAAGTAGAATGAGTATATTATTTTCCTGTCTCCGTTAAATAAACCAAATACTTTTTTACATTTATTCATTGCTTTGTTCACGCTTCGAAAGTATGCTTTTTATTCTTATCGCACATTTTCCGCACCATGTATGTTTCTTAATGTGATTTGCAGTAGATATGTCGGGCTTATTTTATCTGTTGGTGTGATACGTGGTTTTATTATTGGAGAAGCCTAGGTGTGGTTCAAGAATCAAGGGGATTTCTTCTTGACTGTTTTTACAGAAGTCACTTCACTTTGTTTATTATGGTATGGAGTGTGATATGCAACTATTTGAATAAAATAAATGTGAAAACAAATATCTGCATTTTTCGTCTCTGAATCATTCATTTCCCCAGCTTTCACCAGGCATTTAGTTTCTACTATCAAAGAAATCAGTCTCCTTCATTTCATTTGGTGTGGTATACGGTATGTTGTAGGCACGTTTGTGAGAGATATGAATTTGGAAAAACATATTTTCAAATTTTCGCCTTTGTATTATTCCTTTTCTAATGTTCACCGGGCAGGCATTTAGTTTCTTACGTTAGCATTGACCTTACAATCGTCGTGTCTTTTACGGTGTTATTCAATGCTTGTGGTTTGTTCTGTGTGTGTTATTATATCTGCTGTTGTATGATGCAGTTCAGGTCTTTATTGCTATCATTTAGTTGGCAGGCATGTCGCTTACAAAGTAGAATAGAGCTGTTTTTATCATATTATGTATAAGTATATTCAAGTTTTACATCATTGTTTGCCAACTCATACGAATATGTCGATAGATATAAATTATTTCTAAAAGTGTGTACATAACTATTCAGAGTCCAAGGTGAGTTCGTATTTTTTCTTCAATTTATATGTATCTCATAGTTTATGCGCAATAAACAGCTTCTATATAATATATTTGATACAATATAATTCAAAATTGCTATCCAGTAGCTTTCTATAAAAGATGTCTCACTTTTGTTTATTTCCATTCTCACTTTATTTTGCGCCTTCAGCATACTAGTCATGTGGAGTTGGCGCATTTATTAATATTCTTTTTCGTCATTACTATTATCATTATTACTTTTATCATTTTTGTTATTTTTTTTCATCATTATCATCTTTATAATTATTCATGCTATCACCTATAATCATTATTATCATTATGATCATTATTTTTATTTTTAGTATTAATGTTATCATTATTGTTATCATTATATTTATGATGATTTTTAGTAATGCATAAATGAATTATCACCAAGAGAGATAGCAGGAGATTCGAACCCTTTATCACGTTTACCCGATCCACACTTATGCTAATATTAATGTTCAAACTCTGGTTGATTATGACAGATATTGACGAATGCGGTAGCAGCCCATGTCAGAACAATGGTATGTGTATTGATCAAGTCAATGGATATCTCTGCGGCTGTTTGGATGGATTCACAGGAACACACTGTGAAAGCAGTAAGTTATTATTTACTTAAACATCTCATTCTTTTTATGTCAAATTGGAAGAATATCACTGAAAAGTGTCCTTTGAAATGCCCTTATATTCAGAGTATGTCGAGAATTAGCTGAAATATTCTGCCACATGTGTGTGTGCAATCCCATTTAGACATGTTTATGTGCAGTGCGTGGGATTTTCAGAAAGATTAGGTCAATAATTTCTTTCACTTCAAAGTATACACCAATTCTTGTTTAATGCATGGTCAATCTTTCACGATTACATTTACATTGAAGTTAAGATTGCAATGCTCTCGTAAGAAATCGATAATTTATAGACGAGTACGTTAAAACAATTTTGAAGCAATTTTATATTGGGTTGATCTAAATAACTACTATACTACTATTATTATCATCATCATCAGTATCGCATAACTATCAGTGTCTTTTTCATTATTATCCTAATTATAGTCAAGATTAATTTTCTTCGTTTTCTTTTCCTTGTGCCGCTAGACATCAACGAATGTGCCAGCAACCCTTGTCAGAATGGAGCCACCTGTGTGGATAGAGTAAATGGCTATGAATGTAACTGTGCCAACGGCTGGGTTGGTACACGCTGTGAAACAAGTGAGTAGCATTATGACGTCATTTTACATTTGATGAAAGACCCAATGGCGTAGCTTTAACCAAGCCATTGATGGGGCACTTGCATCAGCTAGGGGCGGTGTCCACTGGGTGTGTTTGTGAAGGGAATGTGAATATACAAAGCTTAGTGATTACGGTTTCTTCCCTCTCCCTTTCTCCCGCTCTCTCTCTCTCTCTCTCTCTCTCTAATCCCCCCCCCCCCATTTATCCGCCTTTGTGGACAAGTGTCTCCAGCAAACTCTCCCCGTAGTTCTTCTCCTTCATCAAGATAATATGCCTCCTTCAATACTGAAGATTCTTGCAGATGTCGTATACAGATTCCTAGTTTACTGGGAAGGCACATGAGGTCAGAGGTCGTTATAGAGACCAAAACTCTTTGTCTTGTAGACCTTCTGTTACGTTCGGTTCCGAGAAAAGGTCTTAAATACGGGTATCAAATTGATGACTTGATTTTAACTCTAAATTTGTTTTGATAATGATCATTATTGTACACAATTCAGTGTTTGAGTGATCTCTTTGCCATGTAATGTAATCTCGCGAGATTAGAGCCATACACGATTTTAGTGTCAAGTTTCCAACATTTCGATGTTGATGATAATGGTTTTGTAAAGTTGATGGAGTTGACTGTTAGCATTAATGACAATCACTTTAAAAGATATGAAATTAAATTGAGAATCAAGATGAATGGAAATCAAAAGAAGACATTGAAAGGACATACAGTACACAACCTACATAGTGGAATGTGAATGTTGAATAACGTTCACAAACAAAACAGTTTCTAATCAACAGGGGTCTACTTTCCTTTCATATGCCTATCTTAATTCTGAATTCTTCTGCAAGATCTTATGGCATGCATTTGGTGTTTCAGTGATACATTGCATTTCTTTTATTGTTCTTTTTCCTCAGACTTCAATGAATGTGCGAGCAATCCTTGTCTCAACGGAGCATCATGTGTGGATGGGTTGAATCAATTCACATGTAATTGCCCACCTGGATGGTCCGGTACAATCTGCGACCGAGGTATTACAACGGCTCTATAGAGTACCGAAGTACTAACTTTATATTAACTCAAAGTTCAGGTTACTGGTTCTAACTAAACAACAGAGCATGTGTTTGAGGTTTATGAAAAATCATTTAAGCAACTGGCTGGAGTAGAGGAAATTGAGTGTGCTGGTGTGATCACCACGCCGTTTTTTAAACAACATTACTTGGAACCAGCAACCATGACAATCTGGCCAGTATGACGTCACACGGTGGTACTTGGTATTGTTTTCGTACCTAAACTTGCCTTTACTACTCCACCATGTAAATTATTTTAAGTTCAATTTTATCAATTCAAAATTATAAATCACGATAGGAATCTTGAAATTGTATGTACAATAAATAATGTTGTTAAACGTATAACATGAATAAAAGACTTTGTTTAAATCGTTATGGTAATCGTTATTAAATTATACATGTATTCTCTTTTTTGTTGCACTTGCACGCAAAATGCAAACGAACATCCATTGGTTTCATTTATATGATAAGATGTTTATGCTAAATTGTCTTCATTATATTTTCTTTCAGATATTGATGAATGCAACAGTTCTCCATGTCAAAATGGTGCCCAGTGTCAAAACTTTGAAAATCGCTATCAGTGTACCTGTGCTCCTGGATGGCAGTCAACTAATTGTGACGTCGGTAAGCAAGCGTTTATGTTTGTAGATTGATATTTCTTTCATTCATTCATTTTTAGAAATACATTTACCAAATTAAAGAATAGATCACAAATGAGGAAAGAGCTCATAGTCGGCAAGAGCCTAATTGGTGCTGCCGTCAAAATTAGGATGATGACGACATGATAGGAAAAAGAAAACAAAAAGAAAGGAAGACAGATATATTGATATAGAGAAGTCAAAGCAAAACGAAATCAAAAAATACAAAGTGAGAGAAAAATCTGATCATAAATTAGGTGAGTCAAGTATTATAATTATTCAATATTAGTGATTTGAACATCCCTTTGAAGCCGCTTAAGGAAGAATTTAATTTATTTTTTAAATCTAAGTCATTCCTTACCTTTCAATTTTATTTCACTATAAATTCACTCAATGTTTGATCAGACGTCTACTGTCAAATGTAAAGTAGATAATTAGCTTTGCAACATTTATACTTTAATAAATGAAACCCCTTTAATAGATTTGCAAAATATGAAACACATTTTCACTTATCATACCTGCAGATAGCGACGGAGCTTCATTGAAAGCAGTTTGGAGTTAGTATAACCTGTTTATTAATGAAGCAATGTTGCATCAGTTCTTAAACAATGTAACATGGTTTACAAAAGATTGTAAAGGAAGCATGTAATGATATATCTGCTGTCACTGACTAAATGTAAAGTTGTAATATTTGTGTTCTTCTTTCAGATCTAAATGAGTGTGCTAGCAACCCCTGTCAGAATGGAGCAGCCTGTAATAACGGACAGAACAGATATACATGTACATGTCTGCCAGGATGGGATGGGCCTAACTGCGAACTAAGTAAATAAATTTCTAATGTCAACACCCACAGTTCTTAAAATGAGGAATTCATCATAAATCTTGTTTCAGGATGGACTTAAAGCGTGATTCATTTGCCATTATTTGAGAAGTAAATTGTGTTTGATTGGATTTTTGGATTGTTACTTCTTTGAAAATAATGATGATGATAATAATAATAATAATAATTATAATAATAATAATATCAATAGTAGTAATATAAATCATAATTATGATAATAATAATTAGATTTGTAAGGCGCCAAAATCGACTTGAAAACAAGTTCTTTAGGCGACCTTGTACAAAAATTATAAAATAACGCATCATTTTGCATATATCATCACACAGACATCGATGAATGTTTTAGCGGGCCATGCTTTAATGGAGCGACTTGTCTTGATATGATCGATGGCTATGAATGCGAATGTGCACCAGGATGGAATGGAACTACTTGTGGAATAGGTAAGTCAGAACCATTCATTGGAGTTTCTCTCATGCTTGGCTATTCGGTGTTTCGACAATTTCATTTAATATTTCATTTAAGAAGTGTACCAATCGTTTTATATTAAGATTGCTAATACATTTTGGTATTAGGCCAGCAAAAATCATCGTATAATGTAGTCACTCTATTAAAGGAGGAGGCAAGAAACGGAATAGCAAATAAAAGAGATTGACGAGGAAGAAAATTAAAATTTAAGAAAAAGCAGGACAGAGGTAAAGAGAAATGGATGAAGTTTCAAAAAAAAGTTGTATACATATTTTAGATAATGTAACGCACATCTACGCCCACATTTTGTATTAATTGAAGAAAAAATTGTTATTTTGAATGCCTTTTTTTCTTCATATAACAGATATCAATGAATGCGAGTCCAATCCATGTCAGAATAGTGCACCATGTTCAAACCAAGAGAATGAATTCGTCTGTAGCTGTCCGCCAGGCTACGATGGAGAGATGTGTGAAAACGGTGAGTGAAATTCGTTAAAGATGGACAAAGAATAGACATTTATCGCAACATAAAGACATTTAGCTCTTTGAAATGACAATACGAGCACCGATAAATTATAGTTTGTTTGTGATCGATGAAAAATATATAAGTGTCTATAACTATTTCAAACTAATTACGATTATATCATTATCATACCTTAATCATTCAGAGAATGATGTTTTATTTACAAAGTATCAAGTTTCCTAATGAAGCACAGGACTTCAATGATTGCTCATATTTTTTCTGTTGATATGCATTATACATAATGATATCTATCCATGATCTGCAAAGTCTGCCTCATAAGATTTGTATATTTTACTATTGGATTATATTCAGTGATGATGAATTATATCCTTAACTTAATAGAGAAAAAATACAATTATTAATTAAGTAGTTGTGAACCCTTGGTGCTATATTATTATACAAGATAATGCTTTTGATGTTTCTTGTAATAATAATTATAACAATAGTGGGTTCTTGTACGAGCTCATGTCTGTCAGACTAGATACACTCCTGTTGCTCCACAATATTAGTACCCCCGCCTTTACCAGTATCCTCCCAATGACACATTTCACGTGTACGACGGTTATTTACACCACTTTGTTTTCTTAATTGCGAAACTACATATGTTTTGTCAGAGATTGATATACGTTTATTAGAGGTAATAATTCTTTATGTTGACTCTTGTAATGCTACATTATATACAGGTATTATTTGATTATCTTTTTTTACGCAGATATCAACGAATGTAATAGCGCCCCTTGCCAGAACGGGGGAACGTGTAATAATGAAATCGATGGGTTTACCTGTGATTGTAGGAATGGATACGGAGGAATCATGTGTCAAACTGGTATGTTCACCTACGATATTATGATAAATTATGACATGTGATGTGACATTGCATGGTGACATATAGTAGGGTGTTTGTCAGCGAATATCCAATTGGCTTAAAAGGTGCCACGTGACACACAACAATCTGTTATATCAGTATATCTTTAAAGCGCTTAGAGACGTATAAAAGCGGTATATTATCATCATTATTATTATTATATATGCACAAGCACACGGTATATTTGTATATTATAATTTTCGTTTGTTTGTTTGTTTCTGTGATTAAGTAAGTTTCAATCAAAGCATTTTCTTCTTGTTCTGATCCTTTGATCATTTTAACCTACTAGCTGCTACGAAATGTTGCATTCTTGCAAAGAGGTATTAAATCAACAAAATCACTGAAGACTTATGTTATACTATAGTGTATAACTTTCCATCAAAATTATTTCTGTCTCTTTGTCCCCCATCTCTCTCTCTCTCTCTTTCTTTGACAACTCTTGAAACTGGTTTTAATTTGATTTTCTTTAAAGAAATATTAAAGTTGGATCAAATATGCATTACTATTGAATATGTATCAAAGCTTTCCATTGTCGTTGTTTTGTACATAAATTTTAGTCTGACGATGTATCGATTTTGACATCTGACCAGCAAACGCCAAACAAAAACTTTCTGTACGTAATTATTGAATAATATTTACAGTTTAAATACATGGGCTTGGCCTATAATATCCCATGAATACTTCAAACTTTTCATTTGTTATTCCATCCTCACATTTCTTCATGTCTGGTATATTTATTCTTATTTTCATTGCTAGAAATCAACGAATGTGAAAGCGACCCATGTTTGAATGGAGCAGACTGTAATAATAACCTAGGTGCCTGGGAATGTTTATGCGCCCCTGGATTTACCGGAATCATGTGTGAAACAGGTTAGTAGACGTTCTCTTTCAAACAAATACTTTTAGGCTCATTTTCCTACCGAATAGAAATTTTGGCTGCAGTGCCATACCTTAGTATTGGTCTTCTGACTTGTTTTGTCGACATCAAGTTGAGTTTGAAGTAGATAAACATAGAAGAAAAGAAAATGTGCATTTTCGTTGCAGGAATAATAGGTATTATCTCAAATGAACACTAGTTTTCGATTCTTACCTAAAAACGTGTTGTAAATGACTGCAATTCATAAAATATACCCAATGTTAATCTTTCTTTTTTTTCATCATTTTTATGTTCCAAATAATCATCTGTCTCGTTAAAAAAACCTTTTTATATTTTACTTACTGTACATAAATTGTTCTGTCGCAATGTTATATAATGTGAAATTGATTGCTTTGAATTTTAAAAAAGTGAACTGAACTTAATTAAAGTTTCATTACGTCGTATCATGCGGCTAGACTACCAACTATACTGAGAATGATTTAAAAAAACACATTTACCTCTGTAAATTATATGTAATAATAGGTGTTGTGCATGCCTGAACAAAATACGATGCAGAAAGGTGATCGAATAGCCTTTTATTTGATCATCACTTTGACCAAGTTTGTCAAATCGGATTGATAATGTTTTTTCTTTCCTATCATTTTCAGATATTAATGAATGTTCGTCTTCCCCGTGTCAGAACAACGGAACATGTGTAAATGAAAGGAATCATTATACATGTGAATGCAATGCAGGTTACCAGGGATATAACTGTGAAACAGGTAAACCCTTTTTTGCAAATAATTTTATTAATGTAAGGTGTTGGCTTAGAATGATTGTATTATGTGAGAGATTATAGAAGAGCTCAGTGTGTGCAAATACCAATACCATGGAAGAGTCTTTACTTGTCGTTTTTTTTCCGTTCGACGCTCAGTATTGTCGTTTTAACACTTCCATATGTATTGTGGAATTGTGAGCAATAGTCATTTAATTTTTTTAAAGGTATTAACAGATAATTGTTGACAGTTGATCAACTCAGCAGTCTCTGTAAGGAGAGTCTCGAATAGGCCAATCAAATTGGTTCCCTGCCGCTCAGATGATGTTATGTTTCACCAATCTATCAAAAAAAACTAAAGTTTTAGAACATTGTTGGCATATAAAGCATTAGAAATATGTGGAGCACAAATGTTAGAATATAAATGTACACTAATTTTTGTAAAAAGGCGATATTCCATGACATGGACTACTTAATGATCATATTTCCATCATATTATATTCTGTGTCCTAGTCTTTGTCATGTCATTTTATGACTTTGAAACAAGAGTTAATGCTATGATCAGATATACACTCGATTTTTGTATTGATTTTGACAAGCACATTTCCTGTCTTTTCAGAAATCAACGAGTGTTATAGCAATCCCTGTACTAATGGAGGGACCTGTACTAATCTGATAGATGAATTCGAGTGCGCATGCCTACTTGGTTTCACGGGAGAACGCTGCCAAACAGGTAGTCTGTTTTAAAGCTCGTGCTAGAATGCGACTTTCATTTTACTCCTTGCAAATGAATGGCAACTTCGCACAACAAAGGTCCTGGTACGGATCTGTGCTCTAAGATACAGAAATATGAAGCATATTTCACTCACGTCATGATATATGTATATAAAAAAAACATTAACGCCGCAGTTTACCGCGCCATATTTGAACAAGGCTTTAATCATCCAATCAGCCAATAGAGATTATTCTAAATAAAATGAAAGTTGGATTATTTAAGTTTCTTCTTTAAATCAGTATGTGGTTGTTATTATCTTTAAATCAGTATGTGGTTGTTATTATCATAAAGATAAAAAGTATTATATGATTATCATCCTCAAAAGTACAAGTGAAATCTAAACTATGCAATATAGGTTGTATACATTCAAGATTGGCCATCTTAAAATCATTTTCATTCATAAATCTCATTTTCATTCCAAAGTTTTATTAACATTTCATTTTTTATTATAACATGCATTTTAATAAACGAATTTTCTACCTGTGTTTATTTTTACAGAAATCGATGAATGCAGTAGTGCGCCTTGTTTAAACTCTGCCACCTGTGTCGACCAAGTGAATGGATACAGGTGTCTCTGTCCGCCCGGATGGACAGGTATCAATTGCGATCAAGGTATGGTCTTCTTCCTTGCTTTATCAAAAGGGATTGTAAACCATCTTTTACATTCTGCAACAATGATCTTTAAATTAATTGTTTGAAAATATTCTATAATTTATCAAAACCTATCATTGTTAACTCTTGATGTATTAAGACTGTATATATAGGTGATCTTGCAAATGGATATCACAGGTTCAGTAGCCATTTACTGCGCTAGTTCCCCCGAGTACGACATTGGTTCGTTAGCATCTAGAACTTCAAATCGAAAGTCTCCCATAACTTTGATAGCTTCATGTCAATTTGCTTTATCACTCGATGTAAATTCGGAAAGCCCCGAGTTGATTTCATTTAAGAAAGGAATGAAGTAATCGTTCTGTTCGTTGTCGTTGCTACGCTGTCATTTTCTGATCATATAAAATGTATTTCCATCAATCACTATTTACCCATAATTATCAGGTGAATAATTGTACATGCTGCAAAGTTTCAATGACTATTTCATTTTCATTTATTTTCAGATATTGATGAATGCGCTACGTTGCCTTGTCAAAATGAAGGTATTTGTAACAACGGTCAAAATGAATATACATGTACGTGTATCAACGGATGGCAAGGCACAAACTGCAATACAGGTAGGAATATTCATCATGTCTCATGTGTTATGTTTTGATGGAATGTGGATAAGGAAGGAGGATTTGATTTTTAAAAAAAGTGATTAACGTTAATTTGGGATAATACTAGATTTCAAAATGAATCTAATATCAGTAGCTTCCCCATTAAGTAATAAACATCTTTAAGGCAAATTCATTTCAAGTAGTGATAAAGTGATAATTTGTTTTATCTGTCCAAATTTTAATTTATTATTATTATTAGCTGGAAAAGGGAGGATATGACGTTTCTTATGCAGCTAACAGGTCATGAAAAAAATCTTTATTTGTGGTACAGATATGTCGGTGATTAATGAGTAATACATTGAGATAAGGCAGTCTAGTATTGTCCAAATAAGGTTTGTTGTTTGCTTGTTTGCTTGTTAGTATGTTTGTTTGTCTTCAATCCTGGCTAACGCCTGTTATGCATTCACAATTTATTTCTTTTCTTGTTTACAGATATAAATGAATGTTCAAGTAACCCATGTCAGAATGGAGCTCAGTGTGTAAATGGACGTAACGTCTACAGCTGTGCATGTGCTCAGGGATTCCAAGGGCTCAACTGTGAAATTGGTAAGTCTGGACGATTCAAATTGAAATATAAACCTAATCTATAGAGTACCGAAGTGTGACGTCATACAGGCCAAGTTGTCAAGGTTGCTGGAGACAAACATTTTTTGTGCAAAACAATGACGTGGCGATCACACCAGCCCCGAACACTGCATTTGCCATGTTCCAGTCTGTTGCTTGAATTATTTTGCGGTGAACCTCATGCACAGGCTCTGTTGTTTAGAACCATCAAGCTGGACGATGAGCGAATATGACTTTAGCTCGTCAGTACTCTAATCTTTATCTATAGTTTGAAGCCATACTAAATTGAGCTTGGTTGCTCTTTGATGAATGTTTTTTACAATCGAATCTTGGTATTAATTGTAATAAAGACTTAAAGTGAAAAACAAAAATAATCATTTCCTTCTATGGATATACACTTTCATTCAAATTCAATTTATTGCATTCGTACTGATTGGCGTGGGCAAGTCCAATAAGTTATTACATGTATCCAAGTGAAGTGCTTTCTTTGGCAGTATTTTCAGACCTAGTCTATAGAGACTGAGAACCAGACTTTAAAGCAATACTATACTGACGAAATTTCTATCCTAGCGTACTGTTTATTGCATCTTGCCAACCCACTGAACTATACGATACAGTGGAACCCACAGCGCAGCGAGCTAGGAGATCATACTGCTACAGCTGACCTTAGATGGCGCTAGAGGTAGTGCTTCTAGCACAGTGTTGCTTTAACTTGGTGTTTTTTCTTTTCCATTGCTCTTAGATGTTGATGAGTGTAACAGCCAACCGTGTATGAACGGAGGAACGTGCTTTAATCAACAAGGAGGGTTTAGATGTAGCTGTGATACAGGCTGGACAGGAGAACAATGTCTTACTGGTGAGTGTGGATATGAGATGATAACGGTATGGATAGTTACTTATTGAAATAACTTACCATTAGCATGAATATAAATTAGGAAATCACCATCGTTAAGTATTTTTAAACTTTAAAAAGCAGATCTTTTCATGTAACTTTATTTTGTAGATTCAAGCACATCAGGAGCTCTTGTACCGAAGTAATATATATATTTGCAAAAATTCTGCGCCTTGCAAATGCATAATTTTAATATTATAATAATTATCATTATTAATATAATTATCATCAATATAATGTCGTAAATTATATTCACTAAGAGATATTTGCCTTCATCTTATGAAACAGTTGCGACGGAACTAGGACTCTGTGGCAAGTCTGAACATTCTGTGAAAATAAAGAAAACGAAAGAAAAACGGTTATCAAATCTTTAGTGTGCCGTTCGGGCCTACAAAGTCTCTGCATGATGACAATTTTAAAAAAGTAAACCCCAAATCTATGCTTTTCTAGAAAGCACATACACATTCCACATTTGATCCTACCACTAATATATAGAATGTGATACAATGGTGCCCTTTGTTGTGCTTGTTATAGTAGATTTGGTTTTAACTATTTTTGATCTCTTTCCGAACCAGATATTGATAATTGTGCCACCAACCCTTGTCAGAATGGAGCAGTATGCAGGGATTACCTCAATCGATATGAATGCACATGTGCTAGCGGGTATGACGGATTTAATTGTCAAAATGGTACGTATAACCAAAAGTCGCTTGTAACATAATCAATTTGATGTTTCCCCGATCGATGTCTCCATTACTAGATCATAAACTAGTTTCGTTATTGATATACTAGTATTTTATTCAAAGTCCTATATTTTTAGCCTTCGAAGAAATTGTAAATGTGATATCAATTGATAACATTATGCTGTTAAGCATTTTTGTATTTCCACAGCAATACATGCCCTCAATTTGCCTATAATAATTTATTCCGATTCCCAAATTAATCCCAAATTATTAAATGAAAGAGAAATGTTGAGAAACTGTGGTCATTGAAAATATGGTTGATGTAATAGTCTTCCTTTTGCATCGTGCTCCTTTGGAATTGGAATTGATTTGAGTTCACTGCTTTTCTATTTAGACCTGAACGAATGTGATAGCAACCCATGTATGAACGGTGGTGTATGTACCGATGGTCCAGACTCGTTCTCCTGCGCATGCCCAGATGCATGGACTGGACTGAGATGTGAAACAGGTATGACATACATAGCATCAACAAATTTACACTCTAAAGTTTATAATCCGGTTTTATTCTGCATTTTACCCTCCCCTAAAACGTCCTACATGCCGACAAATAATATTCTACTTCACATCCTGCGCATATCTGGTACATTTAGATTGAAATTTCACTTGAGAATTCTTTTCAAAGTACTTGACTGTACTTTTGTTTACTTTATATCAAAAAACATCAGATGGTATATGAATGAGTTCTTTGGATTCAGACAAAACTAAATTAAGTAGATCTAAATATTTTTCACTGTACCTTTGTAGCTTTTACTCAATATACCTCTGAATATTGTCTCATTTGATGTGATATACTGATTTCGTCGATGTTAGTTCCCTTTAATACACCAGAATGGAAAGGTTGTTTGCTAATATTTAAACCTGTTATAAAACTTAACGCTGACAGACTTCTAGTATTAATTCCGAAATTATTTTAATTTGCTTAATTCATCTCCGTCAATATTTAGTTCTTAGAATGAATACCATTTTTCCAAGAATTTTTTTGATGAAACGTATTTGCTATTTCCCCCGAACAGATTTTAACGAGTGTGCTAGCGGGCCTTGTGATAATGGTGGTGTATGTACCAATGGCTTCAATATGTACACCTGTGATTGCCCAGATGGTTTCTTTGGAGTCAGGTGTGAATTCAGTAAGTATGAGAACACACAGGAATGGTTCAAAGATTCCAAATTTCTTTCCATATTCAATGAAAGTTTTATTTAAACTGCAAAAAGTTTTACACTTCAGTATTGCTTTTCATGTCATTTGAATTATGCATGTATATAACCAGATGGATTCAAACAACTTTATTATTCTATCAAATACAATAAATATATCTTACGCTCTAGACTGTATCATCTAATAATTATTGTTTGATAATGGTAAAACGCAATATGGGTGCTGTTTTTATCAAAAATATATTCAAAAATATTGTGTATGAAATTAAATGGTATTGTTCCTAGTACCAATGATGACCATTATATAGAAATAGAAACGTTATGAATGTAATCGTAACTAAAAATGAATCGTGATTTCATCTCATGACTCCTATAATGTAATCCGTTTATTTTCTAGATCTCGATGAATGTGCTAGTTCACCGTGTCTGTTCAACAGCGCATGCGTGGATCTGGCTAATGGCTTTGTGTGTGACTGTAGACAGGGATTCTCTGGGACACTCTGCGAAATAGGTAAGTAAAAAAGAGATGTTGAAATTGTTCCGATTTGATTACCCTTCATAAGTACACGTTGTGTTTTTTTCGTTTATGGTCTGAACTGGCCAAACTGAGTTATAATTGTGTTCTCAAGTCAAATATACGAAGAATTAAGTTATATTCTGCATTGCACAAAGAATTAACTCTTTTTTTTATATCACATGACTTAGATTTGCGGATCTCATTAGTAAAATCACGACGAAATCTGGCAATGCATTACTTTATAAAATCGGAAATGCATTTTATCATACAAATCCACTTTTATCTGGTAATTCACTCAATTATTTATTGTATTTTGTATGTTATAAAACCATGTACAACATATTCACCCTAAAAAGTATACATTTTTAATACCATTTATCTGTGAAGTGCTTAATCAAGATACTCTGACCATTTCTTATGTCTTTGTATATATGTTAGACGAGGATGAATGCCGCAGCAATCCCTGTAATAATGGAGGAACTTGCGTGAATCAACCAGGATACTTCTTCTGCAATTGTCCCCTCGGCTATAATGGAATCTTCTGTCAAACTAGTAATTGAATTAACTTTATTTCATTGTCTTCGATAGCCATGTTTGCTAATAACGGAATATTCTTTTAAGAAATCATTTCAAGTTATATTTATTAAAAGTACCTTGGAAATGCATGTGCTAAGCCATGTGTTAATTAAATTTCTAGCTACGAAAAGAAATGTTGACATGTTTTCAATCCGTTTTTAATCTCTGTATATTCCTCTCAAGTAGTACAGTCCATTTCTCCAAAGTATTCATGTTTTCTGGCTCGAGTACTCGATTACAGGTTATATAATTTCCTCTTTTCCAACAATTGAGGAAGACTCATTTACCAACTTGTCATCTACAAATGTACAAAGGGATTAATTGATTGGCAAAAACATTTCACACGATACGAAAAAACGTTTGAGTTTTCTGCATTGTGTAACAGTTGAATGTAGGAAATGAAACCATAACAAAATATGAAATAGTCAGGAGAGCAGTTGATCTACAATGCTATATCGTTATCACAATTTTTATTTGAAAAATTCTTCTTTCATTTTATTTTCTCTTCAAGACAGGATGATAGAAATAAGGGAAGGTATTCTTCACACCATCAATAACGACTCCTGAATTGATTTTTAAGAAGTATGCAGGGAATATTGAGTATTCTAATAATTTTTTGGTGATCTATTAATCTTCCTAAAATGCAGATGTTGACGAGTGTGCAAACGCCCCGTGTTTCAATGGAGCCACGTGTATTGATCTGGTGAATGCAGTCAATTGTCTTTGTGCACCTGGTTGGACTGGCGACACATGCTTATTAGGTAGGTTGTTATTTTGTATATCATCCATTGATATTTTAAACTGACACCGGTTGTGAGTTGTTAATCCCAGTGAGGGGACATTTGGGTCCTGTTACCGCACACCCATTACGAACATGCTCAACAGTCTGAATTTGACCACAGGCACAGGTCAGAGTCTTTGATACCCTAAAGCTTCATGCTCGCTGCAAAGCGGCATGCTCTTGATCTCAGGTGGTTCAGCTGAACCCGGGCTTCCTGGGGAGGAAGGTTGGTGCTAATCATCCATAATATATATCAACTTACTGAGAATGTCATGGTTTATAAGGGGACATCCATGATGACTCAATTCTAGAAGCTTGCCTTCTGAGATCGCATCTATTTCATTCTAGTCAGCTAAATATAGACGCAGGATCTGCTTGTACTATGTTTATCATATATAACCATTTCAAAATAAAGATATTCATCAATGTATTTTAAATTACGTCCCCTGATAAGCCATAGATATATTGTACCGTCTCATATATTGCATATCAAATTTCCAGTTAATTAAGTTGCATTTTGCAGATTCATTTAGATATCTGTAAAGTGAGCTCTTTCCTTTTTAAAAATCAGTAATACATCTTTATTAAAATATATCTCAAGAAAATATTATTACAGATACGTCACGAAAAACTCCACTAGAACACTATCGGGCCACTTTATTAAATGTTATATTTCTCTATATTTCTCTATATTTCTACTGTAATTTGTTACATTAATATAATTTCAATTATTACTTCTCACATAATAGGTGTCAATGAATGCAGCAGTAATCCATGTCAAAATGGTGGCTTCTGCCAAGATAGCGTCAATGGTTTTACATGTGTGTGTACTCAAGGATTCGAAGGTGACCAATGTCAAACAAGTAAGAAACAATCCTTTTATTCTGAAATATATAACTTAAAAAGCTTTTAATATAAGGTGTAAGGTGTGAAGTGTTAGATAAAGGTAACATTTTTGTTTTATATCATAATGGACCAGCACCACATAAGACGGTGTTCAAATATAAAATAGAAACCATATTTGAAAATGTTAACATTATGTTAATAATTTGAAGATACTTTTTTCCTCATGACAAATAACCTGTAGAATTAAACATGGCCAGGCAATGAATGTAAGACATCTTTTGATCTTTCTGGTCACCAACACGTTTAGCACTTAAATTTAAATGCAAAAGTTTGGGTCTTGAACCCCAGCACGTCACTCAAGTCCTTTGGGAAGACGCAACATTTCCCACTCTCGATCCATGTGTAGAAACGTAGCATCTGTTATGATCAATGTTCTAATATTCATTGTGTCTTAATAGTTGCTGTGGGAGCCAAATCTAGGATAAAAGCTACAAATACTTTGTAAGAGTTGATGCAATCAAAATATGCACTAAATAAAAGTATTATCAAGTTACTGAATCATCTATATATCTTATGATCGTTATTGATGATATAACTGATTCTCATTACTTTCTGAATTGCGTTTATCTACAGACATCAATGATTGCACTGTGAATTCGTGTATTAATGGAGTGTGTATGGATGGAATAAACTCGTATTCATGCTTATGCCCTGATGGATACACTGGCCCACGATGCGAGACATGTAAGTATCCATGGTGATATGATAGATTTCATGTCCATGTCATTTAGGTATCCATGGTGATATAGTAAATAATAGATGATGTTTCATTCCATCATATCAATGAATAACTGGTTAAACAGAATGTAGTAGGACGCCGTGTTCCAAGATTATTTGAAAGTCTATTTAATACACATCCTTAAAATGGACCATTGTAAATTGGTGAACTGTATGCAAATTATGATTTATACATTTTCAAATAACCTTATCAAATATATGCAGATTTCTCCCTAGGAAAGTCGAAAGTGAGTATTTCGTAATCTAATGACTGAAAGTTGAATCAAACATTTAGTTGTATTGAAATTCCTACAGCTCATAGCTTTCCTTTCATTTCACCCTTTAGTCCAAAATTCAATCGAGCCAGCAAGCGTCAATAACACCATTGTTTGTGTGTAGTCCTGCATTAATATTATGTGTCCATCTTTCTCTCAATGTGTCATAATTATAGCTACATCATGCGTAGGAACCGTGATCGTACCAACCTGTGGGTTCGCTCGTCTGACCTCGCCTGGTTACCCTTCTCCATACAGCAATAACGCAGACTGTTTCTGGTTCCTGCAGTCTCCCGCAACCACCCGCATGCGAATCGTCTTCATTGCCTTCACCACCGAGGGCCAGTATGACTTCCTACAGATCGGTGACGGAACGGACATCGATGATTCTGCTCCTCAGTATTCTGGTGATGAACGACCACCAACACCGATGTTCACGCAGTCGAACCGGGCTTGGATCCGCTTTAAAACTGATGATACAAAGAATGCTATCGGCTTTTCGTTAGAGGTTCAAGATGAATGCTATGGTGAGCAGAAGTTTATCATCAAACAAGTCATTATGAAAAACATCTTACAGCGATATAGACTCGCTTATGTAAGATGACCCGTATGTAAAGAGTAAAACACCATGAATGATAAAGACCTCTGCAAAGGAAAGTTGAATAAAGTTTAATCTGAGCAACTAGGTGTAGTGTAATATTGATGAGTCTGATGTTGAAAACAGATTAAAAGGGAATCTTTGATTGGCAAGTCACATATGTGTTGATCACATCAACACATTGTGATTCTGAAGAGTAATTACAGATGTAACATAATGAACTTCTGTGTACTCTACTTAAAGCCCGAATGTACTAGTTTGGTCAGGAAGGATTAGACCACCCAGCGTGGCCACTGACAGGTGGCTCTCTCTTCAACTCAGCTCTCAATTAACATAAGAAAAAGAGGATCATTAGGGACCAACAGGCACCGCTTATTATATAGAGGGAGCAAATAGCTACAAGTAGTACAGTGGGGCTTTAAGACAACATATAATCAAGACATATTCAAATCTTTCTCATTGAAATTCCCCGTCAGTGTTTGCTTACGTTTTTTCATATCCTATCATAATCTATTAATGTGATAAGATTATATTTACACATTTGTATTTCCTCTATGATTTCGACTGACTTTCAGAGGGCAGTCAGTACGCGTGTCTTAGCAATCCCTGTCTGAATGGAGCCCAGTGTACGGATCAAGGAGCAGACTACACGTGTACGTGCGCATCGGGCTACACGGGAACAAACTGTGAAACTTCTATCGGTAAATATGACCCTCTGATTTGAAAGGGCTGTGATCTGTGTGTTAATGTAAGCAGAATACATAATGTACTAGCAAGCATAGGACGACATATTATTTTCTTGATTTGTTTGTTTTTAGTGTTCTCTTATCGTATTTACGTAATACATGTATTGAATGAATTTTCATTAGAGAATTATTTGTATTGCCTTTATTTTGGAATGTTCTTTAAGACTTGTAGTTACAATCCATTATAAGTATTGGCACTTGCTTTAATTTGCTTACCTCACCATTTTGTTTTTTATAGAATTTATTGCACGAAGTGATTTGAATGACTTATCAACATCGCATAGATTTATTTCTTTAAGACATGCACTTACACTCTGTTAAACGCAAATGCACTTACTGTATCATGTGTTGCCTCCACCGTGAGGAGCTCTTGTAAAAATATATATATTCTTTGTGACCCTAGCTGACGTGCCGTGTATCAGCAGCCCTTGTTATAACAATGGTGTATGCAGTAATGGAGTCGATGGTTATGTATGCACGTGCCCAGCTGCCTTCACCGGTACTCAATGTCTTACATCCGGTATGTTCAATACTCCTCATCGAATGTCGGCCATCAAATCAGTCAGTTTTCTCTAACAGGTCATGACTACTCACGGGACTAATCATCTCTAACCATCGTGGAATACTTTCTCTCTCGTTGCACTAACACTTGTCCTAACGTCAAAGTCTATACTGTTTTGGTATTTTGCGTAATGTTTAGTTTTACATCAAAGGAGCCTTTCCTAACTTTTTGGAGTTTGGTTTATTCCTGTTATAAGCATCTACTATCCCTATCGTTATATTTCCGCTTTCCTCAAATCTAACATCCTTATTTTCAGCATTAACCTACATTGAACATTCAACCTCAAAACATTTTAATCATTTCCATTTGCCGAACACCCACTTATCATCATCAATGTTATTTTCACTGTTTTTCTACTACCGGTAGATCAGGGCAAATGGATTGAACTGTGACATTGTGAATATCAAATGGTTTCCTTTTACGTAAACGTATTTTATCTTCAAAATGTCATGACATGCACCGAATTGCACTGAACGCCCCTGTTGCAATGGGGAGATATGCAATAATCTGCAATACCCAGGTCGGAAGGCAGGGTTCATTATAACAACAACATATTTGTCGCTTTGCAAATCATCTTTGACGGTTGCGATCCATCATGCATCCCTTCTTTGATATATAATAATACTTCCTGAATTCATAACATTCATTATTTCTTCTAGATTTTCATAGACTCCTAAACTATTGTTGATCATGATATAAGATAACTGATTGTAACTACCTTTGAAGCGTGACGCTTGGTTGCCTGTTTCAAACACATTAATAAGCATTCCAGTTTAAAGACGTATAATCATGACATTATAACTATATTATTATCAATAATTTCTCTTCTAATATGGATCACATTAACTAACTATAATCTCTTCCTAACAGTATTTGGATAAAATCATTAAAACATGCTTTTGAGAAGTAAGGCCAAAGAATGTGAATGGAGATTTATGACTTATTCATATCTAACCAAATGTTTTAATGTATTTCTCCTGTGACCACATTTCTATTATATCGCTTTTCAATGATAATGCTTCATTTTACTTCACGACAAAAAGACGAGTGCAAGTATGAGAATGTTTATGATAAGGTAATCATTCAGTTTCACTTTGAACCTTTTATGATTCATATCCTTTTACAAGCAATGCTGGTTTAGAATCACATTTTTTCCTCGTCTTTTTTCATATCAACAAAATACTCAATTGATATAATGTAGGACCATATACATAATGGCATGAATGAATTTGAAGATAATATTCACATATTAAAGTAAGATGGTATTTTATGGCCTATACCTATGCTTTATTTCTGTATTGTAATGCTTGTGTTTCAGTTAACCCATGCGATCCTGATCCTTGTGTTAATGGTGGAACCTGTCAAACAGACGGTACATGTGATTGCTTACCAGGATTTGATGGTGACAACTGCGAGAATATAAGTAAGAATAATCACTGGTGGATTTAGAGGGGGACACAACATAACCCTCTCGTTTTAAACCAATTGGTATACTTTATGTATATAATAAAAAGTACCTTAATTGTGTGTTTTTAGCATATCGTCCCCCCCCCCCCCTTTTTTTTAAGTCCTTGGTCCGCTCCTGCATAATCATGTAAAAAATGGATCAAGAAGTCATTTTCATTTTATTCATTTCCATTTTCAATAAAAAAAAAAATACAAAGGTATATACAACGATAAGCATTTGCAATATATAAGAAAATAAAAATAGGGAACTAAAAAATAAGGCCAAATGGCCTTGTGGAGGCACAGTTCACTGAACAATAGTTAACAGATTTACATATAAAAACAAAACTAAAACAGAAACATACGTGACAAAACATGACAAAACATGACAGGACATCGTTCATGGCAGGTAATACAAATGGAAATAATCATTACAAAATCATAGGTTTGAAAACAGTTATAGGTAATGCTGTATTATAT
The DNA here is from genome assembly GCF_000002235.5 of Strongylocentrotus purpuratus. Taxonomy (NCBI): domain Eukaryota; kingdom Metazoa; phylum Echinodermata; class Echinoidea; order Camarodonta; family Strongylocentrotidae; genus Strongylocentrotus; species Strongylocentrotus purpuratus. The sequence continues at coordinate 36,683,479 of NW_022145599.1, forward strand.
GAATATGGGTACAAGAATAATATTTAGAAGTTTCTCTGAATACACAAAGTAAGGCAGATGGTGTTGCTCGAGTGTAAAGCATGCAGGTGTGTATTTCTGCCTGCATGTGGTGTAGGGGGTTTTAATCTGGACATGTAAACACGCTCCCGAGCATTTAATTTCCAAGAATTGAATATTAATTGATGAATAAGACGAGTAACTAATTTCGGACGGCGCCTGACTTTAAAAATTAAACCTAATAAATCACATATGATTATATAAGGGATAATTTCAATGAACTGTTCCACATTTGTTCTCATAGAATATGACATATTTGAATGCCTATCTCTTGTACGGATGAACCAGATCTATGAGTATTGGTAACCAGTTTATGACACTTTTTTTCTTCTTCTTCATCAGATACTTGCGATCCAGACCCATGTTTGAATAATGGTGTCTGTACAACTACAACTGCTGGATACAGCTGTTCATGTTCAGGAGGATTTTCAGGAAGCCGTTGTGAAAGAGGTGAGTAGCATTAACTATGATTCAAGTTACTGTTATTAAAGATGTTCGTGTCTGCTGCTCCCGAGTCCACGCCCACATGTCGGACAGGCGAAGATTAGAACTTTTCTTTCTGCTGTTTCTTGCTCTCCCTCCCTCCCCCCTCTCCCTCTCTCTCTCTCTCTCTCTCTCTCTCTTTCTGCTTATTTGTCCTCTCGACTATATCGAGCTGGGCTCATTTTAGATTCATATGTTTTGTTTTGTTTTTATATCTTGCTTTACCCCCTTTTTGTCCCCATATTTATCTTTCATTACCAAACTTATGTCAGACTTCATGATCAATCAATGATGCTGAAATATCATGGGGCGCTTATTATCACCTTGAATGCTACAAATATATGATGCTAGCTAAGTTGAAATACTCATGTGGTACTTAATTATAATATGTCTATTTTTGTTTAAACCGCATTACAATCAAATTACATGATAATGTACAAGATTTAATATACAAAGGGTTTAATATTTTAAAGGTTAGTGACAAATTCGGTTTCGAAAACCCAACAAAATTCTGATGTTTGATTTGATTTGATTTGATTTCACAGGTTCTTGTAGTGACCCTCCAGAGAAAGACTGCTTTAATGCTGGTACATGTTACATCGACACATTATCTGGTATAGCTATGTGTGACTGCCCACCAACCTGGACTGGTGACATTTGTGAAACAGGTAACTATTTTTGTTTTATAGTCGGGATTCAACTGTAAAAGAAATAAGTTAGACTATTGATTCTTTTCACATTGTTTGCACAGACTCGTTTTCTCTTCCCAATCGGCTCTTTGGCTATTTCCTCTTCGTGATTCTCAAATAGAAAGGATTTTTCTCATCATGAACGTGATATTATTGTCAAGTTGATACATATCAATACATAGATTTAGATTCTTATCAGGATAGCGGTACAAAGGATCAAAATTCTTGGCTGTATGAATAATTCTGAAGTTCTGTTTTTACATGTGTTTCACTCTGTTTTCATTGATATTTTTTCCATCATTCTCCTGCTCAGTAGCCGTGTGCATCACATGCTTAGAGTTTATCAAAGTATTTAATTTTATTTAGGATTATCCTGTGGGTATGAATGTTTCTAATCCAGTACCAATGCATTCATTTATTATTCATTTGTTTACCCCCTTTTAGATGCGAATGAATGTCTTACCAGCAGCCCATGTCAGTCATACCAGCAATGTACCAACACCATTGGTGGACACACATGTGCATGCCGCAGTGGGAGAACAGGTTCACAATGTTCAGAAGGTAGGTTATTACTACTACTACTTCTACTGATCCTCCTCCTTCTTCTTCTCTCTATCTCTCTCTCTCTCTTTCTCTCTTTCTTTCTTTTTTCTCTCTCTCTCTCTCTCTCTATTTTTCTATGTCTCTCTCTCATCTCTCTCTTATTGGATTAGTTGTTTTTGCTTTTTTGTTTTGGAAGATATGAACCAGCCTTCTACCTGAGAATGATCTGCTTGTTATGCCTTCATGAAAATAACTGGAAATAATTTACTAATAAATGCATTGCTTCATTCCAAACCAACATTTTTGGCATAAGAATTATTCTTTCTATTCGTGCATGTCATCGTGAATGCACTGACCAATTTTCTTACTCCAAAGTCGGTGCTGATGTGCTTTGCTGTCCTGTCTACCAGTATTGTCAAACAAGAAAGTATATGCACCATGTTTAATTCTTATATTCTATGAATGTCTTTAAGCATTGAATATCGGATTCCCAGTGAATGTATTTTGGGGGGATAGGATATACGCTAGCTGCTCATGAGGCGAGCGCTCAGCGAAAATCGTGTAATCTTTAATTAGGTGCTATAGTCCATTGTTTTTCAACCTCTCAGTTCTTCATTTACTGTATTCCTGCATACAAATTTAAATTGATATGAACTGTTAATTGTCCATTTGGAAATGTTTTTCACCAACATGTTTTTTTTCAAATAATAAATTCGTGAATAGAAATAATAATCATCATAGGCCTTCTGTCATTGATTTCAATTTGAAAAACTGGATAAATAAAACGAATTGATGCAATCAAAATACTATTTTCTTTCCAGATATTGACGAGTGTGCTAGCAGTCCGTGCATGAATAACCGACCGTGTATCAATGGTGATAATCAGTATACCTGTGCATGTGCGCCTGATTATTTGGGTACTAACTGCGAAGGTAAGAACTGTTACCCCTTTAGCGAAAATCCCTCCCCATTTTGTGGTTTGGTTCAATAACTTTCAATTCAGAGCCCTAAATCAATGCATCAGCAGAAATTGCGAAAAATTCTGCACAGACTTCATTTATTTTTTGCATGACCGTATTGCGCTTAATGCTAGGAATTAAAAAAAGGAAAATCAGTTTTAAAATCATTTGATCAATTGACAACTCATTTAGTGGTTTAAAATCGATGTGTTTAAAAAAAACGGGCATTTCTTTTTTCAATTTATTACATTAGTCTATGGAGACTCAACTAATTACACGTTATGAAACGATGGATTGTTTTCAGAGAGACATTAAAACGGTATTTAGGAGTAAAAAAAACTAAATCGCTACAGTTGGTGGTTGATCAAAAGAATCATGGTTATATCTTTTGTAAAATCAATTAAATATTTCAACTGGGATCTGACTTTGAATTGCCTAGTCGATGTAAGACAAACACAATCGCAACATTGAAATGTATGGACATAAAAATGGGCTCTGACATAACTTGAATATGATATCTACTTACAGGTATTGGCTCGAGAGTATAGTTTCCTTGAACCTGATTAAGTGCTAACCCTTTTAACAGACTATTGACTGTTTTATGTGTTCTCGTTTCTATACCCTTTAGTTCAAGCTGGTTGTACGAGTAACCCATGTGCGAATGGAGCTGCTTGTATCCCTAATGGAGCCGCCTATAGCTGTCAGTGTGAAGCAGGCTTCAACGGAAATAACTGTGAATTAGGTATGTCCCTTCTCATGGTTTAAGAAGATCCAGTTTAAACTGATTTATAATTTATATTCGAACTATTTCATTCGGGGTCGTGTTTGGTTTCATTACGTTACGAGTTAGATTAAATCAAGAAGAGATTTTAAGCTTTTTTTGATGTATAATCTTTACTATTAAGAGATTATGAATGGTGCAATTTTAATATTATTTGTTATATATTTTGGATGACTACAACCATAAACAATTACGAAGAAGGCATTCCGTTTAAAGCAATGACCAAATATTGCAGGCCTACAGTGCTTTAGTAAGGTATGTGTTTTTGCTTTACATGTATTTAGTTCTTTCGTACATGATTTATTGGTTTTAAATTTCCAAGTCGTATTGTAAAATGCTGAGGATTAACTTCGTTGTAGATTTTATCTGCATGAAAGGAGAATATTTTCTGCAAAGTTTATGAAACCTAAAGGCTGGTTTTAGCAGACATGCTATATTTTGTTTCCTTTCCTTTAACATACACACCAATGTATAAATCACATTGACAGATTCTATGTTTGATATTGTACTTGTAGTGGTTGATGCTACGTCCAGCAGCATTCTGCAAGTCCTACAGGAACCCAAATGGATCGCAGTTATCGTCGGTGTTGTCCTTGGTATCGTCTTCATTATCGTCGTCTGCACTGTGATTGTCAAGAATTGCAATTCAAAGTAAGACCATTTAAAACCTCTTTTCCGTTTAATAGTAAATAATGATCACGATCACAACTATATTTACAGTATCAACACAATCAAGGGCAATTTCAATACTGCATTGTGTATCCAATAGAGACATTATGTAATACGTCATTGCAATGTTCACACTTATGGTGCATGACGTTCAAGTTCCATTATTTCAATGTTGCACCCTGCAAATTATAGACATTGAACAAAATCAATGCTGTTTTTTCGAGGTTATTTGGATCATAAACCGTAATTACCATTTTCCCTTTGTACCATTATATTTTTGTTAACGTCCTTTCGTCTTGACATCTGTTTTTGTTTGATGTGCCCGTATTCTTATTCCTCGCCCCTCGTCCCCTCCCCCTCGCTCTCTGTAAAACATAAGTCTCACTCAATGCTGTTATTTTAATGTATTCACTCTGCAGTGATGCAACCCTAGTTCATTTTATTTTTCTCTTCTTTCTCCTTCAGCAAAAATCGTCGAATCCGTTATGACGCTGAGCAGGCAGCTCGTCACCACGGTGACGGTGCTCTAGATGATGGACGGTTATCAGCAATGTCTCGTCAGCATGGGATCCCATCATCAGCTAGTAAAAATCATGCTGATGAAAACATCTATGGCTTTGTGCCTCCAGATAATGGCGCTCAGTAAGTTTGAATCTTTCATCTTGTTCAGCTATTCAGCATGAACATAATATACTCTCATAAAGATTTTCTGCTAAAATGTGGAAGTTTTCCGATGCAACGTGATTGCAAACAAACATTTAGCTGACCCAAAACATTGTTCCATGAATAATAATAATTAACTGAAACTTCAGATACTCATGAAGTGAAGTGTATGGTTGGCTCATGTGCCAAAGTAAAGGTAGACCGCGGCATACGGGAACAGACTTGAGATTTGTTAACGTTACATTAATAGGTCAATATCCTTGTAATTACAAACTGTACATGTGTCGACTTCGAGCCCTAATTATATTAACAGTTCTGTTTAAAATCAGAAGCTGATGCAATGTGTCAATTTGATTGACCCATTTATATTTTGTATCAAACTTCAAAGCAATCTTATTTAAATCATTTGAAAATACCAATCATTAAATAAGTTCAATATGGTAGTACAAATTGTCTCCGCTACTAAAGAAAATTCACTGTTATTAAAGCAAAGAATACCAGATAGAGACATCTATCTTACGGGAGGATAGTAGGCCCTCTGATAATTTAAGCAATTTGAAATTCAATCTGTTACCCATAAAGTCATCATCGATGTCTATTATATTTTATTCCACAGTGCTACGGTTGCTGAGGTGAATAGCTACGAAGCTCCTTGGCCGATAACAACTGACGAATTTGAACCACCTAGGACGGTATTATAGACTACTCCAACAATTCTTTGTATATACTGTATTTGATTTGTACAAACTGAGAAGTAACTATATACGTGCGTGCGTGTTTTTAATTCAATTCTATTTTGTTTTGTTTTGGTCTTCTTCTGAAATTGTTAGTTTGATTTTAAATGACATGTGTTTTTCCTGCGATACAATTTCAGTCGTTAAATTTTGATTTCAACAATACAGATCAGTCTTGATTATTTTTTTTTAAACAATTTAAAAAAAAAGCATTATTATCAAATAGGAACTATGGTTCAGTACATCTAAATGGATATACATGTATTATGACATTAATTATGATTTAAGCATCCTGTTAAGTAAGTTTTACCAAAACTAAGATTAGGTGGAAAAATAAACATGATTGTATAAGTACTATGAATGCAATGTTTTATATAGAAAGTGTTTTTTTATATTGATTGTTATTTGAAAAGCTGTGTTGGCCTGTTTTAAAACATTCGCACATGTACTCTCTCGATATCAGTGGCAAATAAAGATTAGTACTTTAAATGGTTTTTAAAGCTGCATCACACCAATAATGTATCATCTTGAATTGTGAATTCATATTTAAACATTTACACATGTACTCTCTCGATATCAGTGGCAAATACAAATTAGTACTTTAAATATAGTTTTAAAAGCTGCATGACACCAACGTATATGTATCACCTTGAATTGTTTATTCATATTTAACCAAAGTACTCAACTTTTAAAGTATTGAATACTTGTAGATCATCTTGCAACCGATATGGGCTTTCATAAGAAGTTATTCGTGTTTTTCGAACCGACTCATGCTATAAGGTGTTATACAGTATTACATTCAAAACAGGGTTTCTTAACTGACCTCTTGTATTACACTTTTATATTCTCTCCAGCTCAATGTCTTTCATCCATTTTAAAGATCACTACTAAACCTTGAAGTCTTACAACTGATAACATTTATCTTCATTCTGATTTAAATTGGAATATTATCTCTGTGTTGTTTGCAGATTTTACTACATCATGTAAAACTGTTTGTTTATACCTATAGTTGATGTACATAGGTCGCAAGTTTAGTGATAACTTTGCTCAATTTGATGCGTATATATTCTATGTGTGTACACCTATCTGTTTATCAAAAACAATTATATTCACCAATGTTTTGCAACAGAATCAGCAATTCATATTATATGGAGGTCACTCTAACTGTTAGCTTCATACTGAAAACCAGAATGGTGTTAAGATATGTTGGACAAGTCTTTAAAGAAAGTAGAATGTTGATATATCATGTCCTTTCGACATAAAAGAAAAATAAGATGAATTTAGTTCTCCTGTTGAAGAAATGATAACAAAAGTATTCCCATATGAAAGGAAATACTGTATGAGTTTGGCAAAGATAATCAGTATATAAAAAAGTACTCGAATATGTTTCATTCATAATGTGATATGAGTGCACATCCAACAATGGCGTTCATTTAAAGTCAAGGCATTTATGTATTCATTTGATAATAACTTTCGTTTTATATGGTTTTATCATCAGTCAAGAAAAAAAGTGGAAGAGATAAAGACAAATAGAACCTCGTTTAATGATTGGTTATAATAGTTGATTTCCTTATAGATTTTGTGTGCTGGCACACAATATGAAAATAAAATGAATTGTGATTTTGTTTGTAATGTTTAGTGTGTTTTATAGGTTTGCAGATTTGTTTTATGTCCAATCAATTTGACGTGCAGCATACAAAGCTGAATAGGCCAGTGTATTCTAAATTCTAATCGTAAGATTTATAATATGTATCTGTACATACTTATTGCAGTATTTTAGTATTTGATTAAGACTTGTTTTTACAGGATATGCTCTATTGTTATTTTGATTGTTCATAGCAGAGCAATGAAACGAAATAAACATATTTCGTGCAGTATATTATTAAATCATAATGTGCAACTAGTGTTCAAATGGTATCAAAATGTCGGTTACATATGGCACATACCACAATTGTCGACAGGAGAGAAACACATTTGCAATATGTATTGGAAAATGTATAGTTTGGTTTCAATTTTCGTTATATTGTTTTATAAAGCTTTAAACTTGTGTATGTTAAAACTGAACGGCCGTGACTTGGTGATGATATATTCGTGTTGTAACACTGAAAGGCTTGTAGAAGAGACGGAAATTTGGTTTAAAAGGGAACAGTATTTTTCAGGTATTAACCACTATCCCGGGAAAAATGGCGTTTCGCGCACAATTTCAACTTCCTTGTTTGTAATAAAATTCTGTAATAATTCATATGTGTTCATGAAATGTTAAATATAATGAAATTATTGAAATTGTACTAGAAATGTATATGCCATTCGCAGATTGATTTTGGTGCTGCCTTTTAAAGTTTTCTTTCTAGTACTTTTATCATTTGTTTCCTTTTAAATAAATAATCACGAGGGCGTACTTAAACTTGAAAATAATGTTCTTGTATGCTTACTTTAAATTATAGTTGCAAAATCCCAATTATACTGATAAATCGAATAATCATGATGTATCGACCAATCATTTTGTTGCTGCTTGAAAGGCAGATTGTGTATATAATGTACATGTATGTAGCTGGTCAAAACTGGATATAATAAATGAGTTTGCAATGTCATCATAATGTGCTGGCTCATGTCATGCTTTAGTTTGCGTTTATTCGTGACTGATCTCATTGAATTAATTGAGATCACAGGTTTTAGGTATCAACTGACATGACATAGGTCAAATATCAATTAGATTATAAGTAACACGAAGCACGTGACAACTAGCTACTTAGTTATAGCTATATATAGAAGTAGCTCGTAGAAACTGAGAATAAAAATGGAAGACTATATAGCCAAAATAGGCAAGGATTTTCGAAGGAATCGAAACGGTTTATAGGCCTACAATAAAACAATATTAAACTATCATTTTCGACTCATAAAAATGAGAAGACAATACTCCTATGAAAGGTAAAGAATGTGCCTACAACTTGGAACATATGAAACGTTATGCAACCTCGCGTTATCATCCAAACATATCAGGACAAGCGAACCTCTTCTGCTTTAGTTTTCTACTGACTGATTGGTTGAATGTGCATAAAGAGAATTGACCAATCGAAGAGCTGCTGATGTCAGACAGCTGCGGTGCTACCCCCTCCATTCAAGTCCTGCCAGACCTGAGGTGGCTCCTACATTTCCACAAACTCCCCGCGGTAGAAATAATAATAATGAAACGCCCAAACCGCGCCCCCGTACCCCTCACCGCCCACTTCCTCTCAACTTTCTCATTGCGGAGCTTGAGACAGTGATCGAAGCGTCGATGTCCTCATCATGGTCCTGGGTGCATGCTAAGGTTAATGTCATGTCATGGGCGTGAATTGTTAGATCTCCTGGGTGACGTCCGTCGATGTCTAGCTGAGTGTTGCATCCAACGTGGTTTGCTGTTGGCGTAGTCCTCCACGTCAAGGGTGTTGTCCATTACTTTCATAATGCGATGTCGTCGGTCGAGCTTCATGCAGGATGAGCTGAGCTATAGGTTTAAGTCTACGTCGCCGTGCATGTTGTCGTCGTCTTTGGTTAATTTCCTGTCATGTTTAGTGTCGTTTTCAGCAGACAAAATCGAGATATGTAAATGTTCACTTCAATTGCTGGTCCTCCTCACGTCTGAAGCAGAAATAAATTTCTACAAAACCGGGTTCTCATCGATCTTAGTAAGTATATTGAAGAAAATTCTTCAAAGCCGGGTTCTCCACCATGTCGTGTATAGGGATCGGTGATGAGGCGAGGAGCATAAATAAAACGAGACTTGTAATCGTTCTTGTTTACAGTTTCAGAAACATTTATTCAATCTCGATACTTAACTACATAACACAATGACTCTCTAGTAGACGATTCTAGAATCCTTGTTCAGCGGCTGATGGCTGAAACCGAAGTTTTTCTGATTAGCCAACTTTTCAATCAGAAAGTTTGGGGGGAGAAACAATGTTGGGATGGGAGATTTAAACATGCTTATGATTGGTCAATTGTCAGGGTTGTCATGGTATTATGGGGAGTGGCTATGGAGAGTGCAAGTGACTGGGGTTTGGGCATATGACTCATAGTTGTATAATGGTTGTATTAGGGGGCTAGGGTACGTCGCCGCCCCAACAAATACAACAAAACAAAAAATGCAATAAATGATCAATAATTCATTGAATTTTGCCCCGATCCCCAACAGAAAAAAAATCTTTTGTGTGGCCAGGCCTTGAATCATAATGCATGGCCCTATACATAGGACTTTTCCCTGTTGGGGACCGCGTGAAAATGCAATGAATTATTGATAACTTATTGCATTTTCTTTGGGTTTTTTGTATTTGTGGGGTTGGCGACGTACCCAGACCCCCGCTGCGTACAGACATGATTCAGCAATGGTCGCGTTACTGTGAGGCCCAAGAATCAAAACCGTGTCGATCATCTATATTAATGCCCTTTTGTAAGGCATATATCATCATTACTATCAGTTATCACTTAAGGGCGTAGTTCCCCTAGTTGATTAACATAGTAGCACACATATGCTTTAGCAGTCACGCAAAACAAACACTCGCAAATTATTCAATAAAATCTGAGAATGTAAACTATTATCTAGATATATTAGGAATAAATTATTGTCAAAATCATTCCAACAGTGTATATAAAGTATACGTACACACAAACACACATACAGACACACACAATTCACCATCAATTTTGCGCCAAAATCTGTATTCCACCAACTTGCTGTCTCTCCCAGGCTCTCACCCCCACTCCAGTCCTTGAAAACCTTTTACTTTATCCAGCCCCTATTACTTGACCGACCCACAACTGCAAAATTAACCCATGCTTTTGTATCCTCCCACCTTGATTATTGTAATTCAATTTTTTCTGGCCTTCCTCATTCATACTTACTTCCACTCCAAATAATTCAGAATACTGCTGCAAGGCTTGTTACTCTCTCGAGAAAATTTGAGCACATAACCCCAATATTGCGTTCTCTCCGTTGGCTTCCCATACACCATCGTACAACATTAATTTTAAAGTTCTTCTTCTGACATACAAAATTCTCCATGGCCAAGCCCCTAAATATCTTTCAGATTTGATTTCCTTACGTTCTTCTAGTTCTTTAAGACCTCTTCGATCATCATCAACCTTGCAGTTAACCCTTGGACCTCGTTCTGTTACAAAATATGGCGATTGAGCTTTTTCAGTAAATGCCCCTATCCTTTGGAATAAATTACCAGCGCATATTCATAATACTCATTCTCTTGACCAGTTTAAGTCCTTACTGAAAACACACCTTTTTAATTCATATATGCTATTATGCAGTTGAGAGTCGATCAAAGGAGGTGCACACCATCTTATTCTTTGTTTGTTTGATATTTTGTTTGATCTCATGTTTGACCTTATGTTTGATCACATTTTTATTTTTGTTATTATATATGTATGATTTATTGAATAAAGAACATATTTATATTTGTGTGTTTATTACAAGTTTTAGTTGGTAATTTTAATTCAGACAATGGTGCGCTTAGAAACACCTGTATTAAGCGCCTAATACATTTTATATATTATTATTATTACTCATAATTATACCTTTTCTCAGACCCCCATATTCTCTCTCTCTCTCTCTCTTTCTCTTTTAATCTCCTCTCTTCAACTGCTCCGCCCACTGTCTATACCATAATATCTCTTTCTTCTTTTATCGTTTATTCTTTACTCTTATCACTTGCCTCATTTAAAATTTGGCCATTTATCTATCTCTTCAACTCTCTAGCCCTCTCTCTAATACAATCTTTAACTTATTTAAACTTAAAATTTAAGATTGTAGGTTAGTTTATGTTATCCTTTCTAAAAACGTGAGCGTATACCTAGGGACAGGTTTAATTGAATTATTAGAATACGGACCATTATGCTTATGGGTTTGGTGATACTTCATCTGTCCTACGCAGGAGTTCTCCTACGCATTTGTATCTGGGTCGGTTTAACGAGTACCGTAAGATTAGGGTCAAGCTTATGTAGCATAATCGCAGGGGAAATTTCTTACCAGGGATTGGCGACTCTAACGCTGTAATTTGCTATTATGTTGATTTATTGTTAGCAGCATGCGAGCTAGCAAGAAACAACTTCTCTAATCATGCTAAAAGTGTTAGATGAAACAGCCCGAATATCTTTATTTCATTGTGTGTTTTGTCACTCACTGCAATACCACATATGTTTTGCAAAGCCAAGTTGTTTGTTCAAATGAAATTTTATTCGGTAAAGAATTCGATATTTTAGTGGCACTTTTAGAATGTGTTTTATGACTTTAAAATACCAATAATACATCAAGTACATGTATCTCTATTCAATACAATTACAATTCATATTACAATCTTGTTGAGGTTATCATCTGCAAGGCGAAAGAAAATGTGAAGTTGTTACACGCAATTGAGTCTCCAATTAACGCACTTCAGGAATAATCAAAAGTAGATGATGATTTGAAAAAGGAATCAAACGCAATTATGTGTTATCTGTTCCATATTCCACGTTCCACATTTTTTTAATCTCTGCTCTAGGGGCACGGCCAGCGTCACCACCTGAAAATCAAATAACAGAGCAGAAAATTTGTAATATAGGATTTCCCGGCCAAATTCGCGTGTTGGTCATTCGAATTCATTTACTTTGCATGTAAGTTAGCGCAGATCGGCTTTGCCATGCCAATTATCATTCAATTTCCCAGTTTTTGTATTTAATTTAGGATTTTGGTCGAAGGGTTTCATAGATTTGTCATTCAATTTAGAAACTGCTCAACTAGCATTCAAATTAATATTAGTATGTTCTTATTTTCAACTTAAGTAAGAAAATTTTCATATGGTATTCATGGATATTTATGTACATTTATATTTTTATATTGTATCTTTATCCTAACTTCTCGCTGGTTCATTTCTGATTTTTGATATAATTTGCGTAACACTAAACAACGTTGTTAATAATATATTTCGGTTTTAGGACAATTAACCCCTAGAAAATCACCCCCGGCCAATTACCAGCGGGACAATTACCCCCAAATAACAAAACCTTCCAGAAAATTACCCCCCCCCCCGGAAAATTACCACCTAAGGTAATAACCCCCCCCCCCCCCCCCATGACAATTCCCCCCGATATAACCTGCATTAGTTAAAACCAACTTATTTTCAGGGTGGATATTCGACAGGAAGTCATTTCCGGGCCGGGGGGAAGGGGGTTTTTCCCTCCGGGGGTCTTTTGCAAGGGTGGCGTAATTGTCAACTGGGGTTATTGACCAATGGGTAATATTGACACCATTATGATTATTACTATTATTGTCATTATTTCGATTAGTAATAGAATTATTATAAGCATGGTTATAATGTTTGTTATCATAATAAGAAGGAACAGCAGTATTTCTGTTATTATTATTGATGATACTTTTAGTATCACTATTATTGCGACTATTATTATTATTATTATTATTATCATTATTTCAATGACTACAATTATAATTGAATAATCCATGCAGCCTACACTCCCATGAAATAGATTCGTAAGCTAAATGGAACTGCATGCAGGCACACGCATACTTTAGATTCATAAAATATGCCGAAAAATGAGAGAGAACAGATAAATAGGACTTGTACCCACCTAGACGTAGAGGAGCTTGTTAGGACTTCCACTTCCTGTGTTAGAAATCTTGTAGTTGGAGGTGTTTGCAAGCATTTTTGAACTGGTTCCGTAGCAAGCAAGGGCACCTATGACAAAATGACAGTCAATCAAATAAATATAAAATAATTTGAGTCATGCAAGCATAGATTTCCACTTCGAAGGCACAAACCATCAAATATGAACCACATGTGTCAGGGAGGGTACTATTAGGCCCGTTTCGCATGATCGCTTTCCCTAGCTTGATCAATGATATTCAAGAGTATAAATTCATAGAACATGTAGACACAATTTGTAGACAGAGATGAGCTGGACAAGTGCAGGGTTCCCGAATGTGTCCGAAAATCAACTTCGACAGAGCACTAGCATTTTAAATTATAGATTGAATTAGAAGATAGAATACATGGACAATCAAGAAAGAAGCAAAACCAATAATTAACTACAGATGTACATGTGAAATTATCTCATATATAGCGTGGTCTTAGTTATGTGGTTGAGTTTTTAAACAAGAAATTAATCAAAATCCATGCATACCAGCAACGTGAGGGCAGGCCATGGAGGTCCCGCTGATTGTTTTGGTAGCACTGTTACTAGTATACCAAGTGGAGGTGATGGAAGTACCAGGAGCAAAGATGTCTAGGCAGCTTCCGTAGTTGGAGAAGGAGGAACGCTTATCGGTCTTGTCCGTAGCTCCAACAGTGATTGCCTGCAATGTAGTACAGTGTTTTCCTTCATTTTAGCTTTAATATTAATGAAAATGATGACGATGATGGCAATTAAAATAATAATCAAAGTAATTTTTATATACATAATGATAGTAATAATGATGATGATAATGATAATGATAATAAAAATAACATAACAAAAAAACATGTAAAACTTCGATTCAATTCCATTCAATCTAATATATTCAGAATATAGAAATTGATAGCCCGAGGACTAATTGCAAATATTCCAAATGTAAAAATGTTCGTTAAATAGGATCATTCATTAATAAATAAAAGTTATTAAAGTACAGAATAACTATAAATCAAATCCCACTTTAGAAACAGAACGTTTATTATTGTGCAAAATAGAAGTTAAAGACTACTAGAATACTTAGCTGAAAAGTAGTTTGTAAAAGTAATGATGATTAAACTACTACTACCATCATTACCACTTCTACTACTAATAATAGTCATAATAGTTTTTATGATAATGATGATAATAATGATGCGTAAAAAATAACAGTTACCTAGATTAATGATCACGATATTGCTTATGCTCTTCGTTTTTTCTTCTTAGGTTTCCGGCAATTAACATTGAGCTTACTAAGAATATTTAGAAATCAGCATAGTTTGAATAATCAATTAGATGAATGTTGTCATGAGGGTTTTCTTTACCAAGAAACATGTAAAGATGTCCAGAGTAATTTCGGCAATGCTCTGTTTTTCTTTCTTTTTGGCAACACAACTAAAACTGTTATACCAACCCTATTCGATATTTTATTTTGAGTGCTGTCAGAGCGTTCGAAACTAAACTAACTGAAGGAAATTGTAAAAAGGTTATTTGCCTGATGTAGAAAAAACGATTGTGTGTAGCGATATGTACAGAAAACAGTGCAGACCCTTATAGAACAACAATAATTCGTAAAATTTTACACATATCAAAAAGTCTAGAACGAAAGAATAAAGGAAATTAAAAATCCTGATCCGTAAGGGCCAGCATGAAATAAACTGTAAGACAATGGTTAAACTTACGGTGGAAGCACGAGCTGGAGAATAATTGCAAGCATTCTTGTTGTCATTACCAGCGGCCACGGCAGTTGGAACTCCTGCACTGACCAAGTTCTTGACGGCGTTGTCCAGGGAAGTTGAGGCGCCTCCTCCAAGAGACATCGAGGCAATAAGATTCGAACTCGACCTTGCAGCATTTATTACATAATTTATCCCTGTGAAAAGGAATAAAACCCAATATTTGAAGAATAAAACATAATACACGAGCTCAGCGTCAATAAAAGGGAATATGAATGTTTTGACATGTTTGGTGTAAGCTTGGCAGATACACCCCAGCCCCGCCCTAGTCGTTATGTTTCAAATTTTTATCGATGATTCTGGGGCGGGATAAAACAAATTGTTATCATTTAGGAATAATCAGGAAAAATGCCTGTCCTTCCAAATTTTAATATAGATTGAAAAGAGGAGATGATATATATCTTTCTATCGTCGTCATCTTAGAATGTTTTAAACACAGCCCCCTCCTCGGGTCATCAATAACAGTTTGGAATCAATTGGAAAGATCATCGAATATGGCAAGTTCTGTGAACACCTTTTAAATATGGTCAATCGAAATGGTAATATACTTGTAATATGTGTGAATCACAAGATTGATTTCTTGTCGCTTTTAGCTCACAACTGTACCCATCATCGTATTTGATGGACTTTGCTTCATAGTTCTACCAATGTAGTATTACATGAAGATTTTCTAATCGAATTAATGACATTTTCATTATCAGGATGAAATACATTGACGTTCATTAGTATTTAGCTAGTATATTCAAATGATTTATTAATTCCAATTAATGTTTATTATTAAACAACGAATCTAATTTTGCAATATATGCAATGTAAATATGTGTTTAAACCTTTTGCTATCTCATGTGTGGCTTTACGTTGATACAAGATCGCCTTTCTTATTTGTTTATGAGATTCCGACACTATACGAGGATATTTTCTATAAAAAAAGTGTCTACAAATTAACGATTATATTTCACCAAATTTAAGATTATCTGTACATAGAATACGATATCACAAATATGCAGTAGTATTTCGTATACATATATATATATATATATATATATATATTCTTCACTGTCTCTTCGTGTTTACTGTTATGAGTATATATTCATGATTGTTATGGATTTTTTTTTAAACAAAACAGGGCTTCATGGAAGACCACCACTATTGGTGAAAATATAATACCCTGTAAAAAATGTCAGAAATACATAAAAAAATAATAAATGTAGTACAAAATATATCTTATATTTTCGAAGAGGTTCCGGAATAGGCTCCAGAATTTAAATATCGTTACTTAATGTTATGTCACATTTTGATGACATTATTGACGTGTGTTTTACCACTGATGACACCACTGTTGCTGCCAGAACCCAGACAGTTCAGAACCTTGACTCCCCTGATTTGGACTGATTTGGCCACACCGTAGGTATTGGAGCCGACCGTTCCAGCGCAGTGAGTTCCATGTCCGTTGCAATCGGCCTGTTGTGCAAAGCAATTCGATTCTGTTCAGGTATATTTTTTTAATCCTGCTTCATGGGCAAATGTACATAAGTAAGGCTACAGCCCATTCCCTCACAGCAAAACTGCAATTATGTCATTTACTGCATAGGTGAGTGTAACGTCAGTTTTGAATCTAGCATTATGATAAAACCTGTTTTGCTTGCAGATTTCCTATGTTAATAACAAAAAACACGATTGTCCAAACAAACATACTGCACACACAAATTTAATTTTTTCTACCTAAAACGTTAAATACTCTGCACCAAAGGAAGGCAATCGAAAATATATACACTTGTTACTCACGTTACTCCCACCAGCATAGTTTACCACTTGCTTCGCACGACCACTGAAATCATTGTGTGAGTCCTTTACGCCTGTGTCGATTACATAAACAG